>NC_142895.1:33426426-33785426 GCF_054131105.1 Drosophila navojoa
CATTGAACCAATTGTGAACAGAATAAGTTCACTCCGAGATGCTGGTGTATTTATGTGTGTGCAATAGCTGATTTAAACACACAGTCACACATACATACAGAGATGAATACAGTTGCAAATGCTGGCACGTTTCGCGTTACTTTTCAGGCTATGTGTCTTTAGCACAAAGTAGATATGTATGGAATTGCGTACAAGCACAAATTCGTTTAAAACTGCACTTAAGTGAGTATATTGTAACGAACCTTCGGTTTATCCCGAGTCTAAGCTGGGCTAGTTTCAGCTGACTGTGGATTCGTGCCAACAAATTTATTTGTTGAAGCCCCTGCGATAATAATTAGTCACTTGTGATTTTAGGTTTTATAGCGTAAATATATTCTCTTGACTAAGTTTAAAATGTACACGTTACTTAAAGTTATGCTGGCTCGCTGGTTGGCTTTAACGAAGCACACCTACCGAGCGCTGGTTCAACGCACTCCGGCTGCGAGAGTATTGTGCTAAAACACGCTAGTTTACCGGGACGATTCGGGAAACGCCAGGACTTCGGTCTGAACAAAACTCTGGCGGTTCGCTCAGACATGCAGGCCTCTCCTACTATCCCACTCGCTCACAGCACAACACTAGCTTCGTTTTCGCTCACAAACACTTCTCTTGCGCACGGCTACGCGAACTTACTCAGATGTGCAGGCCTCGCTTAAGCCGCTGATATGCACCGATGTCCTGATCGGTGCCGCTGATGCTGCTGATTGCCTCTTTTGTTGTCGCAAGGATTCCCACTGGATGTCCTTGCTGTCATTTGAAGTCCTGGGAGTCCTGATTCACCAACATGTTCTGAAAAATTAGTGGCAAAAATAAGAACGTTATCAAGATAGACGACACAATTTCTATTTATTTCTTCTTTTAAAACTGTGTTTATAAGACGTTGGAAAGTGGAAAAAGCATTTTTGAGCACAAATGGCATTCGATTAAACTCGTAATGTCCGTGGGAGGTAGAAAACGCTGTCTTTTCCCTATCTCGTTCCTGAACGAGAATTTGGTGAAAGCCTTTCGCTAAATCTATAGTAGAAAAATATTGCGCTCTTCCTAATTTATCCAGTATAGTTTCTATATTGGGGATAGGAAAATTATCATCTACTGTGTTTTTATTCAATTTGCGTTAATCAATAACTATCGCCATTTTTTCTTTCCACTGTTATCAGCTTTTTTGGGTACGAGCCATAAAGGGGCATTATATGGAAAGTTGCTTTTACGTATTATTCCCTGTTGTAGCATTTCTTCAATTTGCTTATATATTTCCTGCTCATGTATTTGAGGATATCTATAAATATTACAATACATATAAGGGTTTATCCACTACTGTTTTTATCTGATGTTCAATAATGTTCGTATTGCTAAGACACTGACCTTCAAAAAAATTAATGTTTTAAATCTACTTAAAATTTTTGTTAGGGCATTGCTTTCTTCTTGATTTAAATCATTAAAAAGAATTTTCTGTGTACTATCATCTATTTTGATTGGTTCAATTTGATTTGCCTCATCAGAGTATGGTGAAGTATTTTGAAATTGAATAGTATTATTATTAATCGTAATTGTATTGTGGTAAAAATCAGAACATATAATGGTTTAAGAATGTTTTGACCTATAATAGCATCGAATGATTTGTTATTAAATGTTGTCGATTTCCAACTCATTGTGGCATCTTCTTTAAATTCAAAAAGCAAATCAGTTATAATTTCTTGAGTTATTAACGATTTTGAATTAAGAGATGAAAATAATATTGGGTGACACAAAGTTCTTCGAGGATATTGTAACAATTTATTCCTATCTAATATGGAAGTTGTTGAACCAGTATCAATCAAGGCAATGATTATTTCATTGTTTAAAGTTAACTTAATCAAAGTGATTTTTCGAGGCAATTGTATGAAAATTTGCATGGCAAGAACAGTTCTTTTGCTCAGACTCAGATTCATGAGTGATGATTTGATTTTGATTATCATTTTTAAATTGGCTACAATTAGCTCTATCTGCTTCGACATGATCAATTTCCATTTTTGACACATGACTTTGTTGATTTGTATACTTCTGATTTGAATTTAAATTTTGTGTTCCTGATCGAAAGTTTCCTGAATTTGCTTTTACATTGTGGAAATTGTTGTTGTTTTGCATTGTGATCTTGATTATTATAACTTGGTATATAGAATCGGTCTTTTTGATTATATGTATTATTATTTTGATATTGATAGTTTTGATTTTCTGTTTTGTTTGATTTTTAATTACTTTGTGAAAATTTTGGTTTAAGATTTTGCGTTATAATAAGACCTTCGGTTTCCAATAAATCGAAAGCTTCTCTTACATTTTTAACATTTCTATTAATTATGACTGAAGGAAAAATTACATCGATATTTTTCAAGAATGTTCTTAACATAGTTTCTTCGACATTTTTGGGACAGGATGCTTTACATTATCATATTCAAGACGCGAAAGACGTAGACTCCTGCGGGAAATATGGGAGGTAATAATGAAAATATCATATCCACTTCACGAACAAATGATTATAGAGCCCTTAAATTGTTTTTGCTCTGTACTCGTGAATGTGGTGGGCATCCTTAAGAATGTCCCCAAACGATAAAGTAAAGTCGTTTGTCATCGCTATCAAAGAATAAATAGCCGTTGAGTTCTTTAGATCTTATAATATGCTACAGAATTATTTCTGATAGTTCTCGTCGCCAATCGATACCAAATGTTCTTCTGAACTTGTCATTGAACCAATTGTGAACAGAATAAGTTCACTCCGAGATGCTGGTGTATTTATGTGTGTGCAATAGCTGATTTAAACACACAGTCACACATACATACAGAGATGAATACAGTTGCAAATGCTGGCACGTTTCGCGTTACTTTTCAGGCTATGTGTCTTTAGCACAAAGTAGATATGTATGGAATTGCGTACAAGCACAAATTCGTTTAAAACTGCACTTAAGTGAGTATATTGTAACGAACCTTCGGTTTATCCCGAGTCTAAGCTGGGCTAGTTTCAGCTGACTGTGGATTCGTGCCAACAAATTTATTTGTTGAAGCCCCTGCGATAATAATTAGTCACTTGTGATTTTAGGTTTTATAGCGTAAATATATTCTCTTGACTAAGTTTAAAATGTACACGTTACTTAAAGTTATGCTGGCTCGCTGGTTGGCTTTAACGAAGCACACCTACCGAGCGCTGGTTCAACGCACTCCGGCTGCGAGAGTATTGTGCTAAAACACGCTAGTTTACCGGGACGATTCGGGAAACGCCAGGACTTCGGTCTGAACAAAACTCTGGCGGTTCGCTCAGACATGCAGGCCTCTCCTACTATCCCACTCGCTCACAGCACAACACTAGCTTCGTTTTCGCTCACAAACACTTCTCTTGCGCACGGCTACGCGAACTTACTCAGATGTGCAGGCCTCGCTTAAGCCGCTGATATGCACCGATGTCCTGATCGGTGCCGCTGATGCTGCTGATTGCCTCTTTTGTTGTCGCAAGGATTCCCACTGGATGTCCTTGCTGTCATTTGAAGTCCTGGGAGTCCTGATTCACCAACATGTTCTGAAAAATTAGTGGCAAAAATAAGAACGTTATCAAGATAGACGACACAATTTCTATTTATTTCTTCTTTTAAAACTGTGTTTATAAGACGTTGGAAAGTGGAAAAAGCATTTTTGAGCACAAATGGCATTCGATTAAACTCGTAATGTCCGTGGGAGGTAGAAAACGCTGTCTTTTCCCTATCTCGTTCCTGAACGAGAATTTGGTGAAAGCCTTTCGCTAAATCTATAGTAGAAAAATATTGCGCTCTTCCTAATTTATCCAGTATAGTTTCTATATTGGGGATAGGAAAATTATCATCTACTGTGTTTTTATTCAATTTGCGTTAATCAATAACTATCGCCATTTTTTCTTTCCACTGTTATCAGCTTTTTTGGGTACGAGCCATAAAGGGGCATTATATGGAAAGTTGCTTTTACGTATTATTCCCTGTTGTAGCATTTCTTCAATTTGCTTATATATTTCCTGCTCATGTATTTGAGGATATCTATAAATATTACAATACATATAAGGGTTTATCCACTACTGTTTTTATCTGATGTTCAATAATGTTCGTATTGCTAAGACACTGACCTTCAAAAAAATTAATGTTTTAAATCTACTTAAAATTTTTGTTAGGGCATTGCTTTCTTCTTGATTTAAATCATTAAAAAGAATTTTCTGTGTACTATCATCTATTTTGATTGGTTCAATTTGATTTGCCTCATCAGAGTATGGTGAAGTATTTTGAAATTGAATAGTATTATTATTAATCGTAATTGTATTGTGGTAAAAATCAGAACATATAATGGTTTAAGAATGTTTTGACCTATAATAGCATCGAATGATTTGTTATTAAATGTTGTCGATTTCCAACTCATTGTGGCATCTTCTTTAAATTCAAAAAGCAAATCAGTTATAATTTCTTGAGTTATTAACGATTTTGAATTAAGAGATGAAAATAATATTGGGTGACACAAAGTTCTTCGAGGATATTGTAACAATTTATTCCTATCTAATATGGAAGTTGTTGAACCAGTATCAATCAAGGCAATGATTATTTCATTGTTTAAAGTTAACTTAATCAAAGTGATTTTTCGAGGCAATTGTATGAAAATTTGCATGGCAAGAACAGTTCTTTTGCTCAGACTCAGATTCATGAGTGATGATTTGATTTTGATTATCATTTTTAAATTGGCTACAATTAGCTCTATCTGCTTCGACATGATCAATTTCCATTTTTGACACATGACTTTGTTGATTTGTATACTTCTGATTTGAATTTAAATTTTGTGTTCCTGATCGAAAGTTTCCTGAATTTGCTTTTACATTGTGGAAATTGTTGTTGTTTTGCATTGTGATCTTGATTATTATAACTTGGTATATAGAATCGGTCTTTTTGATTATATGTATTATTATTTTGATATTGATAGTTTTGATTTTCTGTTTTGTTTGATTTTTAATTACTTTGTGAAAATTTTGGTTTAAGATTTTGCGTTATAATAAGACCTTCGGTTTCCAATAAATCGAAAGCTTCTCTTACATTTTTAACATTTCTATTAATTATGACTGAAGGAAAAATTACATCGATATTTTTCAAGAATGTTCTTAACATAGTTTCTTCGACATTTTTGGGACAGGATGCTTTACATTATCATATTCAAGACGCGAAAGACGTAGACTCCTGCGGGAAATATGGGAGGTAATAATGAAAATATCATATCCACTTCACGAACAAATGATTATAGAGCCCTTAAATTGTTTTTGCTCTGTACTCGTGAATGTGGTGGGCATCCTTAAGAATGTCCCCAAACGATAAAGTAAAGTCGTTTGTCATCGCTATCAAAGAATAAATAGCCGTTGAGTTCTTTAGATCTTATAATATGCTACAGAATTATTTCTGATAGTTCTCGTCGCCAATCGATACCAAATGTTCTTCTGAACTTGTCATTGAACCAATTGTGAACAGAATAAGTTCACTCCGAGATGCTGGTGTATTTATGTGTGTGCAATAGCTGATTTAAACACACAGTCACACATACATACAGAGATGAATACAGTTGCAAATGCTGGCACGTTTCGCGTTACTTTTCAGGCTATGTGTCTTTAGCACAAAGTAGATATGTATGGAATTGCGTACAAGCACAAATTCGTTTAAAACTGCACTTAAGTGAGTATATTGTAACGAACCTTCGGTTTATCCCGAGTCTAAGCTGGGCTAGTTTCAGCTGACTGTGGATTCGTGCCAACAAATTTATTTGTTGAAGCCCCTGCGATAATAATTAGTCACTTGTGATTTTAGGTTTTATAGCGTAAATATATTCTCTTGACTAAGTTTAAAATGTACACGTTACTTAAAGTTATGCTGGCTCGCTGGTTGGCTTTAACGAAGCACACCTACCGAGCGCTGGTTCAACGCACTCCGGCTGCGAGAGTATTGTGCTAAAACACGCTAGTTTACCGGGACGATTCGGGAAACGCCAGGACTTCGGTCTGAACAAAACTCTGGCGGTTCGCTCAGACATGCAGGCCTCTCCTACTATCCCACTCGCTCACAGCACAACACTAGCTTCGTTTTCGCTCACAAACACTTCTCTTGCGCACGGCTACGCGAACTTACTCAGATGTGCAGGCCTCGCTTAAGCCGCTGATATGCACCGATGTCCTGATCGGTGCCGCTGATGCTGCTGATTGCCTCTTTTGTTGTCGCAAGGATTCCCACTGGATGTCCTTGCTGTTCCCACGATGTCCTTGCTGTTCCCACGATGTCCTTGCTGTCCTTTGAAGTCCTGGGAGTCCTGATTCACCACTCGCGTTGACTTTCACTAATCACTTTAATCACCAAACTTTTCTCAAGCCTCTCACTTTTCTCAAAACTCTCAACCATTTCAAGCCTCGTATGGAGCCGCCGGTGGCCTTTTATAGCCCAGCCACAGGCCCTGTTTCGGGTGATAACGGGGCCCGTTCGGCTCTGGAGCGGGGCCTTTCAGCCGCTCGTGCCCATACAAACGGTAAAGTGGCGTGATCCGGGTGACGCCACTTTCCCGCCAAATTGCGTGGCAGCCTCCCATTGGCCGAAGTACCGTTGGTGCCCTGCGAGTGAAAGTGATCACTACTATCACCCGGCACGAACGGCACCTCGGCTCCACAGCAACGGTAAAGTGGCGTGATTCGGGTGACGCCACTCGCCCGCCAAATTGCGTGACCGCCTCCCATTGGCCGAAGTACCGTTGGTGCCCTGCGAGTGAAAGTGATCACCACTATCACCCGGCACGAACGGCACCTCGGCTAACGGTCCCCGATGATCGTCGTGCGTGCGACGCGAACCCATTGCTGAATCTGTAGGAGCGAAAGAGACCGCCTCTAACAGGACTTTGACCCCCTTTCCAGTGCGAGGGTCGCTCCTACAGTATTCGCGTCGCTGTGTGGAGCAACATATATATGCACGTATATGCATATAAACGCACAGCAAATACGTACGTTCATATACATTAATACGTGCATACCTATATTGCTCCTCACACTCCCCTCTTCCTTCGGGAAAACACGAGACCATCGTGTTTGAATTTGGCGCCCGTCTCCGACGCGCTGCTCCGTTTTGCGCTGCTCCATTTTGCGCTGATCGCCGCTGTTAACGCACTGTTAACGCCATCAGCTGCATTTCCGCTTACCGCTGGCAATGCTGTGTTCTGCCGGTGAGTGAAAAGTACAATATTTTTTAATTTTCCATAAAATTACCAAAAATATTATGCTTTCAGGCCGGGCATCTTTTCCCATTATGCCCCCTTGACCTGATGGCCTGCCGCTGCCAATGCCCACGCCGGGCGAGTTTTGCAGTGGCATTGGCGCATGTGCGCGCGGCACTGGCCATTTCACCCATTTGGCGCATGTTGTCCCTCGCCGCTGAAGATGCTTTTCTGCTGGTTGCTGCTGCTCCTTGGACCCTTGGAGATGCTCCGGTAGGGCACTGCAGTCATTCCATGTACTGCTGCTAGGAGATCGGGCCACAGACGTCGTTGGCAATTGGACACCGGTGTCGCGTCTTTGGTGTCGGTACGCTTGTTGGTCGATCCCCTTTCGCGCACAGCTCACAGCGAAGTCGCTGGCCAGTGCGCGAGGACCGGTTGCCAAGCTTTGTCGACACCCAAAGTTACGGAGCCGGTGGAGCCAGTTGCGTGGCAGGCGTCTGCCGCCATACTCTCCCAGCAAGCGGCCACATGCCCGACTGCATGCCCCGCGTCCATGATTTGCCGCCGCTGCCTCTGCCCACGCCGGGCGCTCCTACAAAACTCACCTGTTGAGCTGTAGTCCCCGGTGGCGTTGGCACTCGTGCGGCGGCCACCTGCCTTCCGACATCCCTCGCCGTCCTCTCCGTTGCTGAAGGCGTCCACAACAGCAGTTGCTTTTCCAAATTCGTACTGTGTCTCTCTGCGGCGCCGCCGACCAAATTGTGGATTGCTGTTGGGAGTTGGCCACATCGATGTCGTTCGCAACTACCCCTGGTGTCGAACTTTGACGCCGGCTGGCATTTTGCGGCCACTCCTCATTCGCGCACAGCTCGCAGCAAAATCGCTGGCCAGTGCGCGAGGATTCAGCCAGACAAAGCGCGCCTACGCCCAAGCACGGACAACTGGATGACTTCGTCGCGTGGCAGGCATCGATGGTGGCCAGGACTCCCAACTGGCAACCCAACTTATGGCTGCGTGCTCCTCGTCTCCACTCGGACACTTGATGGCATGTGGACGGCGCACTCGAGCGCCGTCGGTCCTCTCTGGTAACTCATCCAAAAGAAAAAAACCCCGGCCCGATGCCCACATGCCCATTTTATACCCTATGCTGCCGCGCGCCGCTGCTTAGGCGACAGCACATAACGGGTCCTGTATCCTATGCTCAGCCCACTCTAGGCTTCGCTGCCTTATGGCTGAATTCCAGGCAGGCTACGGTACTGCCCAGATACCGTTTTTCCCACACTCCCATCGGCACACGCATACATAGCCCTCCTAGCCGAACATCCAATGCAAGCTCTTCTGCCGCGTTGCATTGTTGTTGGCATCTCTTCGCTAGCGATCGTTTTATATGCCGCCGTGTGTTTTGTTGTTGGCGATTTCGTGCGCTAGCGATCGCTGAGCTTGCTCTCGCTCGCTCTCGCTCTCTCTCGCTCGCTCTCGCTTCGCTGTGGGTGTGGGTGTGCAGCAATTTTCGCCTGGAATGCGTGCGGTTTGTTTTTGTTTTCCGCTTTTGCTTTCGTTAGAAATACATATAATTTCGGCTGCGCGCGCGCTGTTGCTAAGGGCGCCTACACTGCAGGTGGGTACTGCTTGCACTTGCACTGCTTTGTTGTTGTATCTGCGCATAGTGCATTGCACATGCACTGGCAGCTAAGTTTTTCGGTGCAGTACTGTACACTGCTTGCTGTCGTGCGCGCGCAGTTCAAACAAATTGTTGTTGCGCACCCAATATACCGTAATTATCCCGATGGCAACTGTAGTTTTCCAGCCACAGATGCATTTCGCAGCCGAAATTATGCATTTTTAGCAAAATTTTTGCTGTGTTTTTTTTTCTTCTTCTTCTGCTCGCAAATTAGAAGCAATACACTTCGCTGTGTATTCACTCCCTTTTTTTTTGAAAAAAAAAAAAAAATAGCTTTAATGCTCACCCGTGTCTCCTCTCCACGGCTTGAGATCCGCCACATGCGCCGTCCTGGTCCGCTTATCGGCCTCCGACCTGATCCGGCAGATTACAGGCGACACAAAACTGGCCACGATATAAGGGCCTCCATAGCGTGGTGCCAGTTTTGCTGCAAAACCCTCTGCGGCATTCGACAAGTGGCGTTCCTTTGCCCACACCTTGTCACCTATGGCCGGCTTCCACTGCCGCCTCCGTAGGTTGTAATGCCGCGCCTGATCCTGTCCAGCTCTCTCCAGGTTTCGACGCACTATCTCAAACACTTCGCGCATCTTGTTGGCTCTCTCGACTGGGCTCTGTGCCTCCTGCCCTGTGCCGATTGTTTGCGCGTCGTACAGTGATTTGGGCAGCCTTGGCTCTCGTCCTTGGGTGATGAAGGCGGCCGAATACCCTGTGGATACTGACACCCTGCTGTTGACCGCCAACGTCAACTCCGGCAATGCGTCGTCCCAGCACCTCTGGTCACTTCCAGCGAACTGCGCAATCATCGTCTTCACCGTTCTGTTGGCCCTCTCAGTGGGATTCTCTTGAGGTGTGTATGGTGCTGTCAACTGGTGACGCACCCCTAGCTCCTCCAGAAACACCTTGAATGCCCGACTGGTGAATTGGGTGCCATTGTCCGTAATGAGCACCTTTGGTGTGCCGAATCGCGCCAAGATCCGCTCTCGAAATGCCTTTTGGAGAGCCGCGCTATTCGCGCTCCGCAGCGGCACCATCTCCGTCCATTTCGAAAAGCGATCGATGAAAACCAAAAGCATTGTGTTCCCATGCTTTGATCTCGGCAGAGGGCCAACAAAATCGGCACAAACTGTTGCCCATGGCTCTTCGGGCACCTGCGTCAGCATCTGTCCAGCAGCTTGCAGCTGACTGGGCTTATACCGCTGACACACGTCGCAGCGCTGCACGTATGCTCTCACGTCTTTGGTGTCGGTACGCTTGTTGGTCGATCCCCTTTCGCGCACAGCTCACAGCGAAGTCGCTGGCCAGTGCGCGAGGACCGGTTGCCAAGCTTTGTCGACACCCAAAGTTACGGAGCCGGTGGAGCCAGTTGCGTGGCAGGCGTCTGCCGCCATACTCTCCCAGCAAGCGGCCACATGCCCGACTGCATGCCCCGCGTCCATGATTTGCCGCCGCTGCCTCTGCCCACGCCGGGCGCTCCTACAAAACTCACCTGTTGAGCTGTAGTCCCCGGTGGCGTTGGCACTCGTGCGGCGGCCACCTGCCTTCCGACATCCCTCGCCGTCCTCTCCGTTGCTGAAGGCGTCCACAACAGCAGCTGCTTTTCCAAATTCGTACTGTGTCTCTCTGCGGCGCCGCCGACCAAATTGTGGATTGCTGTTGGGAGTTGGCCACATCGATGTCGTTCGCAACTACCCCTGGTGTCGAACTTTGACGCCGGCTGGCATTTTGCGGCCACTCCTCATTCGCGCACAGCTCGCAGCAAAATCGCTGGCCAGTGCGCGAGGATTTAGCCAGACAAAGCGCGCCTACGCCCAAGCACGGACAACTGGATGACTTCGTCGCGTGGCAGGCATCGATGGTGGCCAGGACTCCCAACTGGCAACCCAACTTATGGCTGCGTGCTCCTCGTCTCCACTCGGACACTTGATGGCATGTGGACGGCGCACTCGAGCGCCGTCGGTCCTCTCTGGTAACTCATCCAAAAGAAAAAAAACCCCGGCCCGATGCCCACATGCCCATTTTATACCCTATGCTGCCGCGCGCCGCTGCTTAGGCGACAGCACATAACGGGTCCTGTATCCTATGCTCAGCCCACTCTAGGCTTCGCTGCCTTATGGCTGAATTCCAGGCAGGCTACGGTACTGCCCAGATACCGTTTTTCCCACACTCCCATCGGCACACGCATACATAGCCCTCCTAGCCGAACATCCAATGCAAGCTCTTCTGCCGCGTTGCATTGTTGTTGGCATCTCTTCGCTAGCGATCGTTTTATATGCCGACGTGTGTTTTGTTGTTGGCGATTTCGTGCGCTAGCGATCGCTGAGCTTGCTCTCGCTCGCTCTCGCTCTCTCTCGCTCGCTCTCGCTTCGCTGTGGGTGTGGGTGTGCAGCAATTTTCGCCTGGAATGCGTGCGGTTTGTTTTTGTTTTCCGCTCTCGCTTTCGTTAGAAATACATATAATTTCGGCAGCGCGCGCGCTGTTGCTAAGGGCGCCTACACTGCAGGTGGGTACTGCTTGCACTTGCACTGCTTTGTTGTTGTATCTGCGCATAGTGCATTGCACATGCACTGGCAGCTAAGTTTTTCGGTGCAGTACTGTACACTGCTTGCTGTCGTGCGCGCGCAGTTCAAACAAATTGTTGTTGCGCACCCAATATACCGTAATTATCCCGATGGCAACTGTAGTTTTCCAGCCACAGATGCATTTCGCAGCCGAAATTATGCATTTTTAGCAAAATTTTTGCTGTGTTTTTTTTCTTCTTCTTCTGCTCGCAAATTAGAAGCAATACACTTCGCTGTGTATTCACTCCCTTTTTTTTGAAAAAAAAAAAAAAATAGCTTAATGCTCACCCGTGTCTCCTCTCCACGGCTTGAGATCCGCCACATGCGCCGTCCTGGTCCGCTTATCGGCCTCCGACCTGATCCGGCAGATTACAGGCGACACAAAACTGGCCACGATATAAGGGCCTCCATAGCGTGGTGCCAGTTTTGCTGCAAAACCCTCTGCGGCATTCGACAAGTGGCGTTCCTTTGCCCACACCTTGTCACCTATGGCCGGCTTCCACTGCCGCCTCCGTAGGTTGTAATGCCGCGCCTGATCCTGTCCAGCTCTCTCCAGGTTTCGACGCACTATCTCAAACACTTCGCGCATCTTGTTGGCTCTCTCGACTGGGCTCTGTGCCTCCTGCCCTGTGCCGATTGTTTGCGCGTCGTACAGTGATTTGGGCAGCCTTGGCTCTCGTCCTTGGGTGATGAAGGCGGCCGAATACCCTGTGGATACTGACACGCTGCTGTTGACCGCCAACGTCAACTCCGGCAATGCGTCGTCCCAGCACCTCTGGTCACTTCCAGCGAACTGCGCAATCATCGTCTTCACCGTTCTGTTGGCCCTCTCAGTGGGATTCTCTTGAGGTGTGTATGGTGCTGTCAACTGGTGACGCACCCCTAGCTCCTCCAGAAACACCTTGAATGCCCGACTGGTGAATTGGGTGCCATTGTCCGTAATGAGCACCTTTGGTGTGCCGAATCGCGCCAAGATCCGCTCTCGAAATGCCTTTTGGAGAGCCGCGCTATTCGCGCTCCGCAGCGGCACCATCTCCGTCCATTTCGAAAAGCGATCGATGAAAACCAAAAGCATTGTGTTCCCATGCTTTGATCTCGGCAGAGGGCCAACAAAATCGGCACAAACTGTTGCCCATGGCTCTTCGGGCACCTGCGTCAGCATCTGTCCAGCAGCTTGCAGCTGACTGGGCTTATACCGCTGACACACGTCGCAGCGCTGCACGTATGCTCTCACGTCCCGGTACATACCTGGCCAGTAATACCGCGCTGCCACCCGAGCGATCGTTTTTCGGCTCCCAAGGTGGCCAGCGGTGGCTGCGTCGTGGTTCTCCTCCAGAACTTGTTTGCGCCGGTCCGCCGGCACGCACAACTTCCATGCAGCCACATCCTCGTGGCCGGCTTGATGCGGGATGTGCCGATATAAGTTTCCAGACTCTTCCATATAGTCTGGAAGCTTATGTGGCGCCTTCTTGATGTCCTGCCGAAGCTTGGTGAGCCAGCGACATCCTGTCCCAGGTGGCATCTCCTTGCTCTTGACCAAACGGCACGCCTCCTCTCCTAGAGGCTGCCGTGAGAGCGCATCTGCTACCACATTCTGCTTGCCCTTCCTGTAGCGAATCTCGAAGTCGTACTGCTGCAACTCCAGTGCCCATCTGGCAATCCTTCCCGTTGGGCTCTCGATCGAATTGAGCCACTTCAGAGCCATATGGTCAGTGACCACTACAAATTTGTAGCCTTCCAGGTATGGCCTGAGCTTCCGCAGATTATAGCCAGACACTCTTTTTCAGTAGCTGAATAGTTCTTCTCAGCACTGTTCAGTGTCCGGCTGGCATACGAAATGACGCGCTCTCCGTCCTCCGAGGCCTGAGTCAGGATTGCCCCAAGCCCATAGTTGCTTGCGTCCGTTTGCAAGCAAAACGGCTTCGAGAAATCAGGGCACGCCAGCACTGGTGACCCCGTCAACTTGGCCTTTACTGTCTCGAACGCTCTTTGCCGCTCCTCCGTCCACTCCCACTTCGTGCCCTTTTTGAGCAGTGCATTTAGCGGATGCACTGTGGCTGCAAAATCTGGCACGAAGCGGCGGTACCATGAAGCCACGCCCACGTATTGTCGTAACTCTTTTACGTTTGTGGGTGGCTTCAGTTCGGCGATAGCGGCCACTTTCTCTGGATCTGTGCAAATGCCATCCTCCGTGACTCTGTGACCCAGATACTTCAGCTCCTTCTTGAAGAAATCGCACTTGTCGATGTTGATCTTCAAGTTGGCTGCCCGCAGTCGCCGGAACACCTCTCGCAGGTTGTCCATATGCTCCTGCCGCGTTCGGCCGATGACGATGATGTCGTCCAGGTAGGCAAAGGCATGGGGCATCATTTCTGGGCCGATAACCTGGTCCAGCGCTCGCTGAAATGTTGCCGGCGCAGAATGGAGTCCAAACGGCATCACTTTCCACTGATAGAGCCCCTTTCCTGGCACCGTGAATGCCGTCAGTGGTCTGCTGGCCTTCTCCATGGGTATCTGCCAATACCCATCCTTCAAATCCAGGCTGCTGATATAGCGCGCCTCTCGCAGCTGATCCAAAATGTGATGCACACGCGGCAACGGGTATGCATCTTTAATGGATCTGCTGTTCAGCTGCCGAAAATCCACACATAGCCGCCATTTCCCATTCTTCTTGCGCACCATGACAATCGGCGCGCTATGTGGGCTTTTCGAGGGCTCAATGCAGCCTTTGGCCAGCAGCTCATCCACCTGCAGGTTGATTTCCGCCTGCATTTTTGGATTTTTGGGGAAGTAGCGCTGCTTTATGGGCCTGTTGTCCTGCATCCTGATCCGGTGCTCCGTTTTCCTGGTGGTGCCTTTCACATGCTGGAACTTCTCCAGCTCATGCCTCAGAAAAGCATCCACCTCAGGGTCTTTGTGCATAGGCGTTGGCTGCTCCATGTTCGCCTCCACTGGCGTCTCTGGACTCGCCTCCACGCTGGCCACAGCCACAGACAGCTTCTCCTCTGACTGTCCGCTCGACTGTGGAATTCTTGGCTTGATCCTCAGCGTCAAGCCACCGCACTCCAGTGTGGTGCCCATGCTGGCCAAGAAATCCCAGCCCAGCACCAGATCGTCGATCACTCCTGGCAGAATCAGGAACGGGATTTGGCTTTGCTGATTCCCCAGGCTGATCGTCGTCTCCAGCTGCGAGTCCACATGACTGCAACTGCCGTCCGCTAAGCGTATGCGCCGCCGTGTTGCACGCACCACGCCCACTCCTCTGAGCCTGTCAGCAAGCTTTCCGCTTATAAAGCTGCTTGTGGCTCCAGTGTCGATTGTGGCTTTTTGTTGGGTGGCTCCAATGGCCACAATCGCTGTCATCTGGCTGCCTTCATTCTGAAGACGGCCTACTAGCGCCTGGGGGCTCCTGGCCGCTGCTCCCGCTCGCCCCTGGATGGCGGGTGCCGCTGCTCGTTTCCCGACTGGCAACAGGCAAACGTTCTCACTCCAATGCGCCCGCACTGCCAGCAGAAATCCAGTGCCTTGTTGCGGCACGTAAAAGCGCGGTGCCCCTCCTGGCCACACACTCGGCATGCCCTGGCTGGATTCGGGATGTGAGTCCTTGCTCCGGTTGCGCCTGTCCTTGGCGCAGGTGAAGGCTTCGCCTCATCCTCCATGCAGAGATACTCCACATCGCCTCCAGCGTCGTCCATGGCCATAAATCGAGTCCGGCCCGGCCGTGGCTGCTGCCGCAACCTCTCGCGGTCTCTTTCCAGCTCCTCGAACTCGTCTGCGAGGTGCATCAATTCCACCAGATTATGGAACTGATACGGGCGGGCGTATGCACGCAGATCGGGCAGGCTGTTGTTGTAAATGAGCTTCATCTCGCGGTCTGCTCCATAGCGCAGAGGCCGCATGAGAGTCTGCATCTCAACCATGTAGACCTTGAAGCTCTCATCTACCATTTGCCTCCGGCGTTTGACGTCGTCCTCCAGCTTCTCCAGATAGCCTCTGGGCAAGAAGAACTCCTGGAAGCTGCGCACGAACGTCGCCCACGCCGTCCAGTGCCTGTTGTTGGCCACGTACCACTTCAAGGCCATGCCTTTCAGCAGCTCTGGCATCGCCCTCGGGATCATATCCAGATCCAGGCCATATGTGTCCGCCGACCACTCCACCTGCTCCAAGAACTCCAAAGGCTTTGTGGTGCCATCAAAGCGGAAGCTCCACTCTCGCACTTGTTTGGCCACCTTTGGATATTCTTGGGCTGTGCTGCCGAGTCCTGGTGGCCTGATTTCTGGTTGCGGGGTGGATGTGGCCCTTATCTCACCCTGTCGCGTGTCCTGCAGCCGTGCCGCTGCACTCGTAGAAGGCACACAGAGCCGCGCCACATGCGCCAGCTCTGCCTCTAAGTCGTCGTCAACTACGGCGGTCGTTGCCTCATCTCTCAGCGAGGCACGGCGTCCATGCAGTCGCCTCAGCTCGGCGATCCTCAGTGAGTAAGGAATGCTACCTTCATTCCTCTCAACCCACTCGCCAAACTGCCTCCGCATAGCGTCCAGTGTGCCTGATAAGCTCACTCCGAACTCGTCACCATAACTCAACACTTCATCCTTTTTCAAGTTATATACCCACGCTCGCACCATAGTCACAAATTTCTAATTAAACTCTTATCGCAGGGCCCCACGTTGGGCGCCAGTTGTAACGAACCTTCGGTTTATCCCGAGTCTAAGCTGGGCTAGTTTCAGCTGACTGTGGATTCGTGCCAACAAATTTATTTGTTGAAGCCCCTGCGATAATTTGTTGTCGCAAGGATTCCCACTGGATGTCCTTGCTGTTCCCACGATGTCCTTGCTGTTCCCACGATGTCCTTGCTTTTCTCAAGCCTCTCACTTTTCTCAAAACTCTCAACCATTTCAAGCCTCGTATGGAGCCGCCGGTGGCCTTTTATAGCCCAGCCACAGGCCCTGCTTCGGGTGATAACGGGGCCCGTTCGGCTCTGGAGCGGGGCCTTTCAGCCGCTCGTGCCCATACAAACGGTAAAGTGGCGTGATCCGGGTGACGCCACTTTGCCGCCAAATTGCGTGGCAGCCTCCCATTGGCCGAAGTACCGTTGGTGCCCTGCGAGTGAAAGTGATCACTACTATCACCCGGCACGAACGGCACCTCGGCTCCACAGCAACGGTAAAGTGGCGTGATTCGGGTGACGCCACTCGCCCGCCAAATTGCGTGACCGCCTCCCATTGGCCGAAGTACCGTTGGTGCCCTGCGAGTGAAAGTGATCACCACTATCACCCGGCACGAACGGCACCTCGGCTAACGGTCCCCGATGATCGTCGTGCGTGCGACGCGAACCCATTGCTGAATCTGTAGGAGCGAAAGAGACCGCCTCTAACAGGACTTTGACCCCCTTTCCAGTGCGAGGGTCGCTCCTACAGTATTCGCGTCGCTGTGTGGAGCAACATATATATGCACGTATATGCATATAAACGCACAGCAAATACGTACGTTCATACACATTAATACGTGCATACCTATATTGCTCCTCACAATATTAATGTTTTTGACTACTCCGTCGGCTGCGCCAGTTTTGTTAACATCGATATGTTAACATTTAATTATTTATAAATAATGTTCTTTGTGTTTTTAATTTTAATAAAAGTATTTATTTCACTTCATGTTCTTTTCTTCTCGACGTGCACATCAAAAGTGAGCTCAAGAGCTTTCGACTGCTCGAGAGAGCGAGAGAGTTTTTACATACAGATCGAGCTTTTTCTCTCTCAATGTTAAAGTAGACAGAGACTGAGAAGCAGAACTTCCCAGTGGCGACGACCTCAATGAGGTGTGTTGAAATAATGCATTACATACGAGAAAAAAGTAATGCATTACCTATGAACATTTTTTTCAGCGCATTTGTAATGTAGCTCGAGCTCTTGTCAACTTCGTTTTTGTATGCCCCTTCCCCGCTAATCAACAAACGATTTTCGTCTTTCGTTGCATCGTGAATTTTTCGTCGAATTTCGTTCTGAATTTTGTTGCATGGAATGCGTTCCTTTTTATACCCTGAACCCATTGAAAATGGGAAATCAGGGTATATTGGTTTTGTGTAAAAGTATGTAACAGGCAGAAGGAATCATCGCAGACCCCACAAAGTATATATATTCTTGATCAGCCCGACGAGCTGAGTCGATATAGCCCTGTCCGCCTGTCCGTCCGTCCGTCCGTATGAACGCCGAGATCTCAGAAGATATAAGAGCTAGAGAGCTCATCCGATAATTTTTTTATCGAGAATAATCGAAAAATTGATTTGGTTTTTTGAGCCTCATCGGAGTACTATTAGACGTGGAGATTTCAGATTTACTGTGTATATACATATGATGAATACAAGCATTTTGTAATCAACAGATTTTGGATACCACGCCCACTTCGCCCCCAATTCGTAAAAGACGTATTTCAAGTACTAGAGACTCTTGCTTTGGAATGTACACACATTTTGACCATATTATATAATATAATTATAATTACGCCCTGAAAATTTCATTAAGATCGTGTGTTTACAAATGAAATTATTCACCAAGTAAATTCTCATACCATTGCCCACACTGCAGCGCAGCCCAAGCACAGTCGCTGCTTACTGCGCAGTTAGCAGAGCGCGGGCGCGTGAGGGTGGATGCATGTGTATGTATGTGTGCGTGCATAAAAGAAGTGCAGAATGATAAGAATATCAGCTTGGAGGGTTCAAGGTATCTCCTAGTCGAGCAGTCTCGACTAGAGTCTTCTTACTTGTTTCGTTTGTTTTTATACCCTGAACCCATTGGGAAATCAGGGTATAATGGTTTTGTTGAAATGTATGTAACAGGCAGAAGGAGGCGTGGCAGACCCCACAAAGTATATATATTCTTGATCAGGGCGACGAGCTGAGTCGATTTAGCCCTGTCCGTCTGTCTGTCCGTCCTTCTGTCCGTATGTTTGCACGCGTCGATTTCAGAAGATATAAGAGCTAGAGACTTCAACTTTTTTAAAATGTCCGTATATATCGCGCGCATATCGAGTTTATCACTAAAAAACGATAACTCTTTCCGATACTTTTTCATCGATATAAAACCTTATAGAAGATCACTTAAATAATTATATCTACTACATCTTTCAATCTAGAGTCTCCAAATTTAAAATGTATATTAAGATGAATTTTATACAATTTCTATTTTTGTTAAAATTTACCCCCCACCCCTAAATCCATCCCATCACCCTCATCTGTGTAAAAGTCGTATCAAACACTAAAGACTTGTGCTTCGGTATACAAATACATTTAAGCATCATGATTACGTTCTGAAAGTTTCATTACGATCGTACGTCTAGAATTCAAATTATTCAACAAATAAATACTCAAAATACTGCCACGACTGCAGAGCAACCCAAGCGCAATCGCCTGTATATGTGCCCGTGTGTGTGTTGTTTGTTTGTATGCGTGTGTGTGCGCGTGTATTTGTTTGTATGCGCGTATGCGTGTGTGTGTGTGTTAATTGTTATTGAAATATCAGTTACTTTTAAGGTTCAGGGGATCTTGTAGTCGAGCAGTCTCGACTAGAGCTTTCTTACTTGTTTTTGTCTATGTCTATTCATTTTGTGTGTATAGTGTTAATGAGTGCAAATACAAGTGCTAAATTGCATATGTGTGATGATTTTTGTTTTCGTTTTACCCGCCGTGGCGCGTCACTTTTCTTGAGCCGTGCAGACGTAAATTTAAAGGTAAGTAAGTAACTGCCTTACTTACTTACTTACTTAAGTTATAAATTTATAATATTGTGAGGAGCAATATAGGTATGCACGTATTAATGTATATGAACGTACGTATTTGCTGTGCGTTTATATGCATATACGTGCATATATATGTTGCTCCACACAGCGACGCGAATACTGTAGGAGCGACCCTCGCACTGGAAAGAGGCGGTCTCTTTCGCTCCTACAGATTCAGCAATGGGTTCGCGTCGCACGCACGACGATCATCGGGGACCGTTAGCCGAGGTGCCGTTCGTGCCGGGTGATAGTAGTGATCACTTTCACTCGCAGGGCACCAACGGTACTTCGGCCAATGGGAGGCGGCCACGCAATTTGGCGGGCGAGTGGCGTCACCCGGATCACGCCACTTTACTGTTGCTGTGGAGCCGAGGTGCCGTTCGTGCCGGGTGATAGTAGTGATCACTTTCACTCGCAGGGCACCAACGGTACTTCGGCCAATGGGAGGCGGCCACGCAATTTGGAGGCGAGTGGCGTCATCCGGATCACGCCACTTTACCGTTTCTATGGGCACGAGCAGCTGAAAGGCCCCGCTCCAGAGCCGAACGGGCCCCGTTATCACCCGAAGCAGGGCCTGTGGCTGAGCTATAAAAGGCCACCGGCGGCTCCATACGGGGCTTGAGAGGCTTGAGATAATTCAGAGGATTCAGATGATTGAGAGGATTAAGTGGTGATTGAGTGACGATTAAGCGAGTGAAAAGTGGTTAGAAAAAGTCAACGCGAGTGGTAAATCAGGACTCCCAGGACTTCAAAGGACAGCAAGGACATCGTGGGAACAGCAAGGATATCGTGGGAGCAGCAAGGACATCCAGTGGGAATCCTTGCGACAACGAAAGAGGCAATCAGCAGCATCAGCGGCACCGATCAGGACATCGGTGCATATCAGCGGCTTAAGCGAGGCCTGCACATCTGAGTAAGTTCACGTAGCCGTGCGCAAGAGAAGTGTTTGTGAGTGAAAACGAAGCTGGTGTTGTGCTGTGAGCGAGTGGGATAGTAGGAGAGGCCTGCATATCTGAGCGAACCGCCAGAGTTTTGTTCAGACCGAAGTCCTGGCGTTTCCCGAATCGTCCCGGTAAACTTGCGTGTTTTTAGCACAATACTCTCCCAGCCGGAGTGCGTTGAACCAGCGCTCGGTAGGTGTGCTCCGCTAAAGCCAACCAGTGAGCCGGCATAACTTTAAGTGACGTGTACATTTAAACTTATTCAAGAGAATATATATTTACGCTATAAAACCTAAATTCACAAGTGACTAATTATTATCGCAGGGGCTTCAACAAAAAAATTTGTTGGCACGAATCCACAGTCAGCTGAAACTAGCCCAGCTTAGACTCGGGATAAACCGAAGGCTCGTTACAACTGGCGCCCAAAGTGGGGCCCTGCGATAAGAGTTTAATTAGAAATTTGTGACTATGGTGCGAGCGTGGGTATATAACTTGAAAAAGGATGAAGTGTTGAGTTATGGTGACGAGTTCGGAGTGAGCTTGTCAGGCACACTGAACGCTATGCGGAGGCAGTTTGGCGAGTGGGTTGAGAGGAATGAAAGAGGATCGCCGAGCTGAGGCGCCTGCATGGACGCCGTGCCTCGCTGAGAGATGAGGCAACGACCGCTGTAGTTGACGACGACTTAGAGACAGAGCTGGCGCATGTGGCGCGGCTCTGTGTGCCTTCTACGAGTGCAGCGGCACGGCTGCAGGACACGCGACAGAGTGAGATAAGGGCCACATCCACCCCGCAACCAGAAATCAGGCCACGAGGACTCGGCAGCACAGCCCAAGAATATCCAAAGGTGGCCAAACAAGTGCGAGAGTGGAGCTTCCGCTTTGATGGCACCACAAAGCCTTTGGAGTTCTTGGAGCAAGTGGAGTGGTCGGCGGACACATATGGCCTGGATCTGGATATGATCCCGCGCGCAATGCCAGAGCTGCTGAAAGGCATGGCCTTGAAGTGGTATGTGGCCAACAACAGGCACTGGACGGCGTGGGCGACGTTTGTGCGCAGCTTCCAGGAGTTCTTCTTGCCCAGAGGCTATCTGGAGAAGCTGGAGGACGACGTCAAACGCCGGAGGCAAATGGTAGATGCGAGCTTCAAGGTCTATATGGTTGAGATGCAGACTCTCATGCGGCCTCTGCGCTATGGAGCAGACCGCGAGATGAAGCTCATTTACAACAACAGCCTGCCGGATCTGCGTGCCTACGCCCGCCCGTACCAGTTCCATAATCTGGTGGAATTGATGCACCTCGCAGACGAGTTCGAGGAGCTGGAAAGAGACCGCGAGAGGTTGCGGCAGCAGCCACGGCCGGGCCGGACTCGATGTATGGCCATGGACGACGCTGGAGGCGATGTGGAGTATCGCCGCATGGAGGATGAGGCGAAGCCTTCAGCTGCGCCAAGGACAGGCGCAACCGGAGCAAGGACTCACATCCCGAATCCAGCCAGGGCATGCCGAGTGTGTGGCCAGGAGGGGCACCGCGCTTTTACGTGCCGCAACAAGGCACTGGAATTCTGCTGGCAGTGCGGGCGCATTGGAGTGAGAACGTTTGCCTGTTGCCAGTCGGGAAACGAGCAGCGGCACCCGCCATCCAGGGGCGAGCGGGAGCAGCGGCCAGGAGCCCCCAGGCGCTAGTGGGCCGTCTTCAGGATGAAGGCAGCCAGATGACAGCGATTGAACGAATACACTTGACTATGATGGTGTTTAGTTTCGTATTGATCTTTATTATTCTGAGCCTGGGTTTATATACCCAGACTCATGTATAATTTCAACCCTTAAATCTAATGTATCTATTGCTGAGTGTGTAAGGCTCAGCATTGGGCTATTACATATTCGTATCTTATCGCTGAGTGTGTAAGACTCCGCGTTGGTCTATTAGCTATTCTTATCCTATCGCTGAGTTTGTAAGGCTCAGCGCTCGTCTCCTTCGTAGTCTGACTCTGGGGTTGCAAGGGTTGGTCTTCATTTGTCTATTTATGCAGTCCGTACATGTGGCCCTTATCTCTTCACAGCGCGCTACCTGCTAGTCGCTGAGTGCGTCGGAGGCATGTATACGATCATCGTATATTCATATGTTCATGCCTGAACATTCTGCGGGGGGCCAAGTGTGTGAATTGTTGCCTGTGGAAATCTTAATAATATACAGGACAAATACCAATATGATGATTGTTAATATTCTTGACGAAATGATCATCAATCCAATCCTTATGTTCGTGTTTGAACATTCTGCGGGGCCCAGAGAGTGTGACATCCAGATAAACCGAGTGTGCCACCAGTACCTTGGACTTTTGCTTAGGTGGCGGCTCCCATGCCAAGTGAAGTCGAGCCTCTTTGAAAAACTTCCGCGGCTTTTGGGTGTCATCATTTGTTACATTAGTATAGCTGAGTGCATCTGTTGAGGAAGTTGTCAATCGTTTCATTGTTGCCGAAGCCAAAGCCTCCAAATGGTAGATATCCTTCGTTTGATCCTGATGGTTGCACATCCAGCCGCTGTTGCAGTCTCCGCAGAAGTTTGCTCTTCCGTCGTGCTGCCAACTGTGGAAATATCATCCATTGGTCGAACTTCCAATTGGATATCTGTTGATGTATCTTCAGCGATACTCAACGTCGATGTGGAAGTTGTGGCAGAAATTCCATTCTTGTCCTCATCTTCTATGCCCTCCGAATCCAATGTCGGAGTTGGTGGAGCCCAGATCTTCTTTATTGATCTCTTGTCTTCACCCTGCTTTGTTTTTGTTGATACTACTTGAAGTTTATTTTCTTGTTCTGTAGATTCAGTTATATATCTTCCCATGTGGGGGCTTGCCGGCGGGTTGAAATCCCACTTTTTGAACACAATTGCATCCAAAGCTGCCTGAGATGCTAGCATCTCATCAGCGGTGACCTCGTCACTGTTATCGGAGGTGCTCACGTAATTTCGGATACTGCCTTCATCATCATTCTTCAGCAGTTCCTTGTCCACTGGCAAATAACGTTTGTAGCGTCTGCATAAACAGTCCCACGCTAACTTGTAGTTATCTACTCCCATTCCGAAATTGCTTATCATTTGTACATCTTCTCCTTTGACATACATTTGCAAGTATAGCAGTTTCGTTTTGTCGCTGATATCCTTTCTGATGTGGATTATTTTGTTGAACTGCTCGAAGAACGTCGGCCACGCCTTAGGACTTCCATTAAAGTAAGGAAGTGTTGGTCTCTGTCGCTTTGGAGTGTCTTCTTTTATGTTTTGCAGTGCACTTAGTTTTCTTTCCAGCCTTTTAGACACTGTGTACACTTTGACTTCCAGTGCGTCTATGCCATCGATTTCATGGACACGCTTATCATATTTAACCTCCAAATCGGTAAGCGTTGACTGGACTTTATTCCAGAGGAACTCTAGCGTTTCTTTGCTATCTAGAGCATCCTCCTGGTTGCTGAGCTCAATGTTGGCCTGCACTTCTGCAATATGCAGCCATACTCTTTGAACTCTTTTGTCCAAAAGGTTAAGCAACTTCACCATTGGGCTCGACCAACCGAATAAAAACATCTCATGCTTTGATGTTTCCGGTCTCGTTTCCCAGCTATAAAGTTGGTCTGTGTCTATGGCGTGATCGGTAACTTTGGTCCTGATTTTTGACATTATGGGTGTCAGCATCCACAGGGTATTCGGCCGCCTTCATCACCCAAGAACGAGAGCCAAGGCTGCCCAAATCGCTGTTCGACGCGCAAACAATCGGCACAGGGCAGGAGGCACAGAGCCCAGTCGACTGGCACCACGCTATGGAGGCCCTTATATCGTGGCCAGTTTTGTGTCGCCGGTAATCTGCCGGATCAGGTCGGAGGCCGATAAGCGGACCAGGACGGCGCATGTGGCGGATCTCAAGCCGTGGAGAGGAGGCACGGGTGAGCATTAAAGCTGTTTCGATTTTTTTTTTCCAAAAAAAAAAAAAGGGAGTGAATACACAGCGAAGTGTATTGCTTCTAAATTAGAGCAGAAAGAAGAAGAAGGAAAAAAAAACACAGCAAAAATTTTGCTAAAAATGCATAATTTCGGCTGCGAAATGCATCTGTGGCTGGAAAACTACAGTTGCCATCGGGATAATTACGGTATATTGGGTGCGCAACAACAATTTGTTTGAACTGCGCGCGCACGACAGCAAGCAGTGTACAGTACTGCACTGAAAAACTTAGCTGCCAGTGCATGTGCAATGCACTATGCACAGATACAACAACAAAGCAGTGCAAGTGCAAGCAGTACCCACCTGCAGTGTATGCGCCCTTAGCAACAGCGCGCGCGCAGCCGAAATTATATTTCTAACGAAAGCGAGAGCGGAAAACAAAAACAAACCGCACGCATTCCAGGCGAAAATTGCTGCACACCCACACCCACAGCGAAGCGAGAGCAAGCTCAGCGATCGCTAGCGCACGAAGTCACCAACAACAAAAACAGACAACTAAAATCGCCAACAACCAAAGGCACAGCGACAACTAAAGCCGCCAACAACTAAACGCACAGCGACAACTAAAACCGCCAACAACAAAACACACAGCGGCATATAAAACGATCGCTAGCGAAGAGATGCCAACAACAATGCAACGCCAATAACAATGCTACGCGGCAGAAGAGCTTGCATTGGATGTTCGGCTAGAAGGGCTATGTATGCGTGTGCCGATGGGAGTGTGGGAAAAACGGTATCTGGGCAGTACCGTAGTCTGCCTGGAATTCAGCCATAAGGCAGCGAAGGCTAGAGTGGGCGTAGGACACAGGACCCGTTATGTGCTGCCGCCTAAGCAGCGGCGCGCGGCAGCATAGGGTATAAAATGGGCATGTGGGCATCGGGCCGGGTTCTTCTTGTGGATGAGTTACCAGAGAGGACCGACGGCGCTCGAGTGCGCCGTCCACATGCCATCAAGTGTCCGAGTGGAGACGAGGAGCACGCAGCCATAAGTTGGGTTGCCAGTTGGGAGTCCTGGCCACCATCGATGCCTGCCACGCGACGAATTCATCCGGTTGTCCGTGCGAATGAGGAGTGGCCGCAAAATGTCAGCCGGCGTCAAAGCTCGACACCGGTGGTAGTTGCGAACGACATCGATGTGGCCAACTCTCAACAACAATCCAGAATTTGGTCTGCAGCGCCGCAAAGAAGACACAGCACGAACTAGGGAGAGCAGCTGCTGTTGTGGACGCCTTCAGCAACGGAGAGGACGGCGAGGGATGTCGGAAGGCAGGTGGCCGCCGCACGAGTGCCAAAGCCACCGGGGACTACAACTCAACAGGTGAGCTTGGTAGGAGCGCCCGGCGTGGGCAGAGGCAGCGGCGGCAAATCATGGACGCGGGGCATGCAGTCGGGCATGTGGCCGCTTGCTGGGAGAGTATGGCGGCAGACGCCTGCCACGCAACTGGCTCCACCGGCTCCGTAACTTTGGGTGTCGACAAAGCTTGGCAACCGGTCCTCGCGCACTGGCCAGCGACTTCGCTGTGAGCTGTGCGCGAAAGGGGATCGACCAACAAGCGTACCGACACCAAAGACGCGACACCGGTGTCCAATTGCCAACGACGTCTGTGGCCCGATCTCCTAGCAGCAGTACATGGAATGACTGCAGTGCCCTACCGGAGCATCTCCAAGGGTCCAAGGAGCAGCAGCAACCAGCAGAAAAGCATCTTCAGCGGCGAGGGACAACATGCGCCAAATGGGTGAAATGGCCAGTGCCGCGCGCACATGCGCCAATGCCACTGCAAAACTCGCCCGGCGTGGGCATTGGCAGCGGCAGGCCATCAGGTCAAGGGGGCATAATGGGAAAAGATGCCCGGCCTGAAAACATAATATTTTTGGTAATTTTATGGAAAATTAAAAAATATTGTACTTTTCACTCACCGGCAGAACACAGCATTGCCAGCGGTAAGCGGGAATGCAGCTGATGGCGTTAACAGTGCGTTAACAGCGGCGATCAGCGCAAAATGGAGCAGCGCAAAACGGAGCAGCGCGTCGGAGACGGGCGCCAAATTCAAACACGATGGTCTCGTGTTTTCCCGAAGGAAGAGGGGAGTGTGAGGAGCAATATAGGTATGGACGTATTAATGTATATGAACGTACGTATTTGCTGTGCGTTTATATGCATATACGTGCATATATATGTTGCTACACACAGCGACGCGAATACTGTAGGAGCGACCCTCGCACTGGAAAGGGGGTCAAAGTCCTGTTAGAGGCGGTCTCTTTCGCTCCTACAGATTCAGCAATGGGTTCGCGTCGCACGCACGACGATCATCGGGGACCGTTAGCCGAGGTGCCGTTCGTGCCGGGTGATAGTAGTGATCACTTTCACTCGCAGAGCACCAACGGTACTTCGGCCAATGGGAGGCTGCCACGCAATTTGGCGAGCGAGTGGCGTCACCCGGATCACGCCACTTTACCGTTTCTTTGGAGCCGAGGTGCCGTTCGTGCCGGGTGATAGTAGTGATCACTTTCACTCGCGGGCACCAACGGTACTTCGGCCAATGGGAGGCTGCCACGCAATTTGGCGGGAAAGTGGCGTCACCCGGATCACGCCACTTTACCGTTTCTATGGGCACGAGCGGCTGAAAGGCCCCGCTCCAGAGCCGAACGGGCCCCGTTATCACCCGAAGCAGGGCCTGTGGCTGGGCTATAAAAGGCCGTACGGGGCTTGAGAGACTTAAGATGCTTCAGAGGATTCAGATGATTGAGAGGATTAAGTGGTGATTGAGTGACGATTAAGCGAGTGAAAAGTGGTTAGAAAAAGTCAACGCGAGTGGTAAATCAGGACTCCCAGGACTTCAAAGGACAGCAAGGACATCGTGGGAACAGCAAGGACATCGTGGGAGCAGCAAGGACATCCAGTGGGAATCCTTGCGACAACGAAAGAGGCAATCAGCAGCATCAGCGGCACCGATCAGGACATCGGTGCATATCAGCGGCTTAAGCGAGGCATGCACATCTGAGTAAGTTCACGTAGCCGTGCGCAAGAGAAGTGTTTGTGAGTGAAAACGAAGCTGGTGTTGTGCTGTGAGCGAGTGGGATAGTAGGAGAGGCCTGCATATCTGAGCGAACCGCCAGAGTTTTGTTCAGACCGAAGTCCTGGCGTTTCCCGAATCGTCCCGGTGAACTAGCGTGTTTTTAGCACAACACTCTCCCAACCGGAGTGCGTTGAACCAGCGCTCCGTAGGTGTGCTTCGCTAAAGCCAACCAGTGAACCAGCATAAATTTAAGTGACGTGTATATTTTAAACTTATTCAAGAGAATATATATTTACGCTATAAAACCTAAATTCACAAGTGACTAATTATTATCGCAGGGGCTTCAACAAATAAATTTGTTGGCACGAATCCACAGTCAGCTGAAACTAGCCCAGCTTAGACTCGGGATAAACCGAAGGTTCGTTACAATATATATTATAAATTGGCTTGTTGCATTATATTAGTGAAAGCAGTTCAAATATACGAACGATGCTCTGTCTGGTATGTATAAATTATCTTAATATAATTTTTAATGACAAAAAATAATGTTTACTTAACGGATGCTATTGAAACCAATGGGTGGACAGGAACTGCTTTCGGGGTCACAAGGGTCAGCTTACAAAGCAGAAATTTGATAAAAAACCACAAATAATTATATAAATAAATACGTAATATTACAAAATAAATTATTCTTATAAATTTAAATAAAAAACAGTACATTACTGAATCGCTTCTATATTTCCATAAGTATTCAATTATTTATGCAATTACATTTGTAAAGAAGTAAGCCATCTTATATAGTGGGAAAATGGGTTGCAGGTATATTGTGTTGTAATGTACGCACATTACTAACCCATAAGCGGCTTTGAAAATGTATAAGGCGTTTTCTTCAGGTTGCGGAATTTCTACATTACAATATGTCAAGTAAGAACGTTGCAGTCGGGCGCTACCGACTGCGAAATACTCATTCACAGTCCCTTTGTAAATTTAATTTAATTTGGCTTTAAAAAAAAATTAGTACAAAACAATTATGCTTTTTGATTATATTGTAGCCTTTGATAATTTTTATCGAGTAATCGATAATAAATTTTGAGTACAAATCACACACCTATTGCACACATTACAAAAGCGCGCTTTTTAGCATTCTAAGAATTGCGATCGATTTCTGGATTTTTATACCCTGAACCCATTGAAATGGGAAAAATGTATGTAACAGGCAAAAGGAGGCGTGGCAGACCCCACAAAGTATATATATTCTTGATCAGGGCGACGAGCTGAGTCGATTTAGCCCTGTCCGTCGGTCTGTCCGTCCGTCCGTATGTTTGAACGCGTCGATTTCAGAAGATATAAGAGCTAGAGACTTCAACTTTTTTTTAAAATGTCCGTAAATACAGCGCGCATATCTAAAAAACGATAACTCATTCCGATACTTTTTTATCGATAAAAAACCTTATCGAAGATCACTTAAAAAATTATATCTCCTACATCTTTCAAGCTAGAGTCTCCAAATTTAAAATGTATATTAAGATGAATTTTATACAATTTCGGTTTTTGTTAAAATTTGCCCCCCACCCCTAAATCCACCCCCTCACCCACATCTTTGTAAAAGTCGTATATCAAATACTAGAGACTTGTGCTTCGGTATACACATACATTTAAACATCATGATTACGTTCTGAAAGTTTCATTACGATCTAGAAATTAAATTATTCAACAAATAAGTTCTCATAATATTGCCAACACTGCAGCGCAACCCCAACGCAATAGGTTATAAATTTATATCTCCTACATTTTTAGAGCTATAGTTTCCAAATTTTAAAAATATATTCCAATGCATTTTATACAATTTCGGTTTTTGTTATATTTTGGATACCAAATTCACCAGAATCCCCAGTGAAGGTCAGATGCTAGTATAGCTAATTGTGAATGATTTGGCCTTTTTTTTTTTTAAATGCCAAATATTCAATAGAATATGTAGATCATATGCTGAAAGTTTCATTAAATTCGGTTTAATCGACGTTAAAAAATAACAAAATGTTTGGCCAATTAACAAACGCACGTGCTGCAGCAACAGCACTTTTCCAATACGTGTGCACACATACATTCAAACATCTTCTAGCACATTCTTAGAATCACATCAGCAGTTAGTTTCGTTTAGTTCTGCTAGATGGCGTTGCATCAGTGAATCTATTTCAGTTTTGACATTGCAAATAAAAACAGAGGCGTTATGGTTAGAGGGCGCGGCGCACGATCACGAGGTCTCTGGTTCAAATCTTGCTGTGGGCACATTGTAGTTTCCTTTAATTGCTTCAAAATTTTTATATATTTGATTAAATTTCTCTTATATTTTTTCAAAAATCGAAATTGAAATTTTAACCATACTATATGTACGTTTTTATTAGTTTGGTTGTTCTTGCACATTCTTAGTCACATCAGCAGTTAGTTTGACTTAGATTTGGTAGATGGCGCTGTAGCAGTGAATCTATTTCAGTTTTGACATTGAAAATTAGAACAGAAGGGTGGCGTCAAGGTAGGAAGCGCGGCGCTTGATCACGAGGTCTCGGGTTCAAACTCAGAGCGTGTCGTAATTCTTTTTTTAATTGTTTCAAAATTTTTATATATTTAATTAAATGAGTTTTCTATTTCATTTAAATTTTTAAATACATCGAAATTGAAATTTAAACCATACTAAATGTGCTTTTCTATTAGTTCGGTTCAGGGTAGTATCTAGTCGAGCGCTCTCGACTAGAGTTTTCTTACTTGTTTAGCTGTTATTGTAGTTTTGTCAGATGACGCTCTGTTATTAGCTTATTGTATTTTAGCTACCAGTTTGTAAAGCAAAGCGATAGCGTGGGCGCTAAAGGCGTCGCAAGTTATGTTACAGTGGCGGAGGTTCAAGTCCCCATCAAGGTTAATTTTTTTTTTTTTTTCATACATATTTCGTTTTTTATAAAATAGATATTTTATTCTTCTTAAAAAGCCCTCATATATGTATGTACGCATATATGCATGTATATGTATGTACATACATAAGTCTGCACGCATATGTAGCATCAAGCATTCCAGCCTTTCTTATGCACGCGCTCATTTGTATGTGTGTATGTATGTACACATAAATGCATACTCTAGTGTTGAAATGAGACTGATTTGTTTTTGCTTTGTTCTTGAATTTACCATCCGCTACTCTCATAACAAGAATCTTATTTTTGGATTTCATTTTAATTATTATTGTTGACAGTAGGCGGTAGCGCTGTCAGCAAAGGCGCCGGTTCAATTTGTTTTTGTTCTTTTGACAAACATGGCTTGGGTGCGAGCTCAAATCCCGCGGAACACTCTTTTTTGTAAATTGAAAATTTTGTTATTTTAGCTTCTGTTATATTTTTTAAATATTTAAATTTTATTTTTAAATTTTATAAAAATGTTTCCTTCCGAGTTATCAATGCCTATTAAGCCTATTTGTATATACATGTACATACATAGATAGCTCAAGCATATACTACAAATGCCGATTGCCACGCCCCTAGTGGCCGTAGACACCTCATTTTTGGCCAGTTCTTAGAAAAAGCTAACGGTAACGTAAATGCGAAATTTGAATGCTTACGCTCAAAAAATGTGAAAATTACAGGGTATTTTTCGATGTGCCACGCCCCCAAAGAGGCGTTCAATTATTTTTGGGGCATCGATAGAGGAGGTTACCAGTAACTCAATTATCCAAATTTGAAGCTTCTAGCTCTTAAACTGTAGAAGATATAAAGTTTTGCGGTCTGCCACGCCCCCTTTGGGCGGACATATATCCACTATAGCTTGTTGGACTTGGGAGGTCAACTCGCGTATATCAAATAAAATATAGCCAAATTTGAAAAATCACTATATCTTCAGGTCCGATTTGCCACGCCCCTATTAGGCGTAGACATACAATTCTTCATCAGTCATTATAGAATTATAGCATTAGCTCACGTGCGAAATTTCAATGTTCTAGCTTTAGAACTTTAGGAGATACAGTTTTATCTGATTTGCCACGCCCCCAATGGCCGTAGATATATGCACCATAGCTTTTTGGACTTGGGGGGTCAACGCGGATCTACATACCAAATTTCAACTATCTAGCTCTTCAACTAACATGATTTATGGTATATCGGAAAATGCATTTTCCGATTTGCCACGCCCCTAGTGGGCGGATCGGGAAAATTTTAGCACTTTATAAATCGGAGTTATACACGAGTATGTGTTCCAAATTTCAAGTCTCTAGCTTCAATAGCGGCGAAATGAACTGCGTTCATACGGACAGACGGACAGACGGACGGACGGACAGCAAGACGGACATTGCACAAAACCAATAGCCGAAGGAAACTTCGTCACCTCATTACTTTCTGCATTACAAAATTCAATAATTTCAAGCACCCGGGAGAAAAAGCGGCCATTCCTTAAAAAAGTAAGGCAGCTTGTAATCGATCTTTTCATGCACACAGGCGACAAGTAATCCATGAGTAATGGACAAAATAATGGACATTTCCGCCACTGGGTTAGACTATCTAACTCGCGCGGCTATGCAATTAACAGCATTCTGTTAACAGCAGCTAACAGCACTCTGTCAATAGCATAGCCGGGCTGTGTGGGGGAGGAGCAAGTCTTGTTAATGGGATCTGGCAACACTCTCTGAATTGTTTACCTTTTCGTACCTTCATGAAGCGGAGATTTTAGGGGTTAAATTAACTCTCCCATCGTGCTCCCCTTTTCTGATGTACAAGTTTATGCTCAACATATTAATTGTATTAAAGAAGTTTATGAACATTTGAATGATGTGATTTTAAAATTCCCAACACCCGACAATTGATCACTATCTTTTTTATGAATTGTTTAACCTGTCTCTGTTTCAGATTAAATCTATTTTTACTCATCTAAATCGCACACTAGATCTTGTGTTTATTAACACAAAACATTCTAAACCAAGTCTTTGTTATCGCAAATGCGATTTTGTTTTGCTCAACGAATTAATTAACTCAATAGGCTGGTCCCTTTAATATGAGTCGGTTGATATTAATTTGGCAGTATCGCTTTCTTATACAACCTTAAACTCTATTCTGGATGTATGCGTCCCTCTCTGCCGTATGTCACCCGTTTCAAATAAACCGCCTTGGCTCACTAAGACACTTTCGAATTTAAGAAGTATTAAATCCAAATTTTTTAAGAAGTGTAAAAGGAATGGTTCTAGTGTCGACTGGTCTAAGTAATCCATAGTCCAAGTCTAATTTTAATCTTTTAAATACTCGTTGCTATGAGAATTATCTTATACGTTCCAAATGTCAGTTTGCTCGAGATCTTACACAATTTTACTCATTTGTAAATTTGAAGCGTAAAACTTCTGGTTTGCCGTCCACATTTGTCCTTGGTGCTGAAAAAACTTATAATGACCAGGATTCCTTTCATCTATTTGCAGATTTTCTTCAATCCACTTATTCTTCTACTGATCCCTATAGCAACTCATATGCACATTCACTTCCTGAATATTGGTTTATTAATGCTCCTCCTTAGGAGTGACCTTTCACTACAGCCTCTCTGGCTGCAGCCATTGGGAAGTTGAAATCATTTTTCTCTCCTGGTGCTGATAATATTCCAAGTTGTGTGATTAAAGAGTGCAGTGTGTCTCTTCAGTCACCATTTCTAAAATTGTTTAATTTGTCTTTGGAAACTTCTGTGTTCCCTTCAATTTGGAAAAGATCTTTCATTATTCCCCTATATAAAAAAGGTGGAAGATCTGATATTTCTAATTATGGCGGCATTGCAAAATTATCTGCTATTCCGAAGTTATTTGAAAAAATTATAACATCGGGCTTGCAACATTTTTTCAAATCGATCAACCATCTCAACATGGTTTTGTTCAAAATCGATCAACGTCCTCTAATTTACTAGAATTTACTTCGCTTGTCAATGACAGTTTTTCTAAATAAATGCAAGCTGATGTTATTTATACTGACTTCAGTAAAGCATTTGACTTCGTACATCATCAAATACTAATTCTAAAGCTGGAACGTTTGTGATTTTCCTCTAGACTTGTGTCCTGGATTTCATCCTATTTAAAGGGAAGAACGCTGAGAACAGATATTTCTAAACTCATCTTTGTTTCGTCTGGTGTACCTCAGGGTAGCCATTTGGGTCCATTACTCTTTTCCCCCTTTATAAATGACCTTCCTAGCTGTATCTCTTATTCTAAGATATTTTGTATGCGGATGATGTAAAACTTTGCCTTCCATACTCCAGTGCAAATGGTCATCTACATCTTCAAGATGATCTTAACGCATTTCAACATTGGTGTGTGGCAAATCAGTTGCACCTAAATTGCTCAAAGTGTATGACATATGACAATGATTTTCAGTCGTACAACTCCTTATATTGTTGACTATAAAATTAATAACAATTCCTTAAAACTCATCTTCACAGTCAAAGATCTTGGTGTTTTTTTCGACTGTAAACTTAATTTTAATCTTCATATTTCTACCATCATAAATGAAGCCAAAAGTGTGCTTGGCTTTATTAAACATTTTACTTAGGAATTTAAAGATCCATATATTACAAAGCAATTATTTATTTCGCTTGTGCGTCCCATCTTAGAGTATTGCTCAGTTGTTTGATCTCCACAGCATAAACTGTATCAGGATCGTATCGAATCGGTTTCTTCTCTTCGCCTTAATGGATCTTAGCTGGGACAGTAATGTACAATTACCGTCTTATCATATTAGGCTTCAGCTCACTGATCTTCCAACGTTAATCAATCGCAGAATAATTTTAGGTACTGTTTTTCTGCTCAAATTGATATTGATTCGTCCTCTTTGTTGATGCGTCTTAATTTTTCGGTTCCGTCCCGGTTCCGGTTTCCGCTTCATTTACCTGTGTGCACAACGGATTATGCTTTGCATAGTGCGTTTCATGTTCTATGTGTTAATTTCAATAAATATTATCACGTATTTTCCTTAGAGCTCTCTCTTCCAAAATAAAATCTTTTCTACTAAATTATCTTAGGGAAACCAATTGCAATGCTCAGACATAAGCACTGGTATACAGTTGCGTTGCCAACGTTATGCAGTGATTTCTCATTTCCTATCCGATATTCCTTCTATTTTTCTCTTGTTTAACTCATTTCTTTTTATTTCTTGTGCTCTTTTCACTATTTTCTGCAATATTTGCTAATTTCTTTTTTCCTTCCTAATATTTTTACGTTAAGATTTATTATAATTTTAATTAGATTAACTATATTTAAGCTCTTATAATATCTTATTGTAATTTTTTCATTTTAACACTGTCTTTTCATAGTTTCGATGGTATCACTGACCACATTTGGCTGTGAAGTGGGGCATAGCTAGCCGGACTGGCAAATAAAATACCTTCATCGGGTTGGTGATACTATTGTCATAATGTGTTTGTACTTTTTTAGGCTATTTAATTTTAGTTGACTCTCGTTTTGTCAATATCTTTAATAAAATAAATAAATAAAATTGCAAAATCAATAATATATACGGTTTTGCCTTTTATTTATATTTTATACCCTGAACCCATTGAAAATGGGAAATCAGGGTATAATGGTTTTGTTAAAATGTTTGTAACAGGCAGAAGGAGGCGTGGCAGACCCCACAAAGTATATATATTCTTGATCAGGGCGACGAGCTGAGTCGATTTAGCCCTGTCCGTCTGTCTGTCCGTCCGTCTGTCCGTCCGTCCGTCCAATGTTTGAACGCGTCGATTTCAGAAGATATAAGAGCTAGAGACTTCAACTTTTTTTTTAAAATGTCCGTATATATCACGCGGATATCGAGTTTATCACTAAAAAACGATAACTCATTCCGATACTTTTTTATCGATAAAAAACCTTATCGAAGATCACTTTAAAAATTATATCTCCTACATCTTTCAAGCTAGAGTCTCCAAATTTAAAATGTATATTAAGATGTATTTTAGACAATTTCGGTTTTTGTTAAAATTTATCCCCCACCCCTTAATCCACCCCCTCACCATCATCTTTGTAAAAGTCGTATATCAAATACTAGAGACTTGTGCTTCGGTATACACATACATTTCAACATTATGATTACTTTCTGAAAGTTTCAGTACGATCGTACGTCTAGAAATTAAATTATTCAACGAATAAGTTCTCATAATATTGCCACACTGCAGCGCAACTCAAGCGCAATCGCCTGTATATGTGAGTGTGTGTGTATGCGTGTGTTTGTTTGTTTGTGTATGTGTGTGCGTTTGTTTGTTTGTATTCGTGTGTGTGTGTGTGTGTGTGCGTGTGCTAATTATTATTGAAATATCAGTTGGTTGTAGGGTTCAGGGGATCTCGTAGTCGAGCAGTCTCGACTAGAGCTTTCTTACTTGTTTTTATTATTATTTGTTTTTATTTGAGTATTATAGGATAAATTTTATTTGAATTGTATCACTGACCAAACAACACATAGACTAGACTAGACTAGTATTCGCTCGGCTCTTCACTTTTAGGTTCGGGCTACGAAAATATAGGAAAGCTTAATCATTCCGCTTCATGCGCTCGACCGAGATGGTCAAATATTGAATGAAAGATGTCTCTGTGCTCAATTTTCGTTCTTGCTCTCTCTACTCTCTGTTCTTTCAAATATGTATGTATATGTATGTATGTATATGTATATATGCATGTGAGTACAAGCAGCAGTTCACAAAAATTGAAATTTTTCGCGTTAGACTGCCGTTTCTTCCCTTCTGTGTGAAGAGTATACTGAACTCTTCAAACCGTTCGCCAACCTCGTACAAAATATTTGCGTTTTCGTTAACGCTTTCATACCTTTCTCACAAATAATAACAAAAACGCAAATATTTTGTACGAGGTTGGCGAACGGTTTGAAGAGCTCGGTATACTCTTCACACAAGGGAAGAAACGGCAGACTAACGCGAAAAATTTCAATTTTTGTGAGCTGCTGCTTGTACTCACATGCATATATACATATACATACATATTTGAAAGAACAGAGAGTAGAGAGAGCAAGAACGAAAATTGAGCACAGAGACATCTTTCATTCAACATTTGACCATCTCGATCAAGCGCCTGAAGTGGAATGATTGTGCTTTCCTATATTTTCGTAGCCCGAACCTAAAAGTGAAGATTCAAGCGAATACGAAATTTATGTTCCCTAGGAGGCAGATTTTTCGGTGTTGAAAAACTTTGTACTACATGTCTAGTCTATGTGTTGTTTGGTCAGTGATTGTATCAATACAATGATACAATGATTGTATCAATACAATGATACAATAGTTGCGCCACTAACCAGAGAGCACATAGACCGGACACGTAGTGTAAAGTGTTTTGCACACTTATTTTCGAGGGTAATCTCCCAGTCAACTTCGTATTTGCTCGGCTCATCACTTTTAGGGGTCGGACTACAAAAATATGCGAGAGCACAATCATTTCGCTTTATGCGCTCGACCGAGATGGTCGATGGTTGAACAAAAGATCCCTCTGCGCTCAATGTTTCCCTTGCTCTCTCTCTCTCTCGATGCTCTTTGCTCTCTCAGATGTGTATATGTGTGTATGCATGTGAGCACAAGCAGCAGCTCTGAGCTGCCAGCTCACGAAAATTGAAATTTCTTCGCAGCAAGAACCCATGCCTTCCCTTCTGTGTGATCTCCCATAATTGTAAGCATCGCAGCCCATGCGTACACACAATCAAATGTATATATGTACATACATATGTACGTATGTATGTATGTGAGCACTTCACAAGATCGACCAAATGCAAATGCTGGGATTTAAAATTGCTACTAGCAGCAAGAGCTTCGCACACAGGCACACAAATGCTCATAGTACATGTAGCAAGGGAGAGTGTGTGCGTGCACGCTCGTCGCGAAAGCATTTTCACTATGAGCACCAACGCTTTCATACCCTTTCCACAAATAAAATCGAAAACACATATACATATTTTGTACGAGCTTGGCAAACAGTTTGATAAGTTCGGTATACTCTTCACACAGAAGGGAAGGCATGGGTTCTTGCTGCGAAGAAATTTCAATTTTCGTGAGCTGGCAGCTCAGAGCTGCTGCTTGTGCTCACATGCATACACACATATACACATTTGAGAGAGCAAAGAGCATCGAGAGAGAGAGAGAGAGCAAGGGAAACATTGAGCGCAGAGGGATCTTTTGTTCAACCATCGACCATCTCGGTCGAGCGCATAAAGCGAAATGATTGTGCTCTGGCATATTTTTGTAGTCCGACCCCTAAAACTGATGAGCCGAGAAAATACGAAGTTGACTGGGAGATTACCCTCGAAAATAAGTGTGCAAAACACTTTACACTACGTGTCCGGTCTATGTGCTCTCTGGTTAGTGGTTGCGCGCTGTGATCTTTAAAGATATATATCGAAGTTGTGGCGGCTTTCGATGAATGCCGATATCGATATTTATGTAAAAATTTCTTTATATATGATCACTAGCGTTTGCAAACGGAATAACAAGTTGAATATGTATACTACTCTGTTTGTAAATTCATATGTAAATAAATTTTTGAGGAATGGTAAAATATTCCAGTGGAACATGAACAAAGTGCAAAAAAAAACTAATTACAATGCCAAAATTAAATCCCAATGTTACGCAGCGACGCAGCTTATTGGCTATCCCAAATATCGTTTGCTGGGATGACATAGATGCAGTTCAAAGAATTGGTTTTACAGAACTTCGAAAGTCACGAAACTATAGCTTCAACAATTTTCAACATCTTGAATAGTGGTCCAAATGTTGATGAGGGTCTGGCTTCATATGGAAGCCGCACAGTGACGTCACTAGTCGCCAAATGGAAGGATGTGAGCATCGAACAAATCGCTGTATCAGTTACGTTGGCGCATGCAGCTAAACTTGCGCATGCAGCTTAACTTGAGTTACAACGAACGATATTTACAACCAACATTAAATCTTGCAATGAGATACGAAATGAACTTAGTGGCAAAAATCACACTATTTCCGAAAACTCTGTGAGTAAGAATATGCGACTTCAACCCATTTCGAAGTGCCACTTTTTTGGAAAACAAGGACATAAAGTGGCTGATTGTCGTGCAAGACGAATCCCAGGAAAATCTCAACAGGAGTCAGCCCGGCGCGATGCACTTCTCTTGGAGAAGCAGAGAAAATCTACAATAATCTGTTTTAAATGTGGAGAAGCTGGACACATTCAATCGGCCTGCCCTGGGGTATCATCATACAATCCGGTGAGTCGTACCCATTCTGTTTTGATTCTGGAGCTGAGTGTTCTCTCGTAAGAGAAGCTGTGTCCCGAAAGATTTCTGGCAAAAGAATTAATAACGTTGTTTACCTTAAAGGTATCGGAAATTACTCTATAACTAGCACGATACAAATTTTATCAAATGTTATCATAGACGAATATTCACTCGAAGTTGTATTTCATGTTGTGTTGAATGTGTATCTAAATTACGATATGATAATAGGTCGAGAAATTTTGGGTCATGGCTTTAGCGTTACAATATAAAATGTCAAAGTCGAACTCCTAAAATCAAAATCTATATGTACGGTAGCAGTTTCAGGTAACCTCGTTGATTTGATAACTGTAGATGGTGCAGTAAGCGGCCTAGACAGAGTTCGTTTGCTAGCAATTTAAAAAAAATATTCCAAATCTTTTATTAATGGGATACCAAAAAATCGAGGCCAACTGGAATTGCGCTTAGTGATCCCAAATAAGACAATACAAAGAAGACCGTACAGACTAGGATTGGAAGAGAAGCAATCAGTGAGGAATATGATTGAGGAATTATTAAAAGCAAATATTATCCGACCTAGTGTAACGAACCTTCGGTTTATCCCGAGTCTAAGCTGGGCTAGTTTCAGCTGACTGTGGATTCGTGCCAACAAATTTATTTGTTGAAGCCCCTGCGATAATAATTAGTCACTTGTGAATTTAGGTTTTATAGCGTAAATATATATTCTCTTGAATAAGTTTAAAATATACACGTCACTTAAATTTATGCTGGTTCGCTGGTTGGCTTTAGCGAAGCACACCTACCGAGCGCTGGTTCAACGCACTCCGGTTGGGAGAGTGTTGTGCTAAAAACACGCTAGTTCACCGGGACGATTCGGGAAACGCCAGGACTTCGGTCTGTAAGCTCTGGCGGTTCGCTCAGATATGCAGGCCTCTCCCACTATCCCACTCGCTCACAGCACAAAACTAGCTTCGTTTTCACTCACAAACACTTCTCTTGCGCACGGCTACGTGAACTTACTCAGATGTGCATGCCTCGCTTAAGCCGCTGATTTGCACCGATGTCCTGATCGGAGCCGCTGATGCTGCTGATTGCCTCTTTCGTTGTCGCAAGGATTCCCACTGGATGTCCTTGCTGTTCCCACGATGTCCTTGCTGTCCTTTGAAGTCCTGGGAGTCCTGCTTTACCACTCGCGTTGACTTTCACGGCACCCTGACTTTTACTAATCACTTTTCACTCGTTTGATCATAACCTCCTCTCATCTAATCATCACTGAATCATTTAATCACCCCGTATGGAGCCGCCGGTGGCCTTTTATAACCCAGCCACAGGTGGTAACGGGGCCTGTTCGACTGTGGAGCGGGGCCTTTCAGCCGCTCGTGCCCATAGAAACGGTAAAGTGGCGTGATCCGGGTGACGCCACTTTCCCGCCCAATTGCGTGGCAGCCTCCCATTGGCCGAAGTACCGTTAGTGCCCTGCGAGTGAAAGTGATCGCTACTATCACCCGGCACGAACGGCACCTCGGCTAACGGTCACCGATGATCGTCATGCGTGCGACGCGAACCCATTGCTGAATATGTAGGAGCGAAAGAGACCGCCTCTAACAGGACTTTGACCCCCTTTCCAGTGCGAGGGTCGCTCCTACAGTATTCGCGTCGCTGTGTGGAGCAACATGTATATGCACGTATATGGATATAAACGCACAGCAAATACGTACGTTTATATACATTAATACGTACATACCTATTTTGCTCCTCACACTCCCCTCTTCCTTCGGGAATACATGAGACCATCGTGTTTGAATTTGGCGCCTGTCTCCGCTGTGCTGCTCCATCCCTCGGTGCTCCATTTTGCGCTGATCGCCGCTGTTAACGCTCTGTTAACGCCATCAGCTGCATTTCCGCTTACCGCTGGCAATGCTGTATTCTGCCGGTAAGTGAATGAAGTTCAATATTTTTTTAATTTTCCATAATTTTCAGGCCGGGCATCTTTTCCTCTATGCCCCCTTGATCTGATGGACTGCCGCTGCCAATGCCCACGCCGGGCGTTGCTGCAAAACTCGCATGTCGGTTTTGCAGCCCCCAGTGGCATTGGCGCATGTGCGCGCGGCAATGGCCATTTCGCCCATTTGGCGCATGCTGTCCTTTGCCGCTGGAGACGCCTCTCTGCTGGTTCCTGCTGCTCTTTGGACCCTTGGGGATGCTCCGGGTCAGCACGGACAACCGGATGAATTCGTCGCGTGGCAGGCATCGATGGTGACCAGAACTCCCAACGGGCAACCCAACTTATGGCTGCGTGCTCCTCGTCTCCACTCGAACACTTGATGGCATGTGGACTCACATCCCGGTACATACCTGGCCAGTAATACCGCGCTGCCACCCGAGCGATTGTTTTTTCGGCTCCCAAGGTGGCCAGCGGTGGCTGCGTCGTGATTCTCCTCCAGAACTTGTTTGCGCCGGTCCGCCGGCACGCACAACTTCCATGCAGCCACATCCTCGTGGCCGGCTTGATGCGGGATGTGCCGATATAAGTTTCCAGACTCTTCCATATAGTCTGGAAACTTATGTGGCGCCTTCTTGATGTCCTGCCGAAGCTTGGTGAGCCAGCGACATCCTGTCCCAGCTGGCATCTCCTTGCTCTTGACCAAACGGCACGCCTCCTCTCCCAGAGGCTGCCGTGAGAGCGCATCTGTTACCACATTCTGCTTGCCCTTCCTGTAGCGAATATCGAAGTCGTACTGCTGCAACTCCAGTGCCCATCTGGCAATCCTTCCCGTTGGGCTCTCGATCGAATTGAGCCATATGGTCAGTGACCACTACAAATTTGTAGCCTTCCAGGTATGGCCTGGCCTTGCAAGCAAAACGGCTTCGAGAAATCAGGGCACGCCAGCACCGGTGACTCCGTCAATTTGGCCTTTACCGTCTCGAACGCTCTTTGCCTCTCCTCCGTCCACTCCCACTTCGTGCCCTTTTTGAACAGTGCATTTAGCGGATGCACTGTGGCTGCAAAATCTTGCACGAAGCGGCGGTACCATGAAGCCACGCCCGATTAATGTGTGTTCTACCAACATACTAACAGAAAACAGAAAAAAAATCTCATTTAATCGGTGCAAAAACGAATAAATTTTGCAAATTTAATTGCAACAATGCCTAGGGGCAATGTTGCAGCTAATGGTGAAGAGGATATGGACGTGGAAGTTGAATCTCTTCTCGGCTCGCCGGCACATTTGTCGGCGCCCACGTCATCGAGTGCGCCAGTGAAGAAAAGTGAGGTTTCGGCGAAACCAACAACATCTCGAGCTGCGGCTCAGTTACTGAAAGCAAAAACGGCTGGTGTTAACAACAGCAACCAATCTGATGCAACAGTTGCTAGTTATCTTAAAGCCAAAGCGGCTCTCAAAAGTGGCCAGATGACAATCGAAGATGCGCTTAAAATGTGCGCGCAGCAACCTGCAACTGCAGTTAAACGCACTGCTGAAAAGGGTGACAGCCCAAAGAAGAAGAGTGCTCAACTGGACTCTACTGTTCTGGGTGACAGTGACGTGGAGTCTCCACCATCTGATGACAACAATAAAGTGAATCCAAGGACTGTGAACACACAGAAGAAGGCAGCTGACCTCGCCAATAAAGTTTGCATTACCAGTAATGTGCAAATTACTCCACCTTCTACTTCTACTGACGCCCCCAACGCACACCTCTTTGAGAAGCCGGCGCCTCTATTTCTGGCCAACGTCACGGACATCATGTCGATTCTCATTCGGCTGGATGAAGCCATCGGCCAGGTCAATTATGACGTCAAACGCTCCTCCAACCACGGAATCAGAGTCCAGTGCAAGGATATCGCCACCTATCGCAAACTGGTAAAGTATTTAGACGACAATAAAGTTGAAAACTACACGTTTCAGTTGAAGTCTGAGCGAGGCTTCAGAGCCATTATCAGAGATCTGCACTATTCCACTCCGGACCACTATATCCGTGAGAAATTAGCCAATCTAGGGCATCAAGTTCGCTTCTTGAGAGGCATTAAATCTCGTTTCACTAAAGAGCCGCTTGATCTCTTTGAAGTTGAGTTAGCTCCCAGTGCTAATAATGCTGAATTCATGCAAATCACTGCCATCGGCAATCAGCGCGTCAAAATTGAGAAGCCGTACAAATCCAGCGAAGTTGCTCAATGCCATAGATGCCAGAAATATGGACACACCAAAAATTATTGCCGTCGCCCCTTTGCCTGTGTCAAGTGTGGCGGTAACCATGCCTCCACGGACTGTGGCAGGCAAAAAGGCGAACAAACTCCAGCAAAGTGTGCCAACTGTGCTGGCCCACACGCTGCGAGCTACAAAGGTTGCCCTTCTTATAAAGAAGCGTGCAAGAAGCGCGAAAATGAAGGCGCACACCAGATAGCAAAGCTAATAAACAATTTAGCCAAGCCTGCCCCCACTGCTACTGCTCAGTGCAGTCGCCCAAATATGCCAAATATGACTAATATGCCAAATCTTTTGCAGCAAGTCCCCCCTCAGTCACGACCGCAAACAGTTAGTGGGCCCAGCTATTCGGCTGCCCTTCGGGCGGGTTTAGAATTTGCTCAGCCTATCGGGCCGGCAGCAATTAGCAGCAAACAACGTCAGTCCAGACAAAAAGCCACAAAACGTAGCCAACAACAACAGCTCTTGCAGCAACAACAGCAGCAGCAACAAGTTCGCTTACCTAGGCAGGCAAGCGTACAGCGGCCGTTGCAGCCAATGCGTAGCCGCAGCCTGAGTACGCGCCGTAGGCGTCCACAGCACGTAGATGGGGGTGCGCATCCTAATAGTGGGGGTGTTTATTCTCATCGTTTCGAGCAGCCAATAAATGCGAATATGCCAAGCCTCAGATTTGAGCCCAATCAGAATAATCAAATCGTTGAATTGCTGACCAACCTCATGGCCTACCTGGTGGCCAAATTTGGTCCCATTGAGAGCCATAATGTCCAATAACATATCCACTGCGCCAAATGCCAGTAGACGCTGCGCTGCACTGCTGCCTGGCGTATCTCAACGTGTCAACAACATCAAGATATCTTTTTGGAATGCTGCTGGTGTCAAGAAAAAGCTTAATGAGCTCAATCTGTATCTCGTCAAGCACGATATAGACATTATGCTTGTGTCTGAGACGCATCTGATTGAAAGCGATAGCATTGCTATTAATGGCTATTTCGTTTATTTAGCAAACCACCCCTCAAACAGGAGGAGAGGAGGTGCAGCTTTCATAATTAAACAAAATATAAGTCATTATGCTATGCGCTGTACATCAAATGATTCGCATCAATCTGTCGAAGTTTCAGTCAGCTTGCAAAACGGCAGACACATCAACATCGTAGCCATCTACTGCCCGCCGCAAGCCATTTGGTCTGGACAAGATTTCAACAACCTACTTACTTCTCTGGGTGATGCTTTTATAGTAGGCGGGGACTGGAATGCGAAAAGCCAGTGGTGGGGCAATGCCAGATCCTGTCTCCGTGGCCGCACACTAGTCAATAGTATTCTGCAAGTGAATTGCAACATTTTGGCAACTGGATCGCCCACCCACTATCCATTTAATTCACGCCAAACTCCGTCTGCAATTGACTTTGCGCTTTTTAAAGGCATCAGACGTGAATTGCTGGCCATCACTGACTCTTTCGAGCTCAGCTCTGACCATCTTCCGTTGCAAGTTCAGCTGGTCGAGAAGCCAACCACTAACAATGCAAAAGGCCATCTTCTGCATCTGAATGCTAACATCAACAAATTCCAGTCCTATCTAAATGACAAAATCTTGCTCAACACTGAGATCAACAGTGCGGATGATGTCGATGATGCTGTAAACATCTTCGTCAAAAACATTGAAGATGCTGCAAATTATGCTAATCCACAAAACCCACGCAAGTTAACGAGGACTAGATTTCGAGTAAATAGACAGACTCTGCAACTTATCGAGGCCCGCAAGCAAATCAAGCGCTATCTCCTTCGAAATCGCAATCCATTGGCGAAGCAGCTATGCAACAGGCTTTCGAATCGCATACGCAAAGAGCTTATAGTTGCTAGGCAGATGTATGAGGAAGAGCTATTTAAATCTATTGATCCAACTGATAGATATAGTATGCAGAAACTCTGGCGACTGACCAACGAAATCAAGCGACAGCCTGCCCCTAATCTACCGCTGCTGAAGTCCTCCAGTGGCAGTGGCTCTAATGCTCATAACGTATGGTGCAAGACTACTGCCGAGAAGGTTGAAACATTTGCTGCAAGTCTTGAACAGCGTTTCCATCCCATCGTGACCACGTCACCCAGTGATCTGGCTGAGATTGAGGCTCAAGTCAGCCAGCCATCTGTGACTCCTTCAGTCTTATTTCGGCCAGTCACTGCGGCTGAAGTCATCAGTCACATCAGCACGCTAGAGAATAAGAAAGCGGCTGGTCTGGATCAAATTGACAATCACACTATTAAAGCGCTGCCAATGAAGGCCATTCTGTATCTCGTTCTGATCTGCAACAACTCTTTTAGATTGGGCCATTTCCCCTCTTGCTGGAAGCTAGCGATGGTGAAGATGGTCCATAAGCCTGGCAAGCCTACGCAACTTGTCTCATCATACAGGCCAATAAGCCTCCTATCTGGCCTCTCAAAGATACTCGAGTACCTGATATTGAGCCGTATGCTGGAACAAGATACTCTTGTAAATGCTATCCCAAGCCATCAATTTGGATTCCGCAAGGCACATTCAGCTGAACAGCAATTGGGTCGAGTCACCCAGTATATTATTAAAGCTTTTGATGACCATAAATACTGCTCTGCAGTCTATATGGACATTAAAGAAGCTTTTGATCGAGTGTGGCATACAGGCTTGAAATTCAAACTCAAGTCACTATTGCCGTTTGCACTCTATCGCATTCTCTGTTGCTATCTAGCAGATCGCTTTTTTATTGTTGAGTGCCACGGTGGATGTCGCTCAGGAGTCAGACAGATTCACGCTGGTGTGCCACAAGGCAGCCTGCTTGGGCCAGTTCTATATAATTTATACACCAGTGACATGCCAAGACCAACTTGCTTAAATGGAATTCGTATTGCCACCTACGCTGATGACGTCATTGTTCTCTCAGCTAACTATCGTCAAACAGATGCGCTTAATCAACAGCAAGCATACATGCATATGCTGACTGAATGGGCAAGCAAGTGGTGCATTACAATTAATGCAAATAAAACAACGCACATCCTGCATACCCTCAGACCTATAGCGGCATACCAGGCTATTCGCATCGGCAGCGAAACTATTGAGAATAGCACCTCACATCCATATCTGGGCGTTACGTTAGATTCTAGACTGCGCTTCACTCAACATGTCACTACGGTCGTTTCTAGGGTTAGGGCTAGGCTCAAAAAGATAGATTGGCTCGTAAATAAAGATAGTAAATTATCTATGAAAACTAAAACTATCTTATACAACCAGCTTGTTGCCCCACTATGGCAATACTCGCTACCTGTATGGGGTGCTCTTCTATCTGAGACCCAATTCAGCCGCATTAGAGTGGCTCATAATAAAGCTCTTAGAGCCATATCTGGTGCTCAGTACTTTGTCTCTAATGCTCGCATCAGATCTTCTCTGGATGTCCTATCTGCAGATGATATATTCATCAAACTCTGCACAAAGTACTTCGACAGGCTACGAGTACATAGCAACAACGAAGCTAGAAAGATTGTCTATGATCCGTTTATCCCTCAGCGAATAGCTATGCCCAGATACACGAATCTCGTCAACACTCTCTTGGCTAACGATATCGCTCTGCGCAGTCAGCGACAACTGCAAAGAGAAGCTGATGAAGATGCTGAATTTAGAGAGAGATACCGTCGCCTACATCCGCCAGAGTTTGGTCCAATCACTTTTCGCGAGCACAGCAGACGACTAATAATAGAGCGATTCACTAGGTCGTATCCAGATCCACCTCGCAACTCCAATGGGAATTGACGCAATAATGACCCACCGATCGACCTTGCTGCACACACACCTGCCTCTGGAGTGGCTCAAAATATAGGCGACGCAGCTGCCTTGCATTCGCGCCTGCCTATATTCCAAGAGTTGGCGCCGTCACCACCCACCACGGCCTCCATGCGCCCACCCGTCATCAACCTGGATGATCTACCAGACTGATCAAGTCTACTCTTCTCTAGAGGCTTTTAGCCAGACATGCAAATAAGTATCAAATCTAAGTTCCATTCAAACTAGTCATTCGTATATACGAATAACACAATTATAAATCTTCTATTTCACTATCTACATAGAAGAATGACTAAACTAATATATAACAACAATTTAGATATCTATTTACAGCACAAATGTTTATTTTCAGCACATTTGTATATGCATATGTGCATCGAACAGACATAGTGGCGCTTGCGCCTACAATATGCAATTTAAATGAACTTAAAACTAACTTAAATTCACGCCCTATTGGCCGCGGAGCCCACTTGGCTAATCCTCCTTGCTGCAGTGGATGTACTCTGCAAAGAAAAAATCAATATTAATAATCTTTTAACACTTTTATAAAACTCTGCAAAATTCACTTACTTGCCAGTTAGTTTGCAATCCATACAATTCCATTGCGTCCAATGTTTGCGCTCCCTTGCATTTTGCTTCGCAGCAGCTATATATGTATAAAAAAGTCTGCAATTAATCAGAATTAATTTATAATATTATTAATACCATTTATTTACCTTTTAATATTTACTCCAATTAGCAGCATCTAATTTGCATCTAATGCAATTTATGATCAGCTGACTTTGTTTTGTTTTAGCTTTTAGCCAGACATGCAAATAAGTATCAAATTAAATTGCCATTCAAACTAGCCATTTGTATATACAAATAACACAATTGTAAATCTACTATTGCACTATCAACATAGAAGAATGACTAAACTAACATATAACAACAATTTAGATATTTATTTACAGCACAAATCTTTATCTTCAGCACATTTGTATATACATATGTGCATCGAACAGACATAGTGGCGCCTGCGCCTACAATATGCAATTTAAATGAACTTAAAACTAACTTAAATACATACCCTATTGGCCGCGGAGCCCACTTGGCTAATCCTCCTTGCTGCAGTGGATGTACTCTGCAAAGAAAAAAAAAATCAATATTAATAATCTCTTAACACTTTTATAAATTCTGCAAAATTCACTTACTTGCCAGTTAGTCTGCAATCCATGCAATTCCATTGCCTTCAATGTTTGCGCTCCCTTGCATTTTGCTTCGAAGCAGCTATATATGTATAAAAAAGTCTGCAATTAATCAGCATTAATTTATAATATTATTAATATCATTTATTTACCTTTTAATATTTACGCATTCCAATTAGCAGCATCTAATTTGCATCTAATGCAATTTATGACCAGCTGACTTTGTTTTGTTTTGATTGTGCACTCCGATAAGTGCATGTATAATGCCAAAAAAGGGGAAAAAAGAAGAGGGAAAAAGAAAAAACAAAAAAAAAAAAAAGGGATGCATCATCACATGCACAATTGCATTTGCAATGTTCTGAACTGGTATTTTGAAATCAAAATTGCTAAAATAATTTAAAAAAAAAAAAAAAAAAAAAAAAAAAAAAAAAAAAAGCTATTTCTTATACAAATTATTAAATCCTATGAATATTAAACTATATTTAATTAATTCAAAGCAACTATACTATAGCAGCAACTAAATGAAAATATATGAATGCATATGCGATATATTGCACAATTATTGCTACGCATATACATTGTATATATATAAACTAAACTTAATCATAATTAAAACTACAATATATAATTAATTAATAACATTAACTTTAGAGCCTAATATCATTAATTCTAGCAAATTGAAAATTCTAATTGTTCATAGTCTCTGACATGCCATGTATGTAAGTACTCTTGATAACTCACTGATAACTATGTAACAACCTATTGCTGCATAAACATTGTATAGTAACAGCTGTGCATATTCTTTTAGTCATTGCAACTCAAATGTAAACAAGTAAGGAAAATAATTATTTTTATTAATCTTTATTAACTTTCTGCAAATGTATTGCAGCAGTAATGCAGCTATTTCTTATACAAATTATTAAATCCTACGAATATTAAACTATATTTAATTAATTTAAAGTAACTATACTATAGCAACAACTAAATGAAAATATATGTATGCATATGCGATATATTGCACAACTATTGCTACGCATATACAGTGTATATATATAAACTAAACTTAATCATAATTAAAACTACTATATATAATTAATTAATAACATTACTTTAGAACCTAATATCATTAATTCTAGCAAATTGAAAATTCTTATTGTTCATAGTCTCTGACTTGCCATGTATGCAATTACTTTTGATAACTCACTGATAACTATGTAACAACCTATTGCTGCACAAACATTGTATAGTAACAACTGTGCATATTGTTTTAGTCATTGCAACTCAAATGTAAACAAGTAAGGAAAATAATTATTTTATTAATCTTTATTAACTTTCTGCAATCATAACTATTCTTAGCTTACTCTCACAATGGAGAAAACGACCAGACTTCGTCTTGACTTTTCTCTATAACCCAAATTGGCCTCTCTGAGCTAATTTCTCACCGCATCTTGCAGATGCTTATAAATGAAATGTTTAAATTACGTTAATTAATGCTACTTCTTACTATTGTAAAACATATGATTATCTAACTAACTTAGTCTATAATCAGCCATCTAAGCACTTTATTGTCATCTTTAAATTGCTCTTTTATTCTTTTATTGTAACACTACGCTGCTCTATTATTGTTTGATGCATCAGTGGCCATTTAAACTAATCATATTATAGTTTCGTAAAATATTGTCCATATGTATATTTTTTAAAGTATACTTTTAGGCGCCACTTTAATTCTAAGAAAATACTATTGTCAAAGTATTGTATGAATAAAGAACATCTCTATATTCTCTTCTCCTCTTCATCTAGCTGCTTGACAGCTAATATGAATGATGGGAAAGGGAATTTGAGATCATTAATGTGTGTTCTACCAACATACTAACAGAAAAAAGCACGAAGCGGCGGTACCATGAAGCCACGCCCACGTATTGTCGTAGCTCTTTTACGTTTGTGGGCGGCTTCAGTTCGGCGATAGCGGCCACTTTCTCTGGATCCGTGCAAATGCCATCGTCCGTGACTTTGTAACCCAGATACTTCAGCTCCTTGAAGAAATCGCACTTGTCGATGATGATCTTCAAGTTGGCTGCCCGCAGTCGCCCGAACACCTCTCGCAGGTTGTTCATATGCTCCTGCCGCGTTCGGCCGATGACGATGATGTCGGCCAGGTAGGCAAAGGCATAGGGCATAATTTCTGGGCCGATAACCTGGTCCAGCGCTCGCTGAAATGTTGCCGGCGCAGAATGGAGTCCAAACGGCATCACTTTCTACTGATAAAGCCCCTTTCCTGGCACCGTGAATGCCGTCAGTGGTCTGCTGGCCTTCTCCATGGGTATATATCCATCTGCCAATACCCATCCTTCAAATCCAGGCTGTTGATATAGCGCGCCTCTCGCAGTTGATCCAAATGTGCACACGCGGCAACGGGTATGCATCTTTAATGGATCTGCTGTTCAGCTGTCGAAAATCCACACATGACAATCGGCGCGCTATGTGGGCTCTTCGAGGTCTCAATGCAGCCTTTGGCCAGCAGCTCATCCACCTGCAGGTTGATCTCCGCCTGCATTTTTGGATTTTTGGGAAAGTAGCGCTGCTTTATGGGCCTGTTGTCCTGCATCCTGATCCTTTGCTCCGTGATCCTGGTGGTGTCTTTCACATGCTGGAACTTCTCCAGCTCATGCCTCAGAAAAGCATCCACCTCTGGGTCTTTGTGCATAGGCGTTGGCTGCTCCATGTTCGCCTCCACTGGCGTCTCTGGACTCGCCTCCCCGCTGGCCACAGCCACAGACAGCTTCTCCTCTGACTGTCCGCTCGACTGTGGAATTCTTGGCTTGATCCTCAGCGTCAAGCCACCGCACTGCAGTGTGGTGCCCATGCTGGCCAAGAAATCCCAGCCCAGCACCAGATCGTCGATCACTCCTGGCAGAATCAGCAACGGGATTTGGCTGATCGTCGTCTCCAGCTGCGAGTCCACATGACTGCAACTGCCGTCCGTTAAGCGTATGCGCCGCCGTGTTGCACGCACCACGCCCACTCCTCTGAGCCTGTCAGCAAGCTTTTCGCTTATAAAGCTGCTTGTGGCTCCAGTGTCGATTGTGGCTTTTTGTTGAGTGGCTCCAATGGCCACAATCGCTGTCATCTGGCTGACTTCATCCTGAAGACGGCCCACTAGCGCCTGGGGGACTCCTGGCCGCTGCTCCCGCTCGCCCCTGGATGGCGGGTGCCGCTGCTCGTTTCCCGACTGGCAACAGGCAAACGTTCTCACCCCAATGCGCCGGCAGAAATATAGTGCCTTGTTGCGGCACGTAAAAGCGCGGTGCCCCTCCTGGCCACACACTCGGCATGCCCTGGCTGGATTCGGGATGTGTCCTTGCTCCGGTTGCGCCTGTCCTTGGCGCAGGTGAAGGCTTCGCCTCATCCTCCGTGCGGCGATACTCCACATCGCCTCCAGCGTCGTCCATGGCCATAAATCGTGTCCGGCCTGGCCGTGGCTGCTGCCGCAACCTCTGGCGGTCTCTTTCCAGCTCCTCGAACTTGTCTGCCAGGTGCATAAATTCCACCAGATTATGGAACTGATACGGGCGGGCGTAGGCACGCGGATCGGGCAGGCTGTAGTTGTAGATGAGCTTCATCTCAGGGTCTGCTCCATAGCGCAGAGGCCGCATGAGAGTCTGCATCTCAACCATGTAGACCTTGAAGCTCTCATCTACCATTTGCCTCCGGCGTTTGACGTCGTCCTCCAGCTTCTTCAGATAGCCTCTGGGCAAGAAGAACTCCTGGAAGCTGCGCACAAACGTCGCCCATGCCGTCCAGTGCCTGTCGTTGGCCACGTACCACTTCAAGGCCATGCCCTTCAGCAGCTCTGGCATCGCGCGAGTTATAGTCTTTCACCATACTTTATATATCTTTAGATACACAAGCACAATAAAACTGAAACAAAACTGTCTTTGGATATTATAATTGTTGTTTTATTAATAATAAGAACTTCTGTTCTGTTCGGAATGAATCTTAAGACTGTTTGTTGCTTACATTTATTGTTGCTAACTGAGCGTTTTCAACGTTTATATACATGTATACATGTATATAAACATGTATACATGTAAGTATTTGTTGCTTACATTTATTGTTGTATACATGTAGGTATTTGTTGTTTACATTTATTGTTGTATACATGTAGGTATCTGAACCCATTGAAAATGGGAAATCAGGGTATAATGGTTTTGTTGAAATGTATGTAACAGGCAGAAGGAGGCGTGGCAGACCCCACAAAGTATATATATTCTTGATCAGGGCGACAAGCTGAGTCGATTTAACCCTGTCCGTCTGTCTGTCCGTCCGTCCGTATGTATGAACGCGTCGATCTCAGAAGATATAAGAGCTAGAGACTTCAACTTTTTTTTTAAATGTCCGTATATATCACGCGCATATCGAGTTTATCACTAAAAACGATAACTCATTCCGATACTTTTTATCGATAAAAAACCTTATCGAAGATGACTTAAATAATTATATCTCCCACATCTTTCAAGCTAGAGTCTCCAAATTTAAAATGTATATTAAGATGAACTTTATACAATTTCAGTTTTTGTTAAAATTTACCCCCCACTCCTAAATCCACCCCCTCACCATCATCTTTGTAAAAGTCGTATATCAAATACTAGAGACTTGTGCTTCGGTATACACATACATTTAAACATTATGATTACATTCTGAAAGTTTCATTCGATCGTACGTCTAGAAATGAAATTATTCAGCAAAAAAGATCTCATAATATTGCTAACACTGAGGGCAACCCAAGCGCAGTCCCCTGTATATGTGAGTGTGTGAGTGCGTGTGTTTGTTTGTATGCCTGTATTTTTTTTTTTTTTTTTTTATATTCGTTTATTTACAGTTTTTTATAATAATACAAGATGCAAGTTGCGTGGTGGCTAGGATAGTGCGCGATGCTTGCGGGACGGCCGTAAAGCATTGCTTCGCAAGCACTGTGCGCTACCTTAGCCTGGGGCAGCTCGACTTCTCATTCGCTCGACTCTGCGGAGCTCCATCATCACTGTGGCCGCGAAGGTGCATGTTAGTTCCCAAGCTTCCTCCGATTCCAACATGGTGTTGACAATGTTGTCCGCTCTGATGGAGCGGCCCACTGCCTCTTCCAGACGACGCCTCTCCTCCAGGAACCGTCCACATTCGAAAAGAATGTGGTTGGCGTCTTCCACGTGCCCTCGCTCGCACCAGGGGCACTCGTCAGATTCCTCGTGGCCGAAGCGCTTCAAATAGCTCCGAAAGCATCTATGCCGAGAGGATCTGCGTAAGGTAGAAGTTTACCTCGCCGTGCTTGCGGTTGACCCATGGTTCAAGCTCCGGGATGAGCTTGTGCGTCCACCGCCCTTTAGCTGAGCTATTCCACTTTCTTTGCCATCGTGCAATGCTGTTCGCCCTGATAGCGTTGGATCGCGCAGGCGCGTGCGAATCTCGCTCCACGGCTTCGGCGACCAAGTACTCCAGTGGTACCATACCAGCTATGACGAGCGCCGCGTCATCGGAGATAGTCCTGAAAGCGCAGCTGACTCTGATTGCGCTCAGTCTGTAGATCGCGCAAATGCCCCGGCTGTAGCTCGGCGTTGCCATCGCTCTTGCCCATATGGGCGCAGCGTAGAGGATGACGGACCTAATGACGCTCATCAGAAGGAGACGTCGTTGCTGTTTAGGTCCCCGCGTGTCGAGAGAGCTCTACAAGAATCAGCTGCCTTTTTTTGCACATACTCTAAGTGCTCGCGGAAAGTTAATCTTGTGTCTATCATGACACCAAGATATTTTATCGCCCTCTTTGACGCAATGGTGACGCTGCCGATCTTTATATTAGCAGTTTCCACTCTTTTGCGACTGCTGACTAGGACAACTTCCGTTTTGTGTGCCGCTAGCTCGAGTCCAGCTCCAGTCAACCAGCTTCGTATGCGATTGATACTTTCGCTGCACATATCCTCTGTATCTTTGAGCTCCTTTCCTATGGCTACGACAGCTACATCATCAGCAAAGCCAATGGTGTGCGCACCTGTTGGTAGTTCCAAGCGCAGTACGCCGTCGTACATGATATTCCATAGGAGAGGCCCCAGCACTGAGCCTTGGGGTACTCCAGCTGACACTGTATGAGTTTGGGGACCCTCACTCGTATTGTATACCAGTGTTCTTCCTCTGAAGTAACTCTTTATTGTTTCTTTAAGATATTTAGGGAAATTATATTGTGACAGCGCATTCATTCAGCGCATTCCCAACTAGCTGTATTGAAGGCATTCTTTACGTCCAGGGTCGCAATAATGCAGTATTGCTTCGTCCCATGCTTCCATCTTGTGCCATGAATGGCGGAGGTAGCCAGACCAACAACTTTGTTTAGCGCATCCGTTGTTGACCGGGCCTTCCGGAATCCAAATTGGTTTGGTGACAGGCCTCCGGCGCTAGTAATCGCAGTCTCCAGTCTGGAGCAGATCAATTTCTCAAACACCTTTCCCATGGTGTCTAAGAGGCAGATCGGTCTGTATGAGGATGGCTCATCTGGTGGTTTGCCAGCCTTGGATAGTAACACCAGGTTCTGGGCTTTCCATTTTGCCGGGAACGTCTCTTGTATTAAACATTCGTTGAATAATTCAGCGAACGTATTAGGGTGCAAGGCGAGGGCTAGCTTTAGCGCACGATTTGGGATCCCGTCCGGCCCTGGAGCAGTGTTGGTTCTAAGACCCCGGAGAGTTAATATAATTTCCTCCTCTGTGACTAAAACAATTTCAGTGCTCATTGAGCCCTGATCAGCAGACTCGGACCGAGGGGCGTGAATGGAGCTTAAACTTTCTGGAAAGAGCGTTTCCACAATCGTTTTAAGCTCCAGACGATCCGTAGGCTGCACCTGTCTACCTGCGTATAGTCTTTTAACTACTATCTTATATGCCCTGCCCCAAGGGTCATATTCGGCTGAGTCGCACAACTCTAAAAAACATTCTCTTTTGCTTGCCCGAATGGCCCTCTTCAACTGTCTTCTAGCTGCCTGGTAAGCTAATTGTTTCTCTAAAAACGTAGACCTACCGCGAGCCCGTTGGTAGCTTCTTCTCGCCTGGATGCATTTGCGACGAATGTCACCTATTTGTGCATTCCACCAATACGTAGGCTCTTGTTGTCGCGTGAACTGCTTGCGGCGTAGCATACTGCTATTGCAGGCACTCTGTATTTGGGCTACCATTTGGCATGCTCTGGCCTCAGCATTACCAATTGTGCCCAGAGACTGAATGGCCTCAGAAAAGACCGCGGGATCAAAAGTATCTAGCCGATACGACTCCCTCCACAAGGGTGACGCCCTGGCAGGTGGCTCACCTATTGTGAATAGAAGTGCCGTATGATCGCTGCCCGTATAGCTATCGCAATGACTCCATGTTGCTCCCCAAAAGAGGGATGAAGTGACAAAAGTAATGTCGATAACAGATCCGTATCCCGCCCGACTGAAGGTGTACTCGTGCCCAGTGTTGAGCAGTGCAACATCTAGTGTTGCGAAGATCTCCAGTAGGATACGACCTCTGGCATTTGTTGTGAGGCTACCCCATTCTAACGCCCAGGAGTTAAAATCTCCAGCTATAATGGCCTTCCGACCCCTAGCATCCTCGGCAAGCTCGTCGAGCACAGTCGTGAATTCACTGAGATGCATGCTGGGGGCCAGATAGCAACTGTAAAGCCATAAGTTTCCATATCGGCCGCGTACGAGCCCATTGAATGACTTAACATTCGAAAGTACGTTCGTTGACTTGCCGCATACCCACAACGCAGCTTTGCCATTAACGTCAGTTGACCATGTCCTAGGGCAGCTGGTTATACAGTGGTGGGGCTCACTGAGAAAAGCTACGTCTATACATTTTTCCCTAACGGTCTGCTCAAGAAGGTCTTGGGCAGCAATACAATGATTTAGGTTAAGCTGCAAGAACCTTAACATTTCATTTTACGAGCAGCTTCACGGTAAGATGGGCACTTGAAGCTGCCTGCTGAATGGTCCGTCTGCTTTTCACCTTTCCGGATGCAGAGGCTACATTTTGGTGGCTTGGTGCATGCTTTTGCACTGTGACCCATCTCTCCACACCTGAAACAGGCGCCCTTTAGGTCACAGTCGCTGCGACAGTTTGCTGCCATATGACCGTAATCGAGGCACTTGAAACAGCGTTTAGGCTGTTCCACGGCTCGAATACGGCATACTACCCATCCTATTCTAATTTTGGACAGCTCGAGCTGAGTTTTAGCTTTCCCAATTGGAAGAGCAGCCGTAGCTCTTTGCTGTCCACCAAAAGCTGGCCGAAGCGATTTGATAGCCTCAATGGGGAGTGAGCTATCCTTCAACTCCATCCTGATTGCCTCCAAGATCTCCTCTTTGCTTGCTAACTCATCTAGGTCGCGAATCTCAATTTGAGCCGATTCGGTAAGTGTTTTAACTACCGCTCGGTCACCCAAGGCTTTGCCTACAGCTTCGTGCAGAGCCTCAGCGCTATGCTCCGGCTTCCTACTCAGTTGCAACAAAAGGTCCCCTTTAGCGGTCTTCCTAATACCTTGGACGTCGCCACTCAGATGCTTTAAATTTGGGTCGCTCTTGACCACGCGAAGCATGTCCGCATAGCTGCAACCACCTACACCTGAAACCGCGATGGCGTCGCTTCTGGAACGTTTTTGCAGCGGCTTGCGTCCCTTAACAACCGTCCAGTTGTTCGAATTCGTCTGTCGACCTACCTGGTTGGTTTTAACGGCTGCAGCCCGTAGAACCAATGGCTCTATTGGATTTGCTGCGCTTTTATTGTGCCTCGGGTTTTTCGAGGGAGTTTTCCTCTGCTTAGTTGCAACTTCCCTCGACCGCTTGGGCGTATTACTACCTGCTGTAGCACTAACACTCGCTGTTTTAGCCTTCTGAGCTACTTCCTTGACCAGCCTGGTCTGCACCTCGCAGTCTTTGACCGGTCGGTTGCAGAACGCTTCGGCCGTCTTGTGGAGGCTGACCAGCCTAGCCAGCTCCTCTCTCATTAGTGCATTTATATGCCGCTGCCTCCCAAATAGGGCAGACAAACCCTCTAGCGTAAATCCCATTTGAGCTAACGCTTCTTTTAAAGACTTGGGTGCCTGGCACTCAGCCACTGAAGACTGGTTACAAGTCGACGGCTGTGGCAACGCCCTCTGTTGTTGCTGCGGCGATCGCTGCAACGTGGAACGGCGCGCGAAAGCTTGCAGCTCCTCCTCCATCATGGCCTCCATATTGCTCCGACTACCACGGCGTGAAGCCTGTAGTGGGCACTGCCTACCAATATAATTTGAGTTTAGAGACCGCAGTAACTTAAACTCAACCTAACTACAGCGAGAGCCCGAAAGTATGCACTACTTTTAATACCTGCTACCTCACACCTCAGCTAGGTTGCTGTCTTTGCTGAGACTTAGCAACTCACCAAAGTTAGTGAGCAGCTGATTGTCCGCTGCAATTTCCAGCACTACTAACAGCTGTTAGAGTGAATGCACCTGATTATTTATTATTTTCACAAATGTGACGCCTAATGTGACAAATCTTTTCGCGCTTAAAAAAGAAAGGGAAGGAGGACGCCAAAAACAGTGACGCTATTGCCCCCCTCTCTTGCATCACCGGATTGTACCACTGGGGTACTCCGTGAGACCGCCGCGAAGTAAGTTTTGATTGTTTTTTTGCCGTCGCTGGGTGCGTCGCACCCACAGCAACCACGTTGTGTACAGTTCTTTCCACTTTCACAGGGAAAAACACAGATCAAGCTATTGTCCACGATGGATCACGATGACGTCGACTGTACTCCACGAAAACGCAACTCGAACTCCTCTGTTTTTATGCGTGTGTGTGCGTGTGTTTGTTTGTATGCGTATGTGCGTGTGTGCTTGCTAATTATTATTGAAATATCAGTTGCTTGTATTGTTCAGGGTATCTCCTAGTCGAGCAGTCTCGACTAGAGTTTTCTTACTTGTTTTTATGGTAAGTTTAATCAATGGTATATTGAACTATCTTATTTTCTGCGTTGCTTATTATTAATGTTATTTGCATCTTAAACTCTACGTCTTCTATCATTTTACAATTTTTCTACAGTTAGAGCTCAATTTCAGTTCATTTATTGTTTTGTGTTCTTCGTATGTGTAAGTTTTGTTTTGGCTTTTTACCACACTTTCGGGACTCATGTCGATTCATTTATTTTTCTTGTTTGTTAGTGGGGTTATCAGAAATATTGTGGTTGTTATGATGTTAGTTGGTATTTTAATTGCAATGATTATGGTATTTTCGTGGGTCATGACTCCCATGCGGATTAATTTAATTTTGTAGAAGTCTATGTTGTAGAGTGTGAATACTTCGTTTGTTAGTATAGAAGGATGAAAGAGGTTGTATTTAGCTGACTCTATTATGTTTAAGGTGATAGAATTGTTGACCAGTTCCACTGTGCTCTCCCCTAGTGATACGAAGCCGTTTTCAACCAGGATTAAGGCTATATTGATCATTGCTGCCGACAGCGTTGGCAACAGGATCATGATGATGATGTTAGTATTACCTGGAAATTTGGTAGGTCTTTTAACATTTGTTGTATGGATATTTTGTAAATTTGCTTTTCTGAATTTGGGTTCTTCTTTATGTCTTAGGTTTTTATAATTCTTAATAAATCCTTCTGTTCTATTCTCTATGTAGGTTTCCCTTTTATCATTTAGTTTCGCTATTTTTCTGTATTTTTCCGCTAACATTTTTTCGTACAATTTCAAGTGATCTACTTTGTGATTTCGAATGGCGTGAATTTCGTGGTGGTGTGGTATGTGTTATTGTAAAAGTATACAGCTGTAGCCATTTGTTCGATTATTGGTCTCTTCTCTTCTATGTGATTGAGTGTGTTATTAAGTCTTTCGACGTCGCTATTGCCAGTGTGACTGTTTGGCTTAGTTGAATGGTATTCTATACCTTCTTTTTCTAGAAATTCTTTGACATTAAGACTATTAAATTCGTTGTCGAAGAGAAATTTATGAACCTTCCCTTTTATTGACAAAAATTGTTGAATGTGTTCTACGATTGTGATGCTATTTCTGTCGTTAAGTGGGAAGCAAGTGGCGTGTTTTGAGAATTTGTTGATGAATAATATAAAGGATTGTTTTGAGTTAACGTATGTATCTACGTGTACTATCTCAATGCAAGTTTTTGGTGTTTCTGTAAGATAAAAATTGTTCTTTATAGGTTTTCTATCGTATTTCCCACCACTGCAAACGTCACAGTTATTGATTATTCTATGGATATGGGTCTTAAGGTTAGGGTGGTATATTTCGAGTTAAAGCTTCTGATAAGTGGCAACTATTCCGCAATGGCCACTCTCGTTTTTGTGAAATAAGGCTATTTGGGTATGCAGTTCATCTTCAGACTCGATATCTCTAACGAACCAAGTGCACTTTACAAATTTTATTTTTGGGTTGGAAGTATAAGTATTCCTCCGCTATTATTTTTTGTAATTGGTAGAGCTTATGGTCACTTAGGTGTGAAAAAACTCCTATTTTTCCTGTTGTTATTTCTCGTCGGAGAATGTTTATTGCTTGGTTGTCTTCTACGTCTTTCTTGCTAATGTAAATTCTCTTTTTGTCGAACACCTGTACGGTGGTTTCGAGTTTCGTTTCTGTAAAAATTAGCTGTACATTGAATCTGTTAACTGCTGTTTCTAGTATAGACATGTCGAAACCCTGATCTTCTTCTGTAGAATGAATCGTTTGAGCTGTGTAAGGCGGCTCGCTGAACCGCCTCACATAGCCTTGTTATTCTTTTTAAAAATGGGTCAAGGGACGCGCGCAAGCCGCTGCGATCAGCAATGCAACTCTGTCCTTCGCGGCGAAAGTTCGAAGAGCCGACGCCGTGGTGAGTTGTATTGCCGACGCCGAAGCCGATCGCGGCGGAAGCTTAGAGGCGGACGATGACGAAGAAGCTAGATTATTAAGTTTTGAGCAGCGAAGAGTAGCGGGTGAGCGCAAATAGTCTACTAGAGTTTAAGTGTTGTTTTTTATTAAGTGAAATAAATGCGGATATCGAGAAGAGCGCATGTAGCGTATGAAAGTTGCTGAAAATAAATTGAAAAGAAATGAAAACGAAACTCGGCGTATTATTTGTCTAATGAATCTAGATACTAACAACGGTAGTGACTCCCCACTCCTCCCCCCCCCCCCCCCCCACCCCCCTCTGTTCCATTGATTTCAATTTGTCGTGGCAAAGCCCAACTGTAGATAGAGTTGACTACAAAGAACGTGGGCCCGCCCGTTCGCCGAGTGGACAAGCCCCGACTGTCATCAACTAGTGTTTCCCGTAGTCCCCCCCTCCCCTCTCCACACTTAACCACCCTGAGCAGACTGACGCTGCCCCGGCCATAGAGTGGTACCTTACAGCTGCTAGAGATCTGTTGTCTTCATCAATCGTGGATTAAACTTCCATTAGGTTTATTTCGTCCTCTCTAATCCTACTCAAAAAGTCAGCGATGTTATTACATTTCCCATTTATATATTCTATGTGGAAGCTGTACTCTCCCAGACTGATGAGCCATCTCTGCAATCTTGGGCTTATGTCTTTGCCTGTATATTTAGCCATCAGCCATTTTAATGGATGGTGATCGCTCTCGAGGTTGAATTCTCTACCATAAACATATGGTCGAAAGTATTTTACGGCCCACACTATGGCTAGGAGCTCTTTCTCTATGGTTGAATAGTTACATTCGTGCTGATTTAACGTTGGGGATGCATATGCGATTGGGTGACTTTCTTGAGAAAGGACTGCTCCCATCGCGAAATTGCTGGCATCTGAAGTGATAGTGAACTTTTTAGAAAAATTTGGGTATCGTAAGACTGAACTATTTGTAACTAATGTTTTCAACTTTTCAATTGCTGCTATGTAGTTTGGGTCGTCGGTGTTGATTGTCATGTTTTTCTTCAGATAGGGAATGCTATTTTTGCATAATCCTTAACGAATTTTCTATAAAACCCTGTCATTCCTAGGAACGACTTGATCTGCTTTGCAGTTCGGGGTAATTTTAAGTTCTGAATAATGTTTACTTTGTCTGGGTTCGGTTTATTGCCGTGAGTGGTCAAGATATGACCAAGGAATTGCGTTTCTTTCTTCAGAAAGTCACATTTATCTACTTGGATTTTTAAATTGGCATCTTTCAGAGTTTTGAATATTTTTCTTAATGTGGTCATATGTTCTTGAAGGGATGTGCTGTCGTCCATGTAGACGACGCAGTTTTCGCCAATATAGTCTTTCAAGACTATAAGTCTCTGGAATGTCGATGGAACATTTATGAGTCCGAACGGCATTCTGATGAGCTCGTAGTGACCTGACAGCGTTGAAAATGCTGTCTTTGGTCTGTCCTCCTCTTTAACGAGAATTTGATGAAAGCCTTTCGTCGAGGTTGTAAAATATTGTGATCTACCCAGTTTATTTAGCAAGGAATTAAGATTAGGAATTGGAAATCTGTCGTCGACCGTAAATTCATTCAGTTTACGGTAATCGATGACAATTCTGAACTTTTTTTGACCCTGAATTATCGAGTTTTTTCTCAACAATCCATAAGGGGCTGTTATAGGGAAAGTTACTTTCTTTTATAATATATTGCTTAAGCATTTCTTTTATCTGTCTATTTATTTCTTTTTCGTGGATTTGGGGATACCTTTATATTTTATCCTATCCACTGTAGTAATAATTTCATGGGAGATTTGGTTTGTTGCTGACAAAACGTCCCCCTCCCGAAAAAATATATCATTGGATTCCGCAAGTAGAGCTTCGACAGCTTGGCGTTCCTCGTCATTTAAATGTTCGAGGTTGAGACGGTCTCGTATATGATCTATGTTTATAGGTTGCAGAGCACAAGCGTTGTGCATTGATTCTGGATATTCGTAGTCTAAAAAATAAAATTTCTTTTCTAGTAATTGTACGTATCGTTCAGTATTATTTATTTGAGCTTTGGATGCTTTTATAAAGTTTTTCCCTATTATTGCTGAGAAATTTTCGTTTGGGAAATCTATAAGTTTCCACTGAAGTGTTCCCAAGTAGGGAATTTCTTTGGGGAAGGGTGTAGATACGGCGTATTTAACAATATTAACACCGTTAAGAGTTTTATAAGAACAAGGTCTGGTGAGTTCAATTTTTGGGTATTGTTGTTCAAGAATTTTTGATTTTGAGATGCTTGTCGTCGCACCAGTATCGACTAAGCATCTGATTTCCTCCTTTCCTATTGTCCACGTTATTATGGGTAAGTTTGCCTTAGGCAAGGTATCAAAAAATTTACTTCCTCTGCCTGATTTTCTTCCAAAGTTTCGATTTCCATAGGAGTGAAATCGTTCCCTTGGGTATCAACGCTCATATGAGACATTCTTGTTTGTCTTGAGCCATTGTTTTTATTGTTATAATTTGGTTTAGGATTTTGGTTTTGGTTGGGTTGTAGTCTGTTATCTGGCTGTTGATTTGTTTGGCCAGTTTTCTTGTTGTTATTAGAGGGCTGGCTGTTTTGACTTGGTATATTGTATGTGGTGTTGGTATCAGTGTTAGTGTTAATTCTTGTGTTAATATTGGTGTTAGCGTTATTTTGCTTCTAGTTGTTTTTCTATATCTCTGTGATATAGCCCTGGGATCATCTAGTGCTTTAATGTTTCAATATTTTGTTTGTAGAGCATGCATAGAAATGCCTTGATCGACATGAATTCTGAATGGGGTGTCTATTTTGTTTATTAATATATTCAACAGATCATTTTCATATATTAAACTACTTACTTTAATGAATCTGCATCTGTCGAATACATCCTCGTAAGTCGTCTTCGGCCTCATTTGTTCCATTAGTTTCGTTTTCATCTGCTCCCAGGTTGGTTCCATCCCCAACTGTCTGATGTAGTCTGCTGCTGCTCCCGAGACCTTTTCGTTGGCGACGATGCTGGTGCCGAATTGAATTAACAGCTCGTTTCCCTGGCATAGCGTCATAAGGAATTCAACGGATCTGATGAAGGCCAACACATCATGTTGATCATCCACTTGTCGTAGTTGGCGGAATTGCTGAATAATATCTTTGTTTGACAATCACTGGTTTGGTTGATGTTGTTGTTCATATTGTTGTCGGAGTAGGTTTAGCGCTGCTTCTTGCTGGAGTATGACTCCTCTTAAATTTTGAAGTTCTTCTTCCATAATTGTACTTTCGATTCTACGATTTTAGTCGAATTTGTGGATAATGTTTTTGGTCTTTGAGTACCTTGGGTACATAAAATTGTCACTTTGTTGAGTTAATTGTTAACGCACGAATCAGTTTACTGTTGCGGTTTCATTTATTTTTGCTTATGCGAATTAACTTTGGTTAAACAGAACGCACTTGTTCGGATTCGGCTGCGTCAGTTATAGTCATTCACTATACTTTATATATCTTTAGATACACAAGCACAATAAAACTGTTAATCACTGAAACAAAACTGTCTATAGATGTTGAGTGATAATTCAATAAAAACACAGTTAATATCTTCGGATATTATAATTTTTCCTTTATTAATAATAAGAACTTCTGTTCTGTTCGGAATGAATCTTAAGACTGTTTGTTGCTTACATTTATTGTTGCTAGCTGATCGTTTTCAACGTTTATATACATGTATACATGGAAGCGGTCGCTTACGCCAAATGCTTTGCTAATTTGGCTGCATAACTCGCGCGGGATTATGTCCAGATCCAGGCCATATGTGTCCGCCGACCACTCCACCTGCTCCAAGAACTCCAAAGGCTTTGTGGTGCCATAAAAGCGGAAGCTCCACTCTCGCACTTGTTTGGCCACCTTTGGACATTCTTGGGCTGTGCTGCCGAGTCCTCGTGGCCTTATTTCGGGTTGCGGGGTGGATGTGGCTTTCATCTCAGCCTGTCGCGTATCCTGCAGTCGTGCTGCTGTGCTCGTGGAGGGCACACAGAGCCGCGCCACATGCGCCAGCTCTGTTTCTGTCGTCATCTACTACGGAAGTCGGTGCCTCATCCCTCAGTGAGGCAGGCGTCTCTATGCAGTCGGCCCAGCTCGGCGATCCTCAGTGAGTAAGGAATGCTACCTGCATTCCTCTCAACCCACTCGCCTAACTGCCTCCGCATAATGTCCAGTGTGCCTGACAAGCTCACTCCGAACTCGTCACCATAATCTTTCTTCAAGTTATACACCCACGCTCTTACCATAGTCACAAATGCTAATCAAACTCTTATCGCAGGGCCCCACTTGTCTAAGCTGGGCTAGTTTCAGCTGACTGTGGATTCGTTCCAACAAATTTATTTGTTTAAGCCCCTGTGATATGATGAGAGTTCTCAGTGAGAGTGTACGGTCGCTTTTGTTTTCTGCTCCGCAAATTTGCCTGATTTTTTAATTAATCATTTTTATTAATTGTTCACACAACTGCGGTCGGTTTGTTTAAATATTCCTGTGCAAGGTTTGATCCGTGGTTTGCTGTGTTTTCTTTTAAAATTGTTGTTTAATCTTGTTGAAGTTTGGTGCAGCGTCTTATTTACATTTAGTTTGCACTTTGCTCCCTGACTTTACTCTTTACACGTTTGTTAGTGTGCGTGTGAGCTTACTTGCTCTCTCGATTTCGGTCGTCGTGCTGTGCAAATAACTCTCTGTTGTTTCTTCAGCTACGCTCTGTAACGGCTGTTTTTGTTGTTGATTATCTCTCTCAACATAATCATTCGTTCTGCTCTTCAACGGCTGGTTGTTGTTGGACTCGCTCTGTCAGCATATTTTACTCTTTTTTTTTATTTCTGTTGCTTTTCTTTAATTTCTACTGTAATCCCAATTGCCAATATGAGCTGTTGCAAAAAATCTTGTACGTTCAGGCAGGCAGTGGACTCTGCACAAGCGCAATTTGTCAATTGCTGGTTGTGCGATAATATGATGCATATTAAATGTGCAGGTCTCACTGGTCGTGATTATGACAAGATTATGTCCACGGTAAAAATTGGTAGTGGGGGTGTACGCTGGTCTTGTCCGATTTGTTTAGAAAGACAGATCAACTTTTCTAAAATGTACAGCGCAGTAAGGGCTCAGTTTTTAAAACTGAAAAAGATTTCTAAGCAGTTATCCAGTGATATGGCTGCTGCTGAAGAAATACTAACCCAGTTTAATTTCGAGAGTCCCCTATCTCATTTGGAGTCTTTATCGTTGTTGGTACCTCCCTCTGTACCAACACCGTCACCTAATTCGCTTGCCCCTCCCTCACCTTGCGCTTCAGTTTTGTCATCCGCTCCTAATTCGCTCGATCCTATATCACCTGTTCCTGAAGCTATTGGTTCTTCTGTTGAGGCTGCTATTAATACTCAGGTTTCTGTTCAAAAATTGGAGTCTTCTCCAATTGCTGTTCAAGCCACGAGTGTTAATAATTCAGCCACTCCCGGCATATCCTTATCAGTCGTCTCTCCTCGAAAGCAAGTTTTCTTATCTAGGCTTTCATCAGATACGACCTGTGAGGCAGTATCTGCTTTTATAGCAAGCAAGACTTCGGCTAAGGTTTTTATATCGAAGTTTAGCTTCGCAGCTCCGCGCGAAATTGCCTCTTTTAAGATAAATGTGCCGATAGAACATTTTAAAACTTTATGTGATCCAAATTTCTGGCCACCTCATGTGGTTGTTCATGAATTTAGACCTAAAAATCGTAACAGATCTACTCCTATTTCTGTAAATCTACCTTCGGTGCAATCGTCATCTAACACTGTACCAAAAAACTAAATTCTTTCCTATCTTCTTCTCAGCTGTCTCTGCTTTATCAAAATGTACGCGGCTTGAATTCTAAACTTAATAGTTTATTCTTACACAGTTTTAGTGTACAATATGATATTATTGCATTTACTGAAACGTGGCTAAGTAATAATATTCATAATAGTGAAATACTTTCAAATAATTTCACTATTTTTAGACTTGATCGTTCAATGCGCAGAGGGGGTGGAGTGCTAATTGCGGTTAAATCCAGTATCCTCTCTGATGTGTTTACCTTTTCGTCCCTTCATGATGCGGAGATTTTAGGGGTTAAATTAACTCTCCCATCGCGCTCACTGTTTATCACATGTTCTTATATCCCTCCCTCTTCTGATTTACAAGTTTATGCTCATCACATTAATTGTATTAAAGAGGTTTATGAGCATGTGAATGATACAGACTTGCTTCTTGTGTTGGGGGATTTTAACATTCCCAACACTTCTTGGTTAGCAACTTGTAATACAAATTACTTAATTCCGACAATTGATCACTGTCTTTTTGATGAATTGTTTAACCTGTCTCTGTTTCAAATTAACTCTATTTCTAATCACCTAAATCGCACACTTGATTTGGTGTTTACTAATCACGATTCGCTCTTAAATGTCATGAGAACGACTCCATTCTGTATACCTGAGGATATACTTCACCCCACTTTAGAAGTATTATTAGCTGTCGATAATCATCCCAATTATACTCCTTTGCCTTCTTATCCATGTCGCTGTTATCGTAAATGCGATTTTATTTTGCTTAATGAATTAATTAATTCAACAGACTGGTCTACTTTATATGAGTCGAATGATATTAATTTGGCAGCATCGTTTTTTTACTCTACCTTAAACTCTATTCTGGATGTTTGTGTCCCTCTCTGCCGTATTTCGCCAGTTTCAAATAAGCCACCTTGGTTTACCAAGACTCTTTTGAACTTGAGAAACATTAAAACTAAATGTTTTAAAAATTATAAAAAGTCTGGTTCAAGTGTTGATTGGTCCAAATATTCCATTGCCAAGTCAAACTTCAATCTTTTAAATTCTAGCTGTTATGAGCATTATCTTATACGTTGCAAACGTCAGTTTGCTCGTGATCCCAAGCAATTTTATTCATTTGTAAACTTGAAGCGTAAATCTTCTGGTTTGCCGTCCTCATTTGCCCTTGATGGTGAAAAAACTTGCAATGACCAGGATTCCTCTGATCTATTTGCTGATTTTTTTCAATCAACTTATTCTTCTGCTAATCTCTACAACAACTCATATCCATATCCTCTTTCTGAATATGGGTCTATTAATACTCCTAAAGTTACTGCAGCCTCTCTGGCTGCGGCCATTAGGACGTTGAAATCATCTTTCTCTCTCGGTGCCGATAATATTCCTAGTTGTGTGATTAAAGAGTGCAGTGTTTCTCTTCAGTTACAATTACTAAAATTGTTTAACTTGTCCTTGGAGACTTCTGTGTTCCCTTCAATATGGAAAAAATCTTTCATCATTCCCTTATACAAAAAAGGTGGAAGATCTGATATTTCCAACTATAGAGGCATTGCGAAATTATCTGTCATTCCGAAGTTATTTGATAAAATTATAACATCGGCCTTGCAGCATTTTTGCAAATCGATTATTCAACCATCTCAACATGGTTTTGTTCAAAATCGATCAACGTCCACTAATTTACTTGAATTCACTTCGCTTGTCAATGATGGTTTTTCTAAAAAAATGCAAACGGATGTTATTTATACTGACTTCAGTAAAGCATTTGACTCAGTGCATCATCACATACTACTTAAGCTTGAACGCTTAGGATTTTCGCCTAGACTTGTATCTTGGATTTCATCCTATTTAATTGGTAGAACCCAAAGAGTCCTGCTCAGAACAGCTATGTCTAAAGTTATCTTTGTTTCGTCTGGTGTACCTCAGGGTAGCCATTTGGGTCCATTACTCTTTTCCCTTTTTATAAATGACCTTCCTAGTTGTATCTCGTATTCGACTATATTTATGTATGCTGACGATGTTAAACTTTGCCTTCCATACTCCAGTGCAACTGGACATCATCACCTTCAAGATGACCTAAATGCATTTCAACTTTGGTGTGTGGCAAACCAGCTTGACTTAAATTGCTCAAAGTGTATGACAATGACCTTCAGTCGTACCGTTCCTCTAATTGTTGATTATAAAATTAGCAATATTTCCTTACGACGCATTCACACAATCAAAGATCTTGGTGTTTCTTTCGATTGTAAACTAAATTTTAATCTTCATATTTCTACCATCATTAATGAAGCCAAAAGTGTGCTTGGCTTTATTAAACGTTGGTCCAAGGAATTTAAAGATCCTTTTATCACCAAGCGCTTATTTACGTCGCTTGTGCGTCCCATCTTAGAGTATTGCTCTGTAGTTTGGTCTCCGCAGCATAATCGCATCAGGATCGCATTGAATCGGTCCAAAAACAGTTTCTTCTCTTTGCCTTAAGGGATCTTCGATGGGACAGTAATTTACGATTACCGTCTTATCATAGTAGGCTCCAGCTTATTGATCTTCCATCACTAACCAATCGCAGAACAATTTTAGGAATTGTTTTTCTGCATAAATTGATTAGTGGTGATATTGATTCGTCCTCTTTGTTGGGTCGTCTAAACTTTTCGGTTCCGTCCCGAACAACTAGACACTATCGTCCGCTTCATTTACCGGTGTGCACTAGGGATTATTCTTTGCACAGTGCGTTTCATGTTCTTAGTGTTAATTTTAATAAATATTATCACGTTTTTTCCTTAGAGCTCTCTCTTCCTAAATTAAAAAGTTTGCTATTAGCTCATCTTAGGGAAATCACTCACAATGCCCAGTCATAAGCATTGGTATACATTTTCGTTGTCAATGTTGTGTAGTGATTTCTCAATTCTATCCTACATTCTATTCTGTGCTTTTCCTTTACTCTTTTCTTTTTAATATTTCTTATCTATTTATTTATTTTTTTATTATTAACTTTTCTTGCAATTTCTTTTAAAACCTTACTTTTTCTTTTTCTGTACTAATTCTTATTTATCACATTTTTTTCTTTCTTTTTTTTTTTTTTAATATATTTGTTTTTATTTTTTATTTTTAAGAAATATTTATTATTTTACATTTAATATTTTTTTCTAAGTTTTCCTACTAACACTTCTTTTTATAGCATCATTAGTTTCACTGACCATATTCGGCTGTGAGACGTGGGCATAGCTGGCCGGACTGGCAAATAAAATACCCCCATCGGGTCGGTGTTACTATTGATATTATATCCTGTACTTTGTTTAGGCTTTTTCTTTTTTAAGTTTAATTTGACTCTCGTTTTTGTCAATAGCTTTAAGAAATAAAATAAATAAAAATATTATTTTGTCACTTGTGAGCTATGATTTTGAAACGTACAGTATATTTTTATACCCTGAACCCATTGAAAATGGGAAATCAGGGTATAATGGTTTTGTTAAAATGTATGTAACAGGCAGAAGGAGGCGTGGCAGACCCCAAAAAGTATATATATTCTTGATCAGGGCGACAAGCTGAGTCGATTTAGCCCTGTCCGTCTGTCTGTCCGTCCGTCCGTCAGTCCGTCCGTCCGTCCGTCCGTCCGTCCGTATGTTTGAACGCGTCGATTTCAGAAGATATAAGAGCTAGAGACTTCAACTTTATTTTAAAATGTCCGTAAATACAGCGCGCATATCGAGTTTATCACTAAAAAACGATAACTCATTCCGATACTTTTTTATCGATAAAAAACCTTATCGAAGATCATTTAAAAAATTATATCTTCTACATCTTTTAAGCTAGAGTCTCCAAATTTAAAATGTATATTAAAATTAATTTTATACAATTTCGGTTTTTGGTAAAATTTACCCTCCACCCCTAAATCCACCCCCTCACCCTCATCTTTGTAAAAGTCGTATATCACATACTAGAAACTTGTGCTTCGGTATACACATACATTTCAACATTATGATTACTTGCTGAAAGTTTCATTACGATCGTACGTCTAGAAATTAAATTATTCAACAAATAAGTTCTCATAATATTGCCAACACTGCAGCGCAACCCAAGCGCAATAGGTTATAAATTTATATCTCCTACATTTTTAGAGCTATAGTCTCCAAATTTTAAAAATATATTTCAATGCATTTTATACAATTTCGGTTTTTGTTATATTTTGGATATCGGCTCCAAATTCACCAGAATCCCCAGTGAAGGTCAGATGCTAGTATAGCTAATTGTGATTTGACATGTTTTTTTTAATGCCAAATATTCAATAGAATATGTAGATCATATGCTGAAAGTTTCATTAAATTCGGTTTAGTCAATCGACGTTAAAAAATAACAAAATGTTTGGCCAATTAACAAACGCACGTGCTGCAGCAACATCAGTTTTCCAATACGTGTGCACACATACATTCAAACATCTTCTAGCACATTCTTAGAATCACATCAGCAGTTAGTTTCGTTTAGTTCTGCTAGATGGCGTTGCATCAGTGAATCTATTTCAGTTTTGACATTGCAAATAAAAACAGAGGCGTTATGGTTAGAGGGCGCGGCGCACGATCACGAGGTCTCTGGTTCAAATCTTGCTGTGGGCACATTGTAGTTTCCTTTAATTGCTTCAAAATTTTTATATATTTGATTAAATTTCTCTTATATTTTTTCAAAAATCGAAATTGAAATTTTAACCATACTATATGTACGTTTTTATTAGTTTGGTTGTTCTTGCACATTCTTAGTCACATCAGCAGTTAGTTTGACTTAGATTTGGTAGATGGCGCTGTAGCAGTGAATCTATTTCAGTTTTGACATTGAAAATTAGAACAGAAGGGTGGCGTCAAGGTAGAAAGCGCGGAGCTTGATCACGAGGTCTCGGGCTCAAACCCAGAGCGTGTCGTAATTCTTTTTATACCCTGAACCCATTGAAAATGGGAAATCAGGGTATAATGGTTTTGTTAAAATGTATATAACAGGCAGAAGGAGGCGTGGCAGACCCCACAAAGTCTATATATTCTTGATCAGGGCGACGAGCTGAGTCGATTTAGCCCTGTCCGTCTGTCTGTCCGTCCGTCCGTCCGTGCGTCCGTCTGTCTGTCCGTCCGTCTGTCCGTATGTTTGAACGCGTCGATTTCAGAAGATACAAGAGCTAGAGACTTCAACTTTTTTTTAAAATGTCCGTATATATCACGCGGATATCGAGTTTATCACTAAAAAACGATAACTCATCCCGATACTTTTTTATCGATAAAAAACCTTATCGAAGATCACTAAAAAAATTTTATCTCCTACATCTTTCAAGCTAGAGTCTCCAAATTTAAAATGTATACTAAGACGCATGTCATACAATTTCGGTTTTTGTTAAAATTTACCCCCCACCCCCAAATCCACCTCCTCACCATCATCTTTGTAAAAGTCGTATATCAAATACTAGAGACTTGTGCTTCGGTATACACATACATTTAAACATAATGATTACGTTCTGTAAGTAAGTGTAAATTTTACACTTCACTTAAGTATAAACTTATATGCTGATTCGCTGATGCGCGGTACGCCTGCTGAGTGCTTGGGGAGTGTTGTTCTAAGACACGATAGTTTCACTTGCGCGATTCGGAAAACGCCTTGATTTAGATCTATAACTCCGGCAGTTCACTTGGCTATACAAATCTCTCCTACTATTCCACTCGCTCAGCAAACACTAGCTTGTTTCCCTCACCACACTTCTCTTACTGCGTGAACTTACTCGGCTATGAGGCCTCGCTTCAGCTGCTGGTCTGCACCAATGTCCTTTTTGGTGCCGCTGACGATGTTGGTTGCCTCTTTCTTTGTTGCAAGGTTTCCCACTGGATGTCCTTGCTGTTCCCACGATGTCCTTGCTGTCCTTTGAAGTCCTGTTTGTCACTCACGTTGTCTTTCCCGGCACTCTGACTTTCACTAATCACTTTTCACTCTGACTTTTTAACTCTTTTATCCCCGTATGGAGCCGCCGGTGGCCTTTAATAGCCCAGCCGCAGACCCTGCTTCGCGTGGTATCGGGGCCTGTTCGGCTCTGGAGCGGGGCCTTTCTGCCGCTCGTGCCCATTAAAACGGTAAAGTGGCGTGATCCAAATTACTCGCGTCGCTGTGTGGAGCAACATGTATATGCACGTACATATATGCATATAAACGCACAGCAAATACGTACGTTCATATACATTCGTACGTGCATACCCATATTGCTCCTCACAATATATATTAAAAGAGCTTAAATATAGTTACTATAGTTACAATTATAATTCTTCAGATACAAATAATAAAGGTATAATACAAGTCACAATACTTATAATTAGTTCTTAGCACCAAAATATATATATATCTTGTGCACTAATCCTAAATGGGAGTATAATTAACAATATATCTATTTAATACATCACAGTATAGGCTATGGAATTAATATTTATGGAGATGAGTCCAAAAGTTATCCACATGCACCTCCGCGTAATAAAAAACGACCAACATCGATGATTGCAGACATCAACGCGAAAGAAACATCCTCATCTGCAAGATTGTTGAGTACTGGGCGCCAATTGCTTTCGGCATCTCGTAAATCAGAGAAGAGGTTTGTTATTGATAATAATAACGAAAGTTCCTCAATGTATGTATGTATGTATATATTTTTAAGGAAATACTAAATTAGAAAATTTTTTATCTTATATCAAAATTATTTCCTTTTAAAATTTACTCAACAATAGTATATAATTTTGTTGTATATAATTTTGTTATTAAAGATTAATTTTGATGCTTTTGATTGACTAGCTTGAAAGATTGTTTTTATACCCTGAACCCATTGAAAATGGGAAATCAGGGTATAATGGTTTTGTTAAAATGTATGTAACAGGCAGAAGGAGGCGTGGCAGACCCCACAAAGTATATATATTCTTGATCAGGGCGACGAGTTAAGTCGATTTGGCCCTGTCCGTCTGTCTGTCTGTCCGTCCGTCCGTCCGTCTGTCCGTATGTATGAACGCATCGATCTCAGAAGATACTTTTTTTTTAAATGTCCGTATATATCGCGCGCATATCGAGTTTATCACTAAAAAACGATAACTCATTCCGATACTTTTTTATCGATAAAAACCCTTATCGAAGATCAGTTAAAAAATTATATCTCCTACATCTTTCAGGCTAGAGTCTCCAAATTTAAAATGTATATTAAGATGAATTTTATACAATTTCGGTTTTTGGTAAAATTTACCCTCCACCCCTAAATCCACCCCCTCACCCTCATCTTTGTAAAAGTCGTATATCAAATACTAGAGACTTGAGCTTCGGTATACACATACATTTTAACATTACGTTCTGAAAGTTTCATTACGATCGTACGTCTAAAAATTAAATTATTCAACAAATAAGTTCTGATTATATTGCCAACACTGCAGCGCAACCCAAGCGCAATCGCCTGTATATGTGCTCGTGTGTGTGTGTGCTTGTGTTTGTTTGCAGCCTGTGTGTGTGTGCTTGTGTTTGTTTGTTTGCGTATGTGTGTGTGCGTGTGTATGTGCGAATTATTATTGAAATATCAGTTGCTCGAAGAGTTCAGGGGATCTCGTAGTCGAGCAGTCTCGACTAGAGCTTTCTTTCTTGTTGTTGTTGTTATTATTATCAAACTTTGAACCCATTGAAAATGGAGATATTCTTAATAAGGATGACGAGCTGAGTCGATTAAGCCCTGTCCGTCCATCTGTCTGTCAGTATGTTTGAACGCGTCGTTCTCAGAGCTATGAGCTAGAGACTTCAAATTTTGTTTCCTAGGCCCGTGTATACCACGCGCATATCGTTTTTATCTAAAAATCGATAACCATTCCCGATGTTTTATAATCGGCTAAAAACTTTATCGAAGCAAGTTATATATGTATTTTATATAATTTGGTTTTTTTTTTTTTTTTTAATTTATGCTTTGGCATATACACGTAGTTTAATGTTATGAAACCGACATGAAAGTTTCATGAGCGTAGCTTATTAAGAAGAAAAGTTACTGAGCAATTAAATTTCTATAGAAAGCCCACACTGCAGCCAATGCGTGTCTATGCTTGCATCCCTATGTTTTTCTGTATGTGTGTTTCTCGTGTAAGCAGGAAGACTCGAAGAGTTATTGTGAAATATCGATTCCTCGAAGGGTTCAGGGGATCTCGTAGTTGAGCAGACTCGAATAGAACTTTCTTACTTGTTATACCCTGAACCCATTGAAAATGGGAAATCAGGGTATAATGGTTTTGTCAATAGTGTGTAACAGGCAGAAGGAGGCGTGGCAGACTTCACAGATTATATATGTTCTTGATCAGGGCGACAAACTGAGACAATTTGGCCCTGTCCGTCCGTCTGTCCGTATGTATGAACGCGTCGATTTCAGAATATATAAGAGCTAGAGACCTCAACTTTTTTTTTTTAAATGTCCGTGTACACAGCGCACATATCGAGTTTATCACTAAAAACCGATAACTCATTCCGATACTTTTTATCGATAAAAACCTTATCGAAGATCAGCTATAAAATTATATCTCCGTACATCTTTAGAGCTAGATTCTCTAAATTAAAAATATATATTAAGATGTATTTTATACAATTTCGGGTTTTGTTAAAATTTACCCGCCACCCCTATATCAACCTCCTCACCATCATATTTGTAAAAGGCCTATTGAAAATACTAAAGACTTGTGCTTCGGAACCTATACACATTTAAACAATATGATTACGTTCTGAAAGTTGCATTAATATCATACGTCTAAAAATTTAATTATTCAAAAAATAAATTCTCAAAATATTGCCGACACTGCAGCGCAACCCAAGCTTGTGTATGTGCATGTGTGTGTGCTTGTGTTTGTTTCTATGCGTGTGTGTATGCGATTTATTATTGAAATATCAGTTCCTCGAAGGGTTCAGGGGATCTCGTAGTCGAGCAATATCGACTAGAGCTTTCTTACTTGTTTATAATTATACATTCTAAGCCCGATTAGCCAGCGGAACTGACCCTTCCGCTCGCTTCATTACAGAAGTTGTTTGAGCAGGCTCACCCTTTTTAGATCACAATATCTTCCGCTTTATATTGTTGTAAGCAACACACTTTCCGACAACATGCTATTCAAGAATGGCTAATTTCGTGGTCATCTAATAATGTAATTACTACAAGATATTGCTATTGCAAGACGTTAATGCAACAATAATTTGACATTAATTGCAACAATAAATGTTATCTACACATCTTTTAAATTTTATTTTATTTTTGATAAATATAGATAAATTTATGGTCAATTAAACTTTAATTAAGTAGCCTACAAAGAGTACAGCAAATTTGTATAATAGTATCACCAACAATAGTATCTCTACAATAACTCATATCCATATTCACTTTCTGAATATGGATCTGTAAATACTCCTAAACTGCAGCCTCTCTGGCTGCAGCCATTAGGACATCGAAATCATCTTTCTCTCCCGGTGCCGATAATATTCCTAGTTGTGTGATTTAAGAGTGCAGTGATTCTCTTCAATCACAATTACTAAAATTGTTTAACTTGTCCTTGGATACTTCTGTGTTCCCTTCAATTTGGAAAGAATCTTTCATCATTCCCTTATATAAAAAAGGTGGAAGACCTGATATTTCCAACTATAAAGGCATTGCGAAATTATCTGTCAAGATGGCGATTCACAAGTGGGAAGTAAAATTATATATATGCCAGGAGAGGCAACTGACCAGTGTATGCGGGTGTGAGACGCAGTACCCCGCGAACCAGTAGCAGAACTGGTGCTATGTTATTAACAGAGTGCTGTTAATAGCATAACATTATATGGCCCGGGAAGAGCAATCCTTGTGAATGGGATCTGGCATTAATATACTCCCCACCCTTGCAAGGATTGCAATTTAAAACGTGGTGTTCGAAGCTGGAGACCGCGTGGCTTGATGTTTTCTGATGACGGCGCCCTTATCTGGAAGATCGAATGAGTTGGACGTTGAATTGCTTGCTCGTCAGAACACAACATGGAAGTTAGTTGGACAGCACAGGGGGCACAGGGGTTTGGTGGGATTGTGGGGTCTGAATGAAGAGTATCATTCAGGCAGTTATTGAAACCGCCCCTCACTTTCGTAGTGGTGCTGTCGGGAACTCGGAATGGAAGAGTTATAGGAGATGACATCATTATTAGATAATGAGAGTGTACGGTCGTTTTCGTTTTCTGCTCCGCAAATTTGCCTGATTTTTTAATTAATCATTTTTATTAAATCGTTCCTGTGGAAGGTTTGATCCGTGGTTTGCTATGTCTCTTTTAAAATTGCTTTTTAATTTGTTGAAGTTTGGTGTAGCGTCGTATTTACATTTATTTTGCACTTTTCTATAGTTTTCTATTTTCTGGCGCTCTCTCTGTCTTTACTCTTTACACGTTGTAGTGTGAGTGTGAGCATACTTGCTCTCTGTGTTTCGTTCGTTACGCTCTGTAATGGCTGTTTTGTTGTTGACTATCTCTCTCAACATAATCTTTCGTTCTGCTCTTCAACGGCTGATTGTTGTTGGACTCGCTCTGTCAGCATATTTTAATCTCTTTGTTTTTATACCCTGAACCCATTGAAAATGGGAAATCAGGGTATAATGTTTTTGTGTAAAAGTATGTAACAGGCAGAAGGAATCATCGCAGACCCCATAAAGTATATATAGTCTTGATCAGCACGACGAGCTGAGTCGATATAGCCCTGTCCGTCTGTCCGTCCGTCCGTCCGTCTGTCCGTATGAACGCCGAGATCTCAGAAGTTATAAGAGCTAGAGAGCTGAAATTTTTTGTGCATACTCGTGTATACCATACGCAGTACGAGTTTGCTTTATTTTTTCGATAACTCATCCGATAACTTTTTTATCGAGAATAATCGAAAAATTGATTTTGTTTTTTGAGCCTTATCGGAGTACTATTAGACGTGGAGACTTCAGATTTACTGTGTATATATATAGGATGAATACAAACTTTTTGTAATCAACAGATTTAGGATACCACGCCCCCTTCGCCCCCAATTTGCAAAAAACGTATTTCAAGTACTAGAGGCTTGTGCTTTGGAATGCACACACATTTTGACCATATAACTACGCCCTGAAAATTTCATTAAGATCGTATTTTTACAAGAGAAGTAATTCACCAAATAAATACTCATACTATTGCCCACATTGCAGCGCAGCCCAAGCGCAGTCGCCGCTTACTGCGCAGTTAGCAGAGCGCGGGCGCGTGAGGGTGGATGCATGTGTATGTATGTGTGCGTGCATAAAAGAAGTGCAGAATGATAAGAATATCAGCTTGGAGGGTTCAGGGTATCTCCTAGTCGAGCAGTCTCGACTAGAGTCTTCTTACTTGTTATTTCTGCTGTTTTTCTTTATTTTCTACTTTGATCCCAATTGCCAATATGAGCTGCTGCAAAAAATCTTGTACGTTCAGGCAGGCAGTGGACTCTGCACAAGCGCAATTTGTCAATTGCTGGTTGTGCGATAATATGATGCATATTATATGTTGAGGCTGCTATTGATACTCAGGTTTCTGTTCAAAAATTGGAATTTTCTCCAATTGCTGTTCAAGCCAAGAGTGTTAATAATTCAGCTACTCCCGGCATATCCTTATCAGTCGTCTCTCCTCGAAAGCCAGTTTTCTTATCTAAGCTTTCATCTGATACGACCTGTGAGGCAGTATCTGCTTTTATAGCAAGCAAGACTTCGGCTAAGGCGTGAAATTACCTCTTTTAAGATAAATGTGCCGATAGAACATTTTAAAACTTTATGTGATCCAAACTTCTGGCCACCTCATGTGGTTGTTCATGAATTTAGACCTAAAAATCGTAACAGATCTACTCCTATTTCTGTAAATCTACCTTCGGTGCAATCGTCATCTAACACTGTACCAAAAAACTAAATTCTTTCCTATCTTCTTCTCAGCTGTCTCTGCTTTATCAAAATGTAAGTGGCTTGAATTCTAAACTTAAAAGTCTATTCTTGCACAGTTTTAGTGTACAATATGATATTATTGCATTTACTGAAACGTGGCTAAGTAATAATATTCGAAATAGTGAAATCCTTTCAAATAATTTCACTATTTTTAGACTCGAACGTTTAATGCGCAGAGGGGGTGGAGTGCTAATTGCGGTTAAATCCAGTATCCTCTCTGATGTGTTTGCCTTTTCGTCCCTTCATGATGCGGAGATTTTAGGGGTTAAATTAACTCTCCCATCGCGCTCACTGTTTATCACATGTTCTTATATCCCTTCCTCTTCTTATTTACAAGTTTATGCTCAACATATTAATTATATTAAAGAAGTTTATGAACATGTGAATGATAAAAGCTTGCTTCTTGTGTTGGGTGATTTTAATATTCCCAACACTTCTTGATCAGCAACTTGTAATACAAATTACTTTATTCCGACAATTGATCACTATCTTTTTGATGAATTGTTTAACCTGTCTCTGTTTCAGATTTACTCTATTTCTAATCATCTAAATCGCACACTTGATCTTGTGTTTATTAGTCATGATTCGCTCCTTAATGTCGTGAGATCGACTCTTTTCTGCACTCCTGAGGATATACATCACCCCCCTTTAGAGGTATTATTAGCTGTTGATAATTATCTCAATAATACTCCTTTGCCTTCTTATCCAAGTCGTTGTTATCGTAAATGCGATTTTGTTTTGCTTAATGAATTAATTAATTCAACAGACTGCTCTATTTTATATGAGTCAAATGATATTAATTTGGCAGCATCGTTTTTTTACTCTACCTTAAACTTTATTCTTGATGTTTGTGTCCCTCACTGCCGTAATTCGCCAGTTTCAAATAAGCCACCTTGGTTTACCAAGACTCTTTTGAACTTGAGAAACATTAAAACTAAATGTTTTAAAAATTCCATTTCCAAGTCAAACTTCAATCTTTTGATTTCTAGCTGTTATGAGAATTATCTTATACGTTGCAAACGTCAGTTTGCTCGTGATCCCAAGCAATTTTATTCATTTGTAAATTTGAAGCGTAAGTCTTCTGGTTTGCCGTCCTTATTTGTCCTTGGTGGTAAAAAAACTTGAAATGACCAGGATTCCTCTGATCTATTTGCTGATTTTTTTCAATCAACTTAATCTTCTGCTAATCTCTACAACAACTCATATCCATATTCTTTTTCTGAATATGGGTCTATAAATACTCCTAAAGTTACTGCAGCCTCTCTGGCTGCGGCCATTAGGACGTTGAAATCATCTTTTTCTCCCGGCGCCGTTAATATTCCTAGTTGTGTGATTAAAGAGTGCAGTGTTTCTCTTCAGTCACAATTACTAAAATTGTTTAACTTGTCCTTGGATACTGCTGTGTTCCCTTCAATATGGAAAGAATCTTTCATCATTCCCTTATACAAACAAGAAAGAAGACTCTAGTCGAGACTGCTCGACTAGGAGATACCCTGAACCCTACAAGCAACTTATATTTCAATAATAATTAGCAAACACACACGCACACACACACACACGCATACATACAAACTCACGCGCACACACACACTCACATATATAGGCGATTGCGCTTGGGTTGCGCTGCAGTGTGGCCATATTTTGAGAACTTATTTGTTGAATAATTTAATTTCTAGACGTACGATCGTAATGAAACTTTCAGAACGTAATCATAATATTTAAATGTATGTGTATACCGAAGCACAAGTCTCTAGTATTTGATATACGACTTTTACAAAGATGAGGATGAGGGGGTGGATTTAGGGGTGGGGGGTAAATTTTAACAAAAACCGAAATTGTATAAAATACATCTTTATATACATTTTAAATTTGGAGACTCTAGCTTGAAAGATGTAGGAGATATAATTATTTAAGTGATCTTCGATAAGGTTTTTTATCGATAAAAAAATATCGGAATGAGTTATCGTTTTTTAGTGATAAACTCGATCTGCGCGTGATATATACGGACATTTAAAAAAAAAAGTTGAAGTCTCTAGCTCTTATATCTTCTGAGATCGACGCGTTCATACATACGGACAGACGGACGGACGGACGGACGGACAGACAGACAGACGGACAGGGCCAAATCGACTCAGCTTGTCGCCCTGATCAAGAATATATATACTTTGTGGGGTCTGCCACGCCTCCTTCTGCCTGTTACATACTTTTAACAAAACCATTATACCCTGATTTCCCATTTTCAATGGGTTCAGGGTATAAAAAAGGTGGAAGATCTGATATTTCCAACCATAGAGGCATTGCGAAATTATCTGTCATTCCGAAGTTATTTGAGAAAATTATAACATCGGCCTTGCAGCATTTTTGCAAATCGAATATTCAACCATCTCAACATGGTTTTGTTCAAAATCGATCAACGTCCACTAATTTACTTGAATTTACTTCGCTTGTCAATGACAGTTTTTCTAAAAAAATGCAAACGGATGTTATTTATACTGACTTCAGTAAAGCATTTGACTCAGTACATCATCACATACTACTTCTTAAGCTTGGACGCTTAGAATTTTTGCCTAGACTTGTATCTTGGATTTCATCCTATTTAATTGGTAGAACCCAAAGAGTCCTGCTCAGAACAGCTATGTCTAAAATTATCTTTGTTTCGTCTGGTGTACCTCAGGGTAGCCATTTGGGTCCATTACTCTTTTCCCTTTTTATACCCTGAACCCATTGAAAATGGGAAATCAGGGTATAATGGTTTTGTGTAAAAGTATGTAACAGGCAGAAGGAATCATCGCAGACCCCATAAAGTATATATATTCTTGATCAGCATGACGAGCTGAGTTGATATAGCCCTGTCCGCCTGTCCGTCCGTCCGTATGAACGCCGAGATCTCAGAAGATATAAGAGCTAGAGAGCTCATCCGATAATTTTTTTATCGAGAATAATCGAAAAATTGATTTGGTTTTTTGAGCCTCATCGGAGTACTATTAGACGTGGAGATTTCAGATTTACTGTGTATATACATATGATGAATACAAACATTTTGTAATCAACAGATTTTAGATACCACGCCCCCTTCGCCCCCAATTTGTAAAAAACGTATTTCAAGTACTAGAGACTTGTGCTTTGGAATGTACACACATTTTGACCATATAATTACGCCCTGAAAATTTCATTAGGATCGTATGTTTACAAACGAAGTTATTCACCAAGTAAATTCTCATATTATTGCCCACACTGCAGCGCAGCCCAAGCGCAGTCGCTGCTTACTGCGCAGTTAGCAGAGAGCGGGCGCGTGAGGGTGGATGCATATGTATGCATGTGTGCGTGCATAATAGAAGTGCAGAATGATAAGAATATCAGCTTGGAGGGTTCAGGGTATCTCCTAGTCGAGCAGTCTCGACTAGAGTCTTCTTACTTGTTATAAATGACCTTCCTAGTTGTATCTCGTATTCTACTATATTTATGTATGCTGACGATGTAAAACTTTGCCTTGCATACTCCAGTGCAAATAGACATCATCACGTTCAAGATGACCTAAATGCATTTCAACTTTGGTGTGTGGCAAACCAGCTGGACTTAAATTGCTCAAGTGTATGACAATGACCTTCAGTCGTACCGTTCCTCTAATTGTTGATTATAAAATTACCAATATTTCCTTACGACGAATCCATCCAGTCAAAGATCTTGGTGTTTCCTTTGATTTTAAACTAAATTTTAATCTTCATATTTCTACCATCAATAATGAAGCCAAAAATGCGCTTGGATTTATTAAACGTTGGTTGGAATTTAAAGATCCTTTTACCACCAAGCGCTTATTTACTTCGCTTGTGCGTCCTATCTTATAGTATTGCTCTGATGTATGGTCTCCGCGGCATAAACTGTATCAGTATCGTATCGAATAGGTCCAAAACCAGTTTCATATCTTTGCCTTAAGAGACCTTCAGTCTTCGACTAACACTCATCGCGATCGGTTGTCTGTTCTGATAAGCTCGTCTCACTCAGTTTCTATACACCTCTTCGTTCTCTCTTCCCCTTCTTGCTCGTTCTTTTGCACGCGGTCACATTCACACGAATAAGTCTGCGTACGCATAATACAGCCATGGCCCCGGGGCCACCTAACATAATGGAAAACAGATTTTCACTACTAAGTGATAGTCCAAAAGCCAAAAAGAAAAGACACAACCAAAAAATCCCGTTTGACTTCCCCGAACTCCCCGAAAATACACCACCCGCACAGAACCCCAAATATATAACTTTGTCTGCTAAGAATGAGGAGAAACCTTTATCTGAATATTCTTGCTTCGCCATAAATAGGGCAATAAAGCTCATTAGTCCTGAAGTCCTTTCCATTTCGTCATTACGTGATGGCAGTCTTCTTTTACTGGTAAAAAGCAAAGAAGTCGCTGATAGATTTATCACAACAAAACACTTACCGGGTATTTGTGAGGTTAACTGTAAACTGCACGACTCCCTCAATAATATAAAGGGCACAATCTATGCTCCGTTCCTCAACAATGTACCAGAAGAAGAAATTGTACAAGAATTGAAACTTCAAAATGTGGTCTCAGTATACAAATTTACCAAAAAATTCGATGGAAAAGTGAAACCTTCCGGTGTGGTACTAGTCATCTTCGAGTTATTTACACTTCCAAACAAACTTTCTATTGCCTGGAATAATGTTAAGGTAAGGGAGTATATTCCCAACCCTATGCGGTGTAAAAACTGCCAACTTCTCGGTCATACTGTTAAACATTGCAAAAATTCTGCTATTTGTGTTAACTGCAACCTCCCACCCCACCCTAATGATGAATGCTCCCGGACACAATGCGCAAATTGTGGTGCTGGCCATCCCGCCTCGTCGCCTACGTGCAATAAATATGTTGAACAAAGAGAAATTCTGAAAATTAAAACTCGTAATAAGTGCAGCATACGTGAAGCCAAAACATTGCTTAACCAAATCAGCCCCTCTATCACTTCTTTATCTTTCGCCAAAGTAGCCGCCTCTGCGATCTCCACGCAAGCTAAAGATAACGCACACACAAAAACCATCATAAACAAAGATAACAACTTTACAACTGTAAACGAAAAGTCAATGCAGACAAATACCAACCAAAAATCTCTTTCATCTCCCTTATCTCCCCCCTCCACTTCAACACCAAAAACTTACGTACCAAAACAAAACAAACAATACGATAGTGAAACAGCTACCGTTAACCAAAGCACACAGCATAATAATGATCTAGTTAATTCCAGATCTACATACGTACAAAACCAAACAAATGAAATAAATTCGGCAATTCTATTGCCCACACGTCTTGAATCGATTAATACAGTTTCGGACGAGTCAATGGATGACTCTTCCTATTAACTTCTACTTCTCTTATCATAATTTTTTCTACACATAACATCTGCTTCTCTTTTATATCCCAATGTCTATTAAAATTCTAAATTGGAACATAAATGGATATATTAATAATTACCATGAACTTATTATATTAATTAAAGAAAAAAACCCAGATGTTATGTGCATACAAGAAACTCATTTAGCTAACACCGCTAAAAATATAATTTTCCCTAAACCATATATTGGTTATTTTAAAAACTCGAGTTCCATGCAAAAAGAAGGCATTTGCTTTCTAATTAAACGCCACATTCCCCATAAAAATATCGCTATTAGGAGTAACATTCTCTGTGATGCTCTCCAATTAGATCTCAACAATAAAATTACTCTAATCAATGTATACATACCACCAATTAAATATTTTCATGAAAACGACCTTTTGGGTTTACTTGTTAATATTCGCACTCCATTGCTAATTAATGGAGATTTTAATTCCTGGAGCCCTCTATGGGGATCTGCATGCCTAAACGCACGCGGCAAAAAAGTGAAAAAATTTATCTCTCAATCAAATCTCTCAGTTTTAAATAATGGATCACCAACCCACTTCTCAACCCACTCCACTTTTACTTGTGTTGATATTACCCTGGTTTCAGCTGATATTCTACACCGGTGCTCTTGGTCAATTGATAAGTTTTTACACGGCAGCGACCACTTCCCCAGCATAACCAATATTATCACACAATTTCGGCCCGAAAAAACAATTCCCACTGCAAAATACAAAACTGATGCAGCAAATTGGGACAAATTTAAGTTAAGCCTCTCTTCCAGTTTAACAGATTGCTCATATGTCAACATCCATCATGGCGTAGCCAAGCTAACCAAAGCCATTCGCAAGGCAGCAAATGAGTCTATCCCCCAAACTAAAGGTATACCCCTTAGAGTTAGCCCTGTCTGGTGGAATAAGGACACAAAAAAATTGCGCGATGAAAAACAAAAACTGTGGCAGATCTTTAAGCGCAACATGAATACCATTAACTTAATTGCTTATAAAAAAGCCAACGCATTATTCAAAAGAGAAACAAAAATCGCTAAAAGATCAGCTCTGTTTAACTTCACATCCCGGATCTCGCCAAAATCCTCTATGACCCAAATCTGGTCTGACGTAAAGCGTCTAACTGGCTCGCCCAGCGTACCACTGAAAAGCCTTAAAGTTGGCGAACTTGTATTAACATCTGCACAAGATATTTCAGAAGCGCTCAGCGTTATGTGGTCAAATCTTTCCAAAGACAATAACTTTTCGCCCGAATATATTCTTAATAAAGATATGACAATCAATAGAACTTACACCCCTACTAGTGTTAACCCTAAAGCTAAATATTTAGAGTCAAACATATCCCTATCCGAACTGAATGCATCACTTGTGCATACTAAAGGTAAAACACCCGGTTTCGACCGCATCTCATACCCTATCATAAAAAACCTCACTGATAACGCTAAACTCATGTTAATTAATATCTATAACGATATGCTACACAACGGTTCCTACCCCCACACATGGAAAATGGCAATCGTGTTACCTATTCCGAAACCAAAGAAGCCTGCGCATCATATTAATAGCTTTCGTCCAATATCTCTTCTCTCCTGCCTTGCCAAGCTTTTTGAAAAAATTCTCTCTCGCCGCCTAATGTGGCTCGTCACAAAAAATAATCTTATTTCCCACAATCAAAATGCTTTTAAACGCAAACACGGTACGATCGACTCTCTCCTGCAGATCCATCATTTCGTGTCGGATGCCCTTTCAGAAAAAAATCATGTGTCCATTTTGGGAACTGATTTCGAAAAGGCATTCGATCGCGTTGGTATACATGCTGTTCTTAATCAACTTGACCTATGGAAAGTTGGTCCAAGGGTCTTTAATATAGTAAAGGCCTTTATGGCTCAACGCTCCTTTAGAGTTCGAGTTAATAATAAGTTATCAAATACCTTCTGCTTATACAACGGCATCCCACAAGGCTCCCCACTCTCGGTATCTTTATTCATAATCGCCTTTGAAAAATTAAACTCGATTGTTCGTAATCACAAAAATATAAAACTCACAGCATATGCAGATGATGCTATCATTTATACGAAGATAAAAGACACTGTTGCCGCAAATAACGCTCTTAGCCGAGTCCTTAATGATATTAAAACGTGGGGAGACTTATCGGGTGCCACCCTCTCAATAGAAAAATGCAAATTACTGCATATTTGCAGAAAGCGTAATTGTTCCATTGGACAAATATCCTTTAATAATAATAATATAGAGTTAGTTAATAGCCTAAAAATACTTGGAATTGTATTTGATAAGAACTTTAATTTTGTACAACACTGCCTAGAATTAAGATCAAACTTAGAATCTAGAATAAATATTATTAAATTTTTAAGTTCAAAATTTTCAAATATTCATATAAACACGCTAACATACATAACAAAAGCTCTTATCCTCTCCAAATTGGATTATGGTCTGCCAATCTACGGTTGTTGCTCCGACTCCACCCTCAAAAAAATTATGCCTCCATACCACACAGCCGTCCGGCGTAGCATTAATGCGTATCCAACCTCACCGATCAAATGTATCCTTGCGGAAGCTGGACTGCCCTCTATCAAAGATAGGTTGGTGGTATCTACAACAAAACTCTTAGCCAAACTCTGCACCACGCCAAATTTTCTACTACTAAAATGCTTCAAGAGCGCTATTGCAGCCAAAAAAAATTACAAAACAATGTCCACTATAAGAAGATGTGCAGCTATCCTACGCAAGTCAAATATCCTCATACCATGTCATCCCAAGAAACCACCATGCAAGCCCCCTTGGCTACTGGAAGATGTTAATATCAATCTCGTCATCCACGCTCATAAAAAGAAGAACACCAGCAGCGATACTTTCAAGCAACTTTATCGACAGGAAAGAGATAAATACCGAAACCGGACCTGGCTGTTCTCAGACGCTTCGAAATCTGGAGACTACACATCCTTTGCAGTGGTCTGTAATCAAAATGTTACCATAGCCCACGGCCTACTTCCAAATTACTACTCCATCTTCACGGCAGAGGCTTTTGCTGTTTTAAAAGCTTGTCATTTCGCTCAGAAAAACAAAGGCAAATTTATTATCTGCACAGACAGCTTGTCCACACTAACTGCAGTACAAAATCTCAACTGCTATAACGATATTATCAGTGACATCCGCAGCCTATGCATCGCAAACAATGTTGTGCTTATTTGGGTACCCAGTCACCAAGGAATCCCTGGCAATGAAAACGCGGATACAGCAGCTAATTTAGTTGCACAATATCCAACCATCATGCATATTCCATTAGCTGAGACTGACATCCGCTTACAACTTATTCGGCACGCCAACATAACTTCATGCGACTGGAATAACTTCCACCATCGCTACAAAACGTACAACGCTACTGGACTTAGCAGCAAATATCCCCCCAATACCCGAAAACAGGAGTGGTCAACTTTTGTTCGTCTGCGTATTGGACACACACAATTTTCACACGGTCACCTACTTACGGGCTCTGCGCCTCCTCTTTGCAGCTGTAACAACAACAGCAACACACGTAAAACGGTAGACCATATACTTGACCAATGCCCAACCTACCAACGGGAGAGGATAAGACTCTTCGGCAACACACCTCCTACCACACTACTTAGCGAACCTACAGCTGTAAATATTAATTTAATTGTTAAGTTTATAAATCTTTGTAATATTTTTCATCCAATTTAACTTCCAACATTCACGTCGATGGCCCTCGTAGCTAGCACGTTTAATAATTTTTAGATTTATATTTTTTATATATTATCTAATAAATAAATAATAATAATAAGAGACCTTCGATGGGACAGTAATTTACGATTACCGTCTTATCATTGTAGGCTCCATCTTGTTGATCTTCCATCGCTAACCAATCGCAGAACAATTTTAGGAATTGTTTTTCTGCATAAATTGATTAGTGGTGATATTGATTCGTCCTCTTTGTTGGGTCGTCTAAATTTTTCGGTTCCGTCCGGACAACTAGACACTATCGTCCGCTTCATTGAGCTGTGTACACTAGGGATTATTCTCTGCACAGTGCATTTCATGTTCTTAGTGTTAATTTTAATAAATATTATCACGTTTTTCCTTAGAGCTCTCTTTTCCTAAAATAAAAAGTTTGCTATTAGCTTATTTTAGGGAAATCACTCACAATGCCCAGGCATAAGCATTGGTATACATTTTCGTTGCCAATGTTGTGTAGTGATTTCTCCATTCTATCCTATATTCTATTCTGTGCTCTTCCCTTACTCTTTTCTTTTTATTATTTCTTATTTTTATACCCTGAACCCATTGAAAATGGGAAATCAGGGTATAATGCTTTTGTTGAAATGTATGTAACAGGCAGACCCCACAAAGTATATATATTCTTGATCAGGGCGACGAGCTGAGTCGATTTAGCCCTGTCCGTCTATCCGCCCGTCCGTCCGTCCGTCCGTCTGTCCGTATGTATGAACGCGTCGATCTCAGAAGATATAAAAGCTAGAGACTTCAACTTTTTTTTTTTAAATGTCCGTATATATCGCGCGCATATCGAGTTTATCACTAAAAAACGATAACTCATTCCGATATTTTTTTTATCGATAAAAAGCCTTATCGAAAGTCAGTTAAAAAACAAGTAAGAACGTTGCAGTCGGGCGCTACCGACTGCGAAATACTCATTCACAGTCCCTTTGTAAATTTAATTTAATTTGGCTTTAAAAAAAACTTAGTACAAAACAATTATGCTTTTTGATTATATTGTAGCTTTTGGTAATTTTTATCGAGTAATCGATAATTATTATATTGATCGTGCACTTTTTGAGTACAAATCACACACCTATTGCAGATTCTTTAGCGTTTGCTTACATTACAAAAGCGCGCTTTTTAGCATTCTAAGAATTGCTATCGATTTCTGGATTTTCTAGCTGTTATTGCAATTTTGTCAGATGACGCTCTGTTATTAGCTTATTGTATTTTAGCTACCAGTTTATAAAGCAAAGCGATAGCGTGGGCGCTAAAGGCGTCGCAAGTTATGTTACAGCGGCGGAGGTTCAAGTCCCCATCAAGGTTAAGTTTTTTTTTTTTTCATAAATATTTCGTTTTTTATAAAATAGATATTTTATTCTTCTTAAAAAGCCCTCAAATATGTATGTACGCATATATGCATGTATATGTATGTACATACATAAGACTGCACGCATATGTAGCATCAAGCATTCCAGCCTTTCTTATGCACGCGCTCATTTGTATGTGTGTATGTATGTACACATAAATGCATACTCTAGCGTTGACATGAGACTGATTTGTTTTTGCTTTGTTCTTGAATTTACCATCCGCTACTCTCATAACAAGAATCTTATTCGGTTATCTATTACTGTGTATATACAGATAATGAATACAAACATTTTGTAATCAACAGATTTTGGATACCACGCCCCCTTCGCCACCAATTTGTAAAAAACGTATTTCAAGTACTAGAGAATTGTGTTTCGGAATGTACACTCATTTTGACCATATAATTACACCCTGAAAATTTCAATAAGATTGTATGTTTACAAAAGAAGTTATTCACCAAGTAAATTCTCATACTATTGCCCACACTACAGCGCAGCCCAAGCGCAATCGCTGCTTACTGCGCAGTTAGCAGAGCGCGGGCGCGTGAGGGTGGATGCATGTGTATGTATGTGTGCGTACATAAAAGAAGTGCAGAATGATAAGAATATCAGCTTGGAGGGTTCAGGGTATCTCCTAGTCGAGCAGTCTCGACTAGAGTCTTCTTACTTGTTAAATATTTAAATTTTATTTTTAAATTTTATAAAAATGTTTCCTTCCGTGTTATCAATGCCTATTAAGCCTATTTGTATATACATGTACATACATAGATAGCTCAAGCATATAAATGTCGCAATTTGATACTACAAATGCCGATTGCCACGCCCCTAGTGGCCGTAGACACCTCATTTTTGGCCAGTTCTTAGAAAGAGCTAACGGTAACGTAAATGCGAAATTTGAATGCTTACGCTCAAAAAATGTGAAAATTACAGGGTATTTTTCGATATGCCACGCCCCCAAAGAGGCGTGACAATTATTTTTGGGGCATCGATAGAGGACGTTACCAGTAACTCAACTATCCAAATTTGAAGCTTCTAGCTCTTAAACTGTAGGAGATATAAAGTTTTGCGGTTTGCCACGCCCCCTTTGGGCGGACATATATCCACCATAGCTTGTTGGACTTGGGTGGTCAACTCGCGTATATATACCAAATTTCAAGTCTCTAGCATCAATAGTGCCTAAAATATAGCCAAATTTGAAAAATCACTATATCTACAGTTTTATCTGATTTGCCACGCCCCCAATGGGCGTAGATATATCCACCATGGCTTTTTGGACTTGGGGGGTCAACGCGGATCTACATACCAAATTTCAACTTTCTAGCTCTTCAACTAACATGATTTATGGTATATCGGAAAATGCATTTTCCGATTTGCCACGCCCCTAGTGGGCGGATCGGGAAAATTTTAACACTTTATAAATTGGAGTTATACACGAGTATGTGTTTCAAATTTCAACTGCGTTCATACGGACAGACGGACGGACGGACAGCAAGACGGACATTGCACAAAACCAATATACTAATTCACTTCGTGAATGAGTATAAAAATGGGTATATTCTTCTGAAATAAGTAAAACAAAAAAGAAAATCTAAAATGAAATTGTGATATATGCGGGGTGTTCGTAACATCGTTCCATTTTTGATCCAGTTTATAATGTAGACTTAGCCTTTCGACTTGAACTAATAGCAAAAAGTATATTTTAATGCCATTAATATTATTTTTTGCAAATTCATAAAAGGAAAATGCATTGGGTAAAATAGGGCTCTGAGATTTAGTTGCCATACTTTTTCTTTAATGACAGCTCCAACTCCATCAACGGCACCCTTTCCGTGAGAAGTGGCAAAAAAATTCCATTCAACATAACAACATCCTATTTCTTTTCTGATGTCATTTAAACTAGTTAAGATGTACTTATTTTTAAATTGAGCGCAACTTCCATCGGAAAAAAATGTTCATCATTCTTTACTTTCTCTCTCCACCGTTTGCATTTTTCGCTGTTTTTTTTTTTTTTTCTACAATCATAAAATATATTTAAAATGTCATTATTTTTTAAATTTTTTATTTACATTTTACGGTGTCGAAAGCTACACACTTTAAATAAAACACTATGATCAAATAACTTAATATTTTCGTGTGAAATTTTTTTAAATAAATTTGCAATGCAAAACTATGTTTGTTAATAAATTTTGATGCTAGTTGCACAAATACATTTGACTTACTGACAATAAAACCTATTTTTCGAGGTTGCAGATGACATCGAAACATACGGTGGAACAGAAGAAAAAATTTACCGAATTGCATCGTATGTTTTATATTTTTCTTGTACTCTCTTTAAGAACGGTAATAAAAACAAAATGTGCAATAGAAATGCTCAAAGCAGAACTATGGCAATTGCTCGGCTTTGTGTGTCAATATTTCGAGATGTGCTATGAATAAATGTAAAATTAGTTTATATTAGTTAAATTTAATCGATTAGCTATAAAAAAATTTTATCAGAACATGCATTCATTGACTTTAAATATTTTGGCTGTGGTTGACCTTTCTGGAGAAATGCCCATATACATATATTTTTTTTTAATTTTTCTTACTAACGCTTTCTTTTTATAGCTTCAATAGTTTCACTGACCATATTTGACTGTGAGACGTGGGAATAGCTGGCCGGACTGGTAAAAAAAATACCCCTATCGGGTCGGTTTTACTATTGATATTATATCCTGTACTGTGTTTAGGCTTTTTTAAAATTGACTCTCGTTTTTGTCAATAGCGTTAAGAAATAAATAAATAAACCCGAAGGGGGTATTTTATCCGGCCAGCAATTTCCTAATTCTCAGCCAAATATTGTCAGTGATACTATTGAAACCATAAAAAGGAAGTATGAAAAAAGGCGTAACATATATATTAAAAGAGCTCAAATATAGTTACTATAGTTAAAATTATAATTCTTCAGATATGAATTATAGAGGTATAATACAATTCACAATACTTATAATTGGTTCTAAGCACCAAAATATGTATATATCTTGTGCATTAATCCTAAATGGGAGTACAATTAACAATATATCTATTTAATACATCACAGTATAGGCTATGGAATTAATATTTATGGAGATGAGTCCAAAAGTTATCCACATGCACCTCCGCGTAATAAAAAACGACCAACATCGATGATTGCAGACATCAACGCGAAAGAAACATCCTCATCTGCAAGATTGTTGAGTAATGGGCGCCAATTGCTTCCGGCATCTCGTAAATCAGAGAAGAGGTTTGTTATTGATGATAATAACGAAAGTTCCTCAATGTATGTATGTATGTATATATTTTTAAGGAAATACTAAATTAGAAAATTTTTTATCTTATATCAAAATTATTTCATTTTAAAATTTACTCAACAATAGTCATATGTATATAATTTTGTTATTAAAGATTAATTTTAGTTACTTTTTATGCTTTTGATTGACTAGCTTGAAAGATGATTTTTGTTGTTGTTATTATTATCAAACTTTGAACCCATTGAAAATGGAGATATTCTTAATAAGGATGACGAGCTGAGTCGATTAAGCCCTGTCCGTCCGTCTGTCTGTCAGTATGTTTGAACGCGTCGTTCTCAGAGCTATGAGCTAGAGACTTCAAATTTTGTTTCCTAGGCCGTGTATACCACGCGCATATCGTTTTTCTCTAAAAATCGATAACCATTCCCGATGTTTTATAATCGGCTAAAAACCTTATCGAAGCAAGTTATATATGTATTTTATATAATTTCGTTTTTTTTTTTTGGTTATTTATGCTTTGGCATATACACGTAGTTTAATGTTATGAAACCGACATGAAAGTTTCATGAGCGTAGCTTATTAAGAAGAAAAGTTACTGAGCAATTAAATTTCTATAGAAAGCCCACACTGCAGCCAATGCGTGTATATGCTTGCATCCCTATGTTTTTCTGTATGTGTGTTTCTCGTGTAAGCAGGAAGACTCGAAGAGTTATTGTGAAATATCAATTCCTCGAAGGGCTCAGGGGATCTTGTAGTTGAGCAGACTCGAATAGAACTTTCTTACTTGTTATACCCTGAACCCTGAACGGACATTTAAAAAATTTGAAGTCCTTAGCTCTTATATCTTCTGAGATCGACGCGCTCATACATATGGACGGACAGCGCCAGGGTCTCAGTTTGTCAACAAAACCAATCTTTTGTTAAAAGTATTTAACAGGCAGAAGCAGGCGTGGCAGACCCCACAAAGTATATATATTCTTGATCAGAGCGACAAACTGGGAAGATTTGGCCCTGTCTGTCCGTATGTATGACCGCGTCGATCTAAGAAGATTTAAGAGCTAGAGACTCCAATTTTTTTTTTAGAAGTCCGTATATACAGCGCGCATATCGAACTTATCACTAAACAAGTAAGAAGGCTCTAATCGAGACTTTTCGACTACGAGATACCCTGAACCCTCCAATCTGATATTCTAATCATTCTGTACTTCTTTTGTGCATATATACATACAAACACATGAATCCGCACTCACGTATAAGCCCGCGCTCTGCTAACTGCGCAGTAAGCTGCGACTGCGCTTGGGCTGTGCTGCAGTGTGTTCAATATTATACGAAATTATTTGTTGAAAAATTTAGTTTCTAGACGTACAATCTTAATGAAACTTACAGAACGAAATCATAATGTTCAACTGTATGTATGTACATTCCAAAGCATAAGTCTCTAGTATTTAAAATGCGGTTTTTACAAATTGTGGGCGGAGGGGGCGTGGTATCCAAAATCTGTAAATTACCAACTATACACAGTAAATCTGAAGCTTTCAGGTCTAATAATGTTGAAATGAGGCTGAAAAAATGATATCAATTTTTCGATTATTATCGATAAAAAATTATCGGATGATTTATCAAAATAAATGATAAACTCGTACTGCGTTTGGTATACACGAGTATTCATGCCAAATTTCTGAGATCGACGCACTTATACAGACGGACGGACGGACAGACGGACAGGGCTATATCGACGTCGTGCTGATCAAGAATATATATACTTTGTGGGGTCTGCAATGATTCCTTCTGCCCGTGACATACTTTTACAAAAAAACATTATACCCTGATTTCCCATTTGCAATTTTCACCCTCATATTTGTAAAAGGCGTACTTCAAATACTAGAGACTTGTGCTTCGGAATATACACACATTTAAACAATTTGATTACATTCATTAAGATCTTACGCCTAGAAATTAAATTATTCAAAAAATAATTTCTCAAATATTGCCAACACTGCAGCACAACCCAAGTGCAATCGCCTGTATATGTGAGTGTCTGTGTGTCTTTTCGTTAGTGTGTGTGTGTGTGTGTGTGCGAGCGTGTGTTTGTTTGTATGTATGTATGTATAATTTCTCAAATATTGCCAACACTGCAGCACAACCCAAGTGCAATCGCCTGTATATGTGAGTGTCTGTGTGTCTTTTCGTTAGTGTGTGTGTGTGTGTGTGCGAGCGTGTGTTTGTTTGTATGCGTGTCTGTGTGCGAATTGTTATTGAAATATCAGTTGCTCCAAGGGTTCAGGGGATTTCGTAGTCTCGACTAGAGCTTTTTTACTTTTATATAATTATACATTCTAAGCCCGATTAACCAGCGGAACTGACCCTTCTGCTCGCTTCATTACATAAGTTGTTTGAGTAGGCTTATCCTTTTTAGATCACAAGCAACACACTTTTCGACAACATTGTTATTCAACAATGGCTAATTTCGTTGTCGTTTAATAATGCAATTACTATAAGATATTGCTATAGCAAGACGTTAATGCAACAAAAATTGACACCAAAGTATTATTTAATTGTTATCTACATGTCTTTTAAATTTAATTTTATTTTATTTTCAAAAGATATAGACAAATTGATGGTCAAGTAAACTTTAATTAAGTAGCCAGTCCGGCCAGCTGTTTTATTTATTTTATTTAAAGATATTGACAAAACTAGAGTCAACTAAAATTAAATAGCCTATAAAAAGTACAACACCTTATGACAATAGTATCACCAACCAGATGGGGGTATTTTATTTGCTAGTCCGGCTAGCTATGCCCCACTTCACAGCCATATGTGGTCAGTGATACTATTGAAACTATGAAAAGACAGTGTTAAAATGGAAAACTTAAAATAAGATATTAAAAAAGCTTAAATATAGTTAATCTAATTAAAATTATATTAAATCTTAACGTAAAAGTATTAGTAAGGAAGAATGAAATTAGTACAAATATTGCAGAAAATAGTGAAAAGAGCATAATTATTAAAAAGAAAAGAGTTAAACAAGAGAAAAATAAAAGGAATATCGAATAGGATTGAGAAATCATTGCGAGTGATTTCCTTAAGGTAGTTTAATAGAAGAGATTTTATTTTAGGAAGAGAGAGCTCTAAGGAAAATACGTGAGAATATTTATTGAAATTAACACATAGAGCATAAAACGCACTATGCAAAGAATAATCCGTAGTGCACACAGGTAAATGAAGCAGACGATAATGTCTAGTTGTTCGGGACGGCACCGAAAAATTAAGACGCATCAACAAAGAGGACGAATCAATATCATCTTTAATCAATTTGAGTAGAAAAACAGTACCTAAAATTATTCTGCGATTGATTAACGATGGAAAATCAATGAGCTGAAGCCTACTACGGTAAGACGGTCATCGTACATTACTGTCCCAGCTAAGATCCCTTAAAGCAAAGAGAAGAAACTGTTTTTGAACCGATTCGATACGATCCTGAAACAGTTTATGCTGCGGAGGCCATACAACTGAGCATTACTCTAAGATGGAACGCACAAGCGATATAAATAATTGCTTTGTAATATATGGATCTTTAAATTCCTTAGCCCAACGTTTAATAAAGCCAAGCACACTTTTGGCTTCATTTATGATGGGCTATAAAAGGCTATACGGGGAGTTAGAGTTTGAAGAAAAGCGAAAAGTGATTAGTGAAAGTCAGAGTGCCGAAGTTAAACTAGTACGGGAAAGTCAACGCGAGTGGAAACAGGACTTCAAAGGACTCCCAGGACATCGTGGGAACAGCAACGACGAATTAAGAGGCAACCAGGATCGTCAGCGGCACCAACAAGAACATTGGTGCAGACCAGTAGCTGAAGCGAGGCCTGCATAACTGAGTAAGTTCACGTATCCGTGCGTAAGAGAAGTGTGATGAGTGAAACAAGCTAGTGTCTGCTGAGAGCGAGTGGAATAGTAGGAGAGGTCTGTATAGCAAAGCGGAATAATCCGAAGGTTCGTTACAGTGTAGATGACCATTTTCACTGGAGTATGGAAGGCAGAGTTTTAAATCATCCGCATACATAAATATCTTAGAATAAGAGATACAGCTAGGAAGGTCATTTATAAAGAGGGAAAAGAGTAATGGACCCAAATGGCTACCCTGAGGTACACCAGACGAAACAAAGATGAGTTTATAAATACATAGCTGTTCTCAGCAAGACTCTTTGCGTTCTTCCAGTCTAATGCTTTACTGAAGTCGGTATAAATAACATCAGTTTGCATTTATTTAAAAAAACTGTCATTGACAAGCGAAGTAAATTCTAGTAAATTAGAGGACGTTGATCGATTTTGAACAAAACCATGCTGAGACGGTTGAATAAACGATTCGCACATATTTTACAAGCCCGATGCTATAATTTTTTCAAATAACTTCGGAATAGCAGATCATTTTTCACTGCTTCTATAATTGGAAATATCAGATCTTCCACCTTTTTTATATAGGGGAATAATGAAAGATCTTTTCCAAATTGAAGGGAACACAGAGGTTTCCAAAGACAAATTAAACAATTTCAGTAATGGTGACTGAAGAGACACACTGCACTCTTTAATCAAACAACAAAAATTCTGCAAATAGATCAGAGAAATCCAGGCGATGACAAGTTTTTTCAGTACCAAGCACAAATGCAGACGGCAAACCAGAAGACTTATGCTTTAAGTTTACAAATGAGTAAAATTGTTTAGGATCTCGAGCAAACTGACATTTGCAACGTATAAGATAATTCTCATAACAACGAGTATTTAAAAGATTAATATTAGACTTGGCTGCGGTATACTTAGACCAGTCGACACTTGAACCAGACTTTTTATACTTCTTAAAATATGTAGACTTAATATTTCTTAAATTCAAAAGTCTTAGTGAACCAAGGGCGAAATACGGCAGAGAGGGGCGCACACATCCAGAATAGAGTTTAAGGTTGTATAAAAAAGCGATACTGCCAAATTAGAGTTAATCTGAAACAGAGACAGGTTAAAAAATTAATCATAAAGATAGTGATCAATTGTCGAAATAAAGTAATTTGCATAACAAGTTGCTGATCAAAAAGTGTTGGGAATATTAAAATCCCCCAACACAAGAAGCAAGTCTCTATCATTCACATGTTCATAAACTTCTTTAATACAATTAATATGTTGTACACCAGAAGTGGGAGGGATATAAGAACATGTGATAAACAATGAGCACGATGGGAGAGTTAATTTAACCCCCAAAATCTCCGCATCATGAAGGGACGGAGAGGATACTGGATTTAACCGCAATTAGCACACCATCCCCTCTGCGCATTGAACGATCGAGTCTATAATTAGCGAAATTACTTGAAAGGATTCCACTTTTATGAATATTATTACTTAGCCACGTTTCAGTAAATGCAATAATATCATATTGTACACTAAAACTGTGCAAGAATAGACTTTTCAGTTTAGAATTTAAGCCACGTACATTTTGATAAATCGGAGACAGCTGCGAAGAAGATGGGAAAGTATTTAGTTTTTATACCCTGAACCCATTGAAAATGGGAAATCAGGGTATAATGGTTTTGTTGAAATGTATGTAACAGGCAGAAGGAGGCGTGGCAGACCTCACAAAGTATATAAATTCTTGATCAGGGCGACGAGCTGAGTCGATTTAGCCCTGTCCGTCTGTCTGTATTTCCGTCCGTCTGTATGAAAGCGTCGATCTCAGAAGATATAAGAGCTGGAGACTTCAACTTTTTTTTTAAATGTCCGTATATATCGCGCGCATATCGAGTTTATCACTAAAAAATGATAACTCATTCCGATATTTTTTTATCGATAAAAAACCTTATCGAAAGTCAGTTAAAAAATTATATCTCCTACATCATTAAAGCTAGAGTGTCTTTATTTTAAATATATATTAAGACGCATTTTATACAATTTCGGTTTTTGTTAAAATTTACCCTCCGCCCCTATATCCAGCCCCTCACCCTCATCTTTGTAGAAGTCGTATATCAAATACTAGAGACTTGTGCTTCGGTATACACATTTATACATCATGATTACGTTCTGAAAGTTTCATTACGATCGTACGTCTGGAAATTAAATTATTCAACAAATAAGTTCTCAAAATATTGTCAACACTGCAGGGCTACCCAAGCGCAATCGCCTGTATATGCGTTTTTTTTTTATATACCTTGAACCCATTGAAAATGGGAAATCAGGGTATAATGGTTTTGTTGAAATGTATGTAACAGGCAGAAGGAGGCGTGGCAGACCCCACAAAGTATATATATTCTTGATCAGGGCAACGAGCTGAGTCGATTGAGTCCTGTCCGTCCGTCCGTCTGTCCGTCCGTCCGTCCGTCCGTATGTTTGAACGCGTCGATTTCAGAAGATATAACAGCTAGAGACTTCAACTTTTCTTTTAAATGTCCGTATATATCACCCGCATATTGAGTTTATCACTAAAAAACGATAACTCATTCCGATACTTTTTATCGATAAAAAACCTTATCGAAGATGACTTAAATAATTATATCTCCCACATCTTTCAAGCTAGAGTCTCCAAATTTAAAATATATATTAAGATGAACTTTATACAATTTCGGTTTTTGTTAAAATTTACCCCCCACCCCTAAATCCACCCCCTCACCATTATCTTTGTAAAAGTATATATAATACTAGAGACTTGTGCTTCGGTATACACATACATTTATACATCATGATTACGTTCTGAAAGTTTCATTACGATCGTACGTCTAGAAATTAAATTATTCAACAAATAAGTTCTCATTATATTGCCACACTGCAGCGCAACCAAAGCGCAAACGCCTGTACATGCGTGTGTTTATTTGTATGTGTATGTGTGTGCGTGTATTTATTTGTATGCGTGTGTGTGTGCTAACTATTATTGAAATATCAGTTGCTTGTAGGGTTCAGGGGATCTCGTAGTCGAGCAGTCTCGACTAGAGCTTTCTTACTTGTTTTTTTTATATTCGTTTATTAACAGTTTTTATAATAATACAAGATGCAAGTTGCGTGGTGGCAAGGATAGTGCGCGATGCTTGCGGGACGGCCGTAAAGCATTGCTTCGCAAGCACTGTGCGCTACCTTAGCCAGGGAGAGTTCGAGTTGCGTTTTCGTGGAGTACGGTCGACGTCATCGTGATCCACCGTGGACAATAGCTTGATCTGTGTTTTTCCCTGTGAAAGTGGAAAGAACTGTAGACAACGTGGTTGCTGTGGGCGCGACGCACCCAGCGACGGCAAAAAAACAATCAAAACTTACTTCGCGGCGGTCTCACGGAGTACCCCAGTGGTACAATCCGGTGGTGCAAGAGAGGGGGGCAATAGCGTCACTGTTTTTGGCGTCAGAGCTTTTCTCCTTCCCTTTCTTTTTAAGCGCGAAATAATTTGTCACATTAGGCGTCACATTTGTGCAAATAATAAATAATAAGGTGCATTCACTCTAACAGCTGTTAGTATTGCTGGAAATTGCAGCGGACAATCAGCTGCTCACTAACTTTGGTGAGTTGCTAAGTCTCAGCAAAGACAGCAACCCAGCTGCTGGTGTGAGGTAGCAGGTACTAAAAGTAGTGCATACTTTCGGGCTCTCGCTGTAGTTAGGTTGAGTTTAAGTTACTGTGGTCTCTAAACTCAAATTATATTAGTAGGCAGTGCCCACTACAGGCTTCACGCCGTGGTAGTCGGAGCAATATGGAGGCCATGATGGAGGAGGAGCTGCAAGCTTTCGCGCGCCGTTCCTCGTTGCAGCGATCGCCGCAGCAACAACAGAGGGCCGCAGCCGTCGACTTGTAACCAGTCTCCAGTGGCTGAGTGCCAGGCACCCAAGTCTTTAAAAGAAGCGTTAGCTCAAATAGGAGTTACGCTAGAGGGTTTGTCTGCCCTATTTGGGGGGCAGCGGCATATAAATGCACTAATGAGAGAGGAGCTGGCTAGGCTGGTCAGCCTCCACAAGACGGCCGAAGCGTTCTGCAACCGACCGGTCAAAGACTGCGAGGTGCAGACCACGCTGGTCAAAGAAGTAGCTCAGAAGGCTAAAACAGCGAGCGTTAGTGCTACAGCAGGTAGTAATACGCCCAAGCGGTCGAGGGAAGTTGCCACTGAGCAGAGGAAAACTCCCTCGAAAAACCCGAGGCACAATAAAAGCGCGGCAAATCCAATAGAGCCATTGGTTCTACGGGCTGCAGCCGTTAAAACCAACCAGGTAGGTCGACAGACGAATTCGAACAGCTGGACGGTTGTTAAGGGACGCAAGCCGCTGCAAAAACGTTCCAGAAGCGACGCCATCGCGGTTTCAGGTGTAGGTGGTTGCAGCTATGCGGACATGCTTCGCGTGGTCAAGAGCGACCCAAATTTAAAGCATCTGAGTGGCGACGTCCAAGGTATTAGGAAGACCGCTAAACCTTTGTTGCAACTGAGTAGGAAGCCGGAGCATAGCGCTGAGGCTCTGCTCGAAGCTGTAGGCAAAGCCTTGGGTGACCGAGCGGTAGTTAAAACACTTACCGAATCGGCTCAAATTGAGATTCGCGACCTAGATGAGTTAGCAAGCAAAGAGGAGATCTTGGAGGCAATCAGGGTGGAGTTGAAGGATAGCTCACTCCCCATTGAGGCTATCAAATCGCTTCGGCCAGCTTTTGGTGGACAGCAAAGAGCTACGGCTGCTCTTCCAATTGGGAAAGCTAAAACTCAGCTCGAGCTGTCCAAAATTAGAATAGGATGGGTAGTATGCCGTATTCGAGCCGTGGAACAGCCTAAACGCTGTTTCAAGTGCCTCGATTACGGTCATATGGCAGCAAACTGTCGCAGCGACTGTGACCTAAAGGGCGCCTGTTTCAGGTGTGGAGAGATGGGTCACAGTGCAAAAGCATGCACCAAGCCACCAAAATGTAGCCTCTGCATCCGGAAAGGTGAAAAGCAGACGGACCATTCAGCAGGCAGCTTCAAGTGCCCATCTTACCGTGAAGCTGCTCGTAAAATGAAATGTTAAGGTTCTTGCAGCTTAACCTAAATCATTGTATTGCTGCCCAAGACCTTCTTGAGCAGACCGTTAGGGAAAAATGTATAGACGTAGCTTTTCTCAGTGAGCCCCACCACTGTATAACCAGCTGCCCTAGGACATGGTCAACTGACGTTAATGGCAAAGCTGCGTTGTGGGTATGCGGCAAGTCAACGAACGTACTTTCGAATGTTAAGTCATTCAATGGGTTCGTACGCGGCCGATATGGAAAATTATGGCTTTACAGTTGCTATCTGGCCCCCAGCATGCATCTCAGTGAATTCACGACGGTGCTCGACGAGCTTGCCGAGGATGCTAGGGGTCGGAAGGCCATTATAGCTGGAGATTTTAACTCCTGGGCGTTAGAATGGGGTAACCTCACAACAAATGCCAGAGGTCGTATCCTACTGGAGATCTTCGCAACACTAGATGTTGCACTGCTCAACACTGGGCACGAGTACACCTTCAGTCGGGCGGGATACGGATCTGTTATCGACATTACTTTTGTCACTTCTTCCCTCTTTCGGGGAGCAACATGGAGTCATTGCGATAGCTATACGGGCAGCGATCATACGGCACTTCTATTCACAATAGGTGAGCCACCTGCCAGGGCGTCACCCTTGTGGAGGGTCTTTTCTGAGGCCATTCAGTCTCTGGGCACAATTGGTAATGCTGAGGCCAGAGCATGCCAAATGGTAGCCCAAATACAGAGTGCCTGCAATAGCAGTATGCTACGCCGCAAGCAGTTCACGCGACAACAAGAGCCTACGTATTGGTGGAATGCACAAATAGGTGACATTCGTCGCAAATGCATCCAGGCGAGAAGAAGCTACCAACGGGCTCGCGGTAGGTCTACGTTTTTAGAGAAACAATTAGCTTACCAGGCAGCTAGAAGACAGTTGAAGAGGGCCATTCGGGCAAGCAAAAGAGAATGTTTTTTAGAGTTGTGCGACTCAGCCGAATATGACCCTTGGGGCAGGGCATATAAGATAGTAGTTAAAAGACTATACGCAGGTAGACAGGTGCAGCCTACGGATCGCCTGGAGCTTAAAACGATTGTGGAAACGCTCTTTCCAGAAAGTTTAAGCTCCATTCACGCCCCTCGGTCCGAGTCTGCTGATCAGGGCTCAATGAGCACTGAAATTGTTTTAGTCACAGAGGAGGAAATTATATTAACTCTCCGGGGTCTTAGAACCAACACTGCTCCAGGGCCGGACGGGATCCCAAATCGTGCGCTAAAGCTAGCCCTCGCCTTGCACCCTAATACGTTCGCTGAATTATTCAACGAATGTTTAATACAAGAGACGTTCCCGGCAAAATGGAAAGCCCAGAACCTGGTGTTACTACCCAAGGCTGGCAAACCACCAGATGAGCCATCCTCATAAAGACCGATCTGCCTCTTAGACACCATGGGAAAGGTGTTTGAGAAATTGATCTGCTCCAGACTGGAGACTGCGATTACTAGCGCCGGAGGCCTGTCACCAAACCAATTTGGATTCCGGAAGGCCCGGTCAACAACGGATGCGCTAAACAAAGTTGTTGGTCTGGCTACCTCCGCCATTCATGGCACAAGATGGAAGCATGGGACGAAGCAATACTGCATTATTGCGACCCTGGACGTAAAGAATGCCTTCAATACAGCTAGTTGGGAATGCGCTGAATGAATGCGCTGTCACAATATAATTTCCCTAAATATCTTAAAGAAACAATAAAGAGTTACTTCAGAGGAAGAACACTGGTATACAATACGAGTGAGGGTCCCCAAACTCATACAGTGTCAGCTGGAGTACCCCAAGGCTCAGTGCTGGGGCCTCTCCTATGGAATATCATGTACGACGGCGTACTGCGCTTGGAACTACCAACAGGTGCGCACACCATTGGCTTTGCTGATGATGTAGCTATCGTAGCCATAGGAAAGGAGCTCAAAGATACAGAGGATATGTGCCATCCTGCCATAGCTGGTATGGTAGCACTGGAGTACTTGGTCGCCGAAGCCGTGGAGCGAGATTCGCACGCGCCTGCGCGATCCAACGCTATCAGGGCGAACAGCATTGCACGATGGCAAAGAAAGTGGAATAGCTCAGCTAAAGGGCGGTGGACGCACAAGCTCATCCCGGAGCTTGAACCATGGGTCAACCGCAAGCACGGCGAGGTAAACTTCTACCTTACGCAGATCCTCTCGGCATAGATGCTTTCGGAGCTATTTGAAGCGCTTCGGCCACGAGGAATCTGACGAGTGCCCCTGGTGCGAGCGAGGGCACGTGGAAGACGCCAACCACATTCTTTTCGAATGTGGACGGTTCCTGGAGGAGAGGCGTCGTCTGGAAGAGGCAGTGGGCCGCTCCATCAGAGCGGACAACATTGTCAACACCATGTTGGAATCGGAGGAAGCTTGGGAACTAACATGCACCTTCGCGGCCACAGTGATGATGGAGCTCCGCAGAGTCGAGCGAATTCGCCCCCAATTTGTCCAGGAACCATCCATATTCGAAAAGAATGTGGTTGGCGTCTTCCACATGCCGTCGCTCGCACTAGGGGCACTCGTCAGATTCCTCGTGGCCAAAGCGCTTCAAATAGCTTCGATAGCATCCATGTCCCGAGAGGAACTGCGTAAGGTAGAAGTTTACTTCGCCGTGTTTGCGGTTGACCTATGGTTCAAGCTCCGGGATGAGCTTGTGCGTCCACCGCCCTTTAGCTGAGCTATTCCACTTTCTTTGCCATCGTGCAATGCTGTTCGCCCTGATAGCGTTGAGTCACGCAGGCGCGTGCGAATCTCGCTCCACGGCTTCGGCGACCAAGTACTCCAGTGCTACCATACCAGCTATGACGAGCGCCGCGTCATCGGAGATAGTCCTGAAAGCGCAGCTGACTCTGATTGCGCTCAGTCTGTAGATCGCGCAAATGTCCCAGCTGTAGCTCGGTGTTGCCATCGCTCTTGACCATATTGGCGCAGCATAGAGGATGACAGACCTAATGACGCTCATTAGAAGAAGACGTCGTTGCTGTTTAGGTCCCCGCGTGTTAAGCATAATTCTTGAGAGAGCTCTACAAGAATCAGCTGCCTTTTTATGCACATATTCTAAGTGCTCGCGGAAAGTTAATCTTGTGTCTAACATGACACCAAGATACTTTATCTTATTGTGTATCTGCGCATTCAGTATCATATCCCAACTAGCTGTATTGAAGGCATTCTTTACTTCCAGGGTCGCAATAATGCAGTATTGTTTCGTCCCATGCTTCCATCTTGTGCCATGGATGGCGGAACCCATTGAAAATGGGAAATCAGGGTATAATGGTTTTGTGTAAAAGTATATAACGGGCAGAAGCTTCAGATTTACCGTGTATATCCATATGATGAATACAGTTTGTAATTTACAGATTTTGGATACATCGCTCCATTCGCCCCCAATTTGTAAAATTTTAAATAGTACAGACTTGTGCTTTGGAATGTACATACATTAGAACATTATGATTACGTTTAGAAAGTTTCATTAGGTTCGTACGTCTAGAAATTAAATTATTCAACAAATAAATTCTCATAATGTTGCCCACACTGCAGCGCAGCCCAAGCGTAGTCGCTGCTTACTGCGCAGTTAGCAGAGCGTGTTTTTATACGTGCGTGCGGAAGCATGTGTCTGTATGTATATGTGCATAAATGAAATATAGAATGATTAAAATATCAGCTTGGAGGGTTCAGGGTATCTCCTAGTCGAGCAGTCTCGACTAGAGCCTTCTTACTTGTTAGGTCTGAATTGAACAACATGAACAACTACATGAGTTGGCCAGAAATTTGGTTCACATAAAGTTTTAAAATATTCTACCGGCACATTTATCTTGAAAGAAGGAATTTCATGCGGAGTTGCGAAACTAAACTTCGATATAAAATCATAAGCCGAAGTCTTGCTTGCAATAAAAGCAGATACTGCCTCACAGGTCGTATCAGATGATAGCCTAGATAAGAAAACTTGCTTGCGATGAGAGACGACAGATAAAGTAATGCCGGGAGTGACTGATTTATTGTCACTCATGGTTTGAACAACAATTGGAGAAGATTCCAAGTTTTTAACAGGGACATTAGTTTCAATAGCAGCCTCTACAGAAGAAACAATTGATTCAGAAACAGATCATATGGGATGAAGTGAATTTTGTGCGGGTGACAAGACTGAAGCGCAAGGTGTGGGAGGGACAGAAGGAGGTACCAACAACGAAGAGAGGGGGGACTCTCGAAATTATACAGGGTTAGTATTTCTTCAGCTGCAGCCATATCACTGGAAAACTGCTTAGAAATCTTTTTCAGTTTTAAAAACTTAGCCCTTACAGCGCTGTACATTTTGGAAAAATTGATCGGTTTTTCTAAACAAATTGGACAAGACCAGCGAACACCCCCACTACCAATTTTTGCCGTGGACATAATCTTGTCATAATCACGACCAGTGAGACCTGCACATTTAATATGCATCATATTATCGCACAGCCAGCAATTGACAAATTGCGCTTGTGCAGAGTTCACTGCCTGCCTGAATGTGCAAGATTTTTTGCAGGAGCTCATATTGGCAATCGGGATCGATTTAGAAATTACAGAAATGCAGCAGAAATAACAAATAAGAAGACTCTAGTCGAGACTGCTCGACTAGGAGATATCCTGAACCCAGTCTGATATTTCAATCGCTCTGCACCTTTTTTAGGCACACATACGTGCTCTGCTAACTGCGCAGTAAGCATCGACTGCGCTTGGGCTGCGCCGCAGTGTGTTCAATATTAAACGAATTTATTGGTTGAATAAATTATTTTCTAAACGTCCAATCTTAATGAAACTTTCAGAACATACTCATAATATCGGGAGTAGTTATCGATTTTTAGTGATAAACTTGATATGCGCGTGATATACACGGACCTAGGAAAAAAAATTTCAAGTCTCTAACTCTTATATCTTCTGAGATCGACGCGTTCATACATACGGACGGACGGACGGACGGACGGACAGATAGACGGACAGTGCCAAATCGACTCAGCTCGTCACCCTGATCAAGAATATATATACTTTGTGGGGCTTAAAATATGTTGGCAAAGCGAGTCCAACAACAATCAGCCATTCATTCAAATAATACAAATACGACGCTGCACCAAACTTCAACAAATTAAACAAGTAAAAAAGCTCTAGTCGAGACTGCTCGACTACGAGATCCCCTGAACCCTTCGAGCAACTGATATTTCAATAATAATTCGCACATACACACGCTGTTTATGTATGTGTATACCGAAGCACAAGTCTCTAGTATTTGATATACGACTTCTACAAAGATGAGGGTGTATATAGGTGCGGGGGGTTAATTTTAACAAAAACCGAAATTGTATAAAATACGTCTTAATATATATTTAAAATTTGCACACTCTAGCTATAATGATGTAGGAGATATAATTTTTTAACTGACTTCCGATAAGGGTTTTTTATCGATAAAAAATATCGGAATGCGGACATTAAAAAAAAAAGTAGAAGTCTCTAGCTCTTATATCTTCTGAGATCGACGCGTTCATACATACGGACAGACGGACGGACAGACAGACAGACGGCTCGTCGTGCTGATCAAGAATATATATACTTTGTGGGATCTGCCGCGCCTCCTTCTGCCTGTTACATACATTTCAACAAAACCATTATACCCTGATTTCCCATTTTCAATGGGTTCAGGGTATAAAAACAATTAAAAAAACAGCAATCCACGGATCAAACCTTGCACAGGAATATTTAGCCACTGGCAAAAAACACCCGACCGCAGTTGTTTGACATTTGCAGAGCAGAAAAACAAACACGTCTGTACACTCTCACTGAGAATTCTCTCCTAATTCACAGCCAAATATTGAAACTACTGAAACTAGGAAAAGAATATATAAAATTAAGCGTAACATATATGTGTAACAATTATTTTTTATATTATTGTGTATTTATTATTAGATTGAGTATTTGCGTAGCAATTATTTTGTATATAATTGTGTATTTATTAATTAGATTGAGTATTTGTGACAGCGTGTACGTCTTTCTTCTTCTGTCTTCTTAACAGCACGTCTTCTTTCGTCCACACCTTCTCAATCACTGCCTTCGTCTTTTAATGGAGTTGCCACCCTGTTGCTATCGTGCAACCAGGATGCCATACCGCTCGATAACGCCTCTCATGCCACACTACATTCGGTCATCGTGATCATCATCTGCCCCAGATGATTCCTCTGAATCTGTTCCTTCGTTGTAGTCCAAATAACGCAAAAGCTTCATGTTGTCTTCACTGGTGCACGTCATATTCGGGCCTGAAAAATCTGCAGACTTCTTTACTTCATACCTACCATTTCTTTTTACTTTGGTAATTTCGTATGGTCCAAGATATTTGTTTGCCAGCTTCCAGCCCGTTACAAATTGTGCGACTCTACTCTACTCAGAGTAGAGTAGTTCTCAGTGAGAGTGTACGGTCGCTTTTGTTTTCTGCTCCGCAAATTTGCCTGATTTTTCAATCAATCATTTTTATTAATTGTTCACACAACTGCGGTCGGTTTTGTTTAAATATTCCTGTGCAAGGTTTGATCCGTGGTTTGCTGTGTTTTCTTTTAAAATTGTTTTTTAATCTTGTTGAAGTTTGGTGCAGCGTCGTATTTACATTTAGTTTGCACTTTGCTCCCTGACTTTACTCTTTACACGTTTGTTAGTGTGCGTGTGAGCTTACTTGCTCTCTCGATTTCGGTCGTCGTGCTGTGCAAATAACTCTCTGTGTTTCTTTCGTTACGCTCTGTAACGGCTGTTTTTGTTGTTGATTATCTCTCTCAACAAAATCATTCGTTCTGCTCTTTCAACGGCTGGTTGTTGTTGGACTCGCTCTGTCAGCATATTTTACTCTCTTTGTTTTTATTTCTGTTGCTTTTCTTTAATTTCTACTGTAATCCCAATTGCCAATATGAGCTGTTGCAAAAAATCTTGTACGTTCAGGCAGGCAGTGGACTCTGCACAAGCGCAATTTGTCAATTGCTGGTTGTGCGATAATATGATGCATATTAAATGTGCAGGTCTCACTGGTCGTGATTACGACAAAATTATGTCCACGGTAAAAATTGGTAGTGGGGGTGTACGCTGGTCTTGTCCGATTTGTTTAGAAAGACAGATCAACTTTTCTAAAATGTACAGCGCTGTAAGGGCTCAGTTTTTAAAACTGAAAAAGATTTCTAAGCAGTTATCCAGTGATATGGCTGCTGCTGAAGAAATACTAACCCAGTTTAATTTCGAGAGTCCCCTACATATCTCATTTGGAGTCTTTATCGTTGTTGGTACCTCCCTCTGTACCAACACCGTCACCTAATTCGCTTGCCCCTCCCTCACCTTGCGCTTCAGTTTTGTCATCCGCTCCTAATTCGCTCGATCCTATATCACCTGTTCCTGAAGCTATTGGTTCTTCTGTTGAGGCTGCTATTAATACTCAGGTTTCTGTTCAAAAATTGGAGTCTTCTCCAATTGCTGTTCAAGCCACGAGTGTTAATAATTCAGCCACTCCCGGCATATCCTTATCAGTCGTCTCTCCTCGAAAGCAAGTTTTCTTATCTAGGCTTTCATCAGATACGACCTGTGAGGCAGTATCTGCTTTTATAGCAAGCAAGACTTCGGCTAAGGTTTTTATATCGAAGTTTAGCTTCGCAGCTCCGCGCGAAATTGCCTCTTTTAAAATAAATGTGCCGATAGAACATTTTAAAACTTTATGTGATCCAAACTTCTGGCCACCTCATGTGGTAGTTCATGAATTTAGACCTAAAAATCGTAATAGATCTACTCCTACTGCTGTAAATCTACCTTCGGTGCAATCGTCATCTAACACTGTACCAAAAAACTAAATTCTTTCCTATCTTCTTCTCAGCTGTCTCTGCTTTATCAAAATGTACGCGGCTTGAATTCTAAACTTAATAGTTTATTCTTACACAGTTTTAGTGTACAATATGATATTATTGCATTTACTGAAACGTGGCTAAGTAATAATATTCATAATAGTGAAATACTTTCAAATAATTTCACTATTTTTAGACTTGATCGTTCAATGCGCAGAGGGGGTGGAGTGCTAATTGCGGTTAAATCCAGTATCCTCTCTGATGTGTTTACCTTTTCGTCCCTTCATGATGCGGAGATTTTAGGGGTTAAATTAACTCTCCCATCGCGCTCACTGGTTATCACATGTTCTTATATCCCTCCCTCTTCTGATTTACAAGTTTATGCTCATCACATTTATTGTATTAAAGAGGTTTATGAGCATGTGAATGATACAGACTTGCTTCTTGTGTTGGGGGATTTTAACATTCCCAACACTTCTTGGTTAGCAACTTGTAATACAAATTACTTAATTCCGACAATTGATCACTATCTTTTTGATGAATTGTTTAACCTGTCTCTGTTTCAGATTAACTCTATTTCTAATCACCTAAATCGCACACTTGATTTGGTGTTTACTAATCACGATTCGCTCTTAAATGTCGTGAGAACGACTCCATTCTGTATACCTGAGGATATACATCACCCCACTTTAGAAGTATTATTAGCTGTCGATAATCATCCCAATTATACTCCTTTGCCTTCTTATCCATGTCGTTGTTATCGTAAATGCGATTATGTTTTGCTTAATGAATTAATTAATTCAACAGACTGGTCTACTTTATATGAGTCGAATGATATTAATTTGGCAGCATCGTTTTTTTACTCTACCTTATACTCTATTCTGGATGTTTGTGTCCCTCTCTGCCGTATTTCGCCAGTTTCAAATAAGCCACCTTGGTTTACCAAGACTCTTTTGAACTTGAGAAACATTAAAACTAAATGTTTTAAAAATTATAAAAAGTCTGGTTCAAGTGTTGATTGGTCCAAATATTCCATTGCCAAGTCAAACTTCAATCTTTTAAATTCTAGCTGTTATGAGAATTATCTTATACGTTGCAAATGTCAGTTTGCTCGTGATCCCAAGCAATTTTATTCATTTGTAAATTTGAAGCGTAAATCTTCTGGTTTGCCGTCCTCATTTGCCCTTGATGGTGAAAAAACTTGCAATGACCAGGATTCCTCTGATCTATTTGCTGATTTTTTTCAATCAACTTATTCTTCTGCTAATCTCTACAACAACTCATATCCATATCCTCTTTCTGAATATGGGTCTATAAATATTCCCAAAGTTACTGCAGCCTCTCTGGCTGCGGCCATTAGGACGTTGAAATCATCTTTCTCTCCCGGTGCCGATAATATTCCTAGTTGTGTGATTAAAGAGTGCAGTGTTTCTCTTCAGTCACAATTACTAAAATTGTTTAACTTGTCCTTGGATACTGCTGTGTTCCCTTCAATATGGAAAGAATCTTTCATCATTCCCTTATACAAAAAAGGTGGAAGATCTGATATTTCCAACTATAGAGGCATTGCGAAATTATCTGTCATTCCGAAGTTATTTGAGAAAATTATAACATCGGCCTTGCAGCATTTTTGCAAATCGATTATTCAACCATCTCAATATGGTTTTGTTCAAAATCGATCAACGTCCACTAATGTACTTGAATTCACTTCGCTTGTCAATGATGGTTTTTCTAAAAAAATTCAAACGGATGTTATTTATACTGACTTCAGTAAAGCATTTGACTCAGTACATCATCACATACTACTTCTTAAGCTTGAACGCTTAGGATTTTCGCCTAGACTTGTATCTTGGATTTCATCCTATTTAATTGGTAGAACCCAAAGAGTCCTGCTCAGAACAGCTATGTCTAAAGTTATCTTTGTTTCGTCTGGTGTACCTCAGGGTAGCCATTTGGGTTCATTTCTCTTTTCCCTTTTTATAAATGACCTTCCTAGTTGTATCTCGTATTCTACTATATTTATGTATGCTGACGATGTAAAACTTTGCCTTCCATACTCCAGTGCAACTAGACATCATCACCTTCAAGATGACCTAAATGCATTTCAACTTTGGTGTGTGGCAAACCAGCTTGACTTAAATTGCTCAAAGTGTATGACAATGACCTTCAGTCGTACCCTTCCTCTAATTGTTGATTATAAAATTAGCAATATTTCCTTACGACGCATCCACACAATCAAAGATCTTGGTGTTTCTTTCGATTGTAAACTAAATTTTAATCTTCATATTTCTACCATTATTAATGAAGCCAAAAGTGTGCTTGGCTTTATTAAACGTTGGTCCAAGGAATTTAAAGATCCTTTTATCACCAAGCGCTTATTTACGTCGCTTGTGCGTCCCATCTTAGAGTATTGCTCTGTTGTTTGGTCTCCGCAGCATAAACTGCATCAGGATCGCATTGAATCGGTCCAAAAACAGTTTCTTCTCTTTGCCTTAAGGGATCTTCGATGGGACAGTAATTTACGATTACCGTCCTATCATAGTAGGCTTATTGATCTTCCATCGCTAACCAATCGCAGAACAATCTTAGGAATTGTTTTTCTGCATAAATTGATTATTGGTGATATTGATTCGTCCTCTTTGTTGGGTCGTCTAAACTTTTCGGTTCCGTCCCGAACAACTAGACACTATCGTCCGCTTCATTTACCGGTGTGCACTAGGGATTATTCTTTGCACAGTGCGTTTCATGTTCTTAGTGTTAATTTTAATAAATATTATCACGTTTTTTCCTTAGAGCTCTCTCTTCCTAAATTAAAAAGTTTGCTATTAGCTCATTAGGGAAATCACTCACAATGCCCAGGCATAAGCATTGGTATACATTTTCGTTGTCAATGTTGTGTAATGATTTCTCAATTCTATCCTACATTCTATTCTGTGCTTTTCCTTTACTCTTTTCTTTTTACTATTTCTTATCTATTTATTTATTTTTTTATTATTAACTTTTCTTGCAATTTCTTTTAAAACCTTACTTTTTCTTTTTCTGTACTAATTCTTATTTATCACATTTTTTTCTTTCTTTTTTTTTTTTTTAATATATTTGTTTTTATTTTTTATTTTTAAGAAATATTTATTATTTTACATTTAATATTTTTTTCGAAGTTTTCCTACTAACACTTCTTTTTATAGCATCATTAGTTTCACTGACCATATTCGGCTGTGAGACGTGGGCATAGCTGGCCGGACTGGAAAATAAAATACCCCCATCGGGTCGGTGTTACTATTGATATCCTGTACTTTGTTTAGGCTTTTTCTTTTTTAAATTTAATTTGACTCTCGTTTTTGTCAATAGCTTTAAGAAATAAATAAATAAATAAATAATGGCTAGTAGGTCTCCCAACTGATAGCCGTGTGGTCCCTTTCGTTTTTTGTCAAAATTGCGCTTATATTTGGCTTGTGCTTCTTGTATTTGCTGTCTTGCTTCTGCTCTTATACGGTTGCGATCATCTTGTAGTGATACCAGTATTTCCTCTTCTAAGATTTTTTTCAATTCGGGGTCTATCTCGTTTCTCATTTTTACTCCAAACATGATTTCAAATGGTGTAAACTGTGTTGACGAATGCATATTGGAATTTAAGCACCGCTGCACCTGTGATGTATATTTATACCATTTAGATGTTTCTGCTGCTGACATCTTGGCAAGAACAGATATTATGACTCGATCAACTCGTTTTATTTGACTATTTCCTCTTGCCTCTGTAGTTGTCTCGATGTGATTTATCTTTCGGTTTGTACAGAACTCCTTAAATTGTTTTGATGTGAATGCGGCGCCTCTATCGCTTATTATGCGTTGTGGATTTCCGAAAATTTCTACCCAAGAATTCAAATGTTTGATAACTTCCACTGCACCTGTTGACTTTGTAGGATATAGCCAAACATATTTGGAAAGTCCATCTACGACTGAAAATATGTATTTATAGCTTTTTGATGTAGGATCCAGCGAAGATTTGGCTGCACGCAGCTCGTTATTTGCGCTAATCTCACAGTTGAGACGCTGAAGTATGTCCTCAATGCTACGCTCTGTCACATTTTTAGCTTCTTGGTTTGATTTACCCGAACTAATTGACTCATCCAGCTCCGTGCGTATATTCTGCAGCTCGAACGTCATGCGACGGTGGGTGTCCTGCGATTCGCGCAGCTTCTGTCGCAGCTCTGAAAGCTTTTGCTCTTAGCTTTCTGTTAGCTGTTGTCTCTGCTTCTCGAGATTGGTGTCGGCCTTAACGCTCTGTTCCTTCAGCTGCTTCAGCATTTCCTTGTAGTTCTCCAGCTTGTCTTGCAGATGTTTACATTCGTCAGTTTTGGCATTAAATTCTAGCTCACGCGCATCCAGCTTTTGTACCGTGCAAGCCAGCTTTTGTTTCTTCTCCGCCAGCTGTTTCTCATATCTTTGTTCGACATCTATTTCGTTTTTGGAGCTGATCACATTTAGAATATTGTAGTCATCAGCGCTGCTCTCTATTTCTTTATTTTCTGTAGAAGTTTACCCCTGATATGACTGAGAATTTCTGCAGAAAATCATAGCCAATTAGAATATCGACTTGCAATTTGAAATTAGGTACAACCAAAAATTTATGTTCTGTACTAAATCCATCCACCTCGACCTTGGCAGTAACATCACCTAGTACCTCCGTAGCAACATTTCCCAGTCCAAATAGTTTAGGGCAACGTTTCTGAAGCGGACGATCTTGAAAAAGTTCTTCGTATTTTCCTCGCGTCATTATTGATACGTCGGCGCCCGTATCTATCAAACATCTGAATTTTCTGTCTTCAATTTGCATTTCCTTCATTCGGTTGTCGTTGTATGTTTTAACGACTACGTTTACTGTTTTCATCTCTCCCGAACATTCCTTCGATACATGTCCGAATCCACCTTATTTGAAGCATTTAATACCTGTCTGGCAATCGGCTTTTTTATGATGCGTTGATCCACAATTGAAGCAATGCATTTTTTTAATTCTGTCGTTTAATTTGGCTTAATCACTGGTCGACACATCATAACGGTGTTTATTACGGCTCTTTTTGGCCACTGCATTTATTAAGTCATAACACTTCTTCAATTGCTTGAACAACATTGAACTGTATAATGGACATTTCAAATCATATCGCATTTCTAGTCCATCCACTATGGAGCTTATAATTGATTCTTCTTCGATTTTGCCTAGTGCAGCGATTTTACGCATTTCTAACACATAATCATGAAAATTTTCAGATTGCCTCTATTTACGACTTCTTAAACGTTTGTGTATTTCTGCACTGCTCAGCTGTTGATCAAACTCCTCTATCAATTCCATACACAAATCATCATAATTAGCAACTTTAATGTTTTCCAAAAATAATTTTGCCGTGCCTGTCATCTTATTGCGTGCATTAACATATTTATGTCGTTCAGTCAGCTGATAAGCATCTGCATTTTCTTCAAAGTTTTGCAGCCACTGCCGAATTGGTATCGATATTCCATCATAGTCTGGTACCACTTTTCCAATACTATCGACCAATATATTTATTCGATTGTTTTCAATCTCTTCAAATTTCGTCGTTAGCATTCTGATCAGCGCACCTAATCCAGAATTTTCTTCTTCGGCGCCTGTATGTCGCATTTGGTCTGAGTTTTTTAACGTGCCACTTGTGCCTATTACTGCTGTCTCTCTTGCACTTTTCTGCTGCTGCGTGTCAATTTCGTCATTTGCCGCAAAAGGCCGATTCATTGCTTCCACTTCCATTCGATGTTGCATTTGATTTTTTCCGACTTTCTTCTTGATTGAGCGCTGCATTTTCTTCGTTAAAACCCTTTATTCATCCGTTCAGCTGTTCATCGGTTGAGCGTCCATTTAACAATTACTCGTACTCTTTTAGTCAGTTCAGCGGTTGAGCCCCCATGTAACAATTATTTTGTATATATTTGTGTATTTATTAATTAGATTGAGTATTTGTGACAGCGTGTACGTCTTTCTTCTTCTAATGACTTCTTATTTGCGTAACAATTATTTTGTATATAATTGTGTATTTATTAATTAGATTGAGTATTTGCGTAACAATTATTTTGTATATAATTGTGTATTTATTAATTAGATTGAGTATTTGTGACAGCGTGTACGTCTTTCTTCTTCTAATGTCTTCTTAACAGCACGTCTTCTTTCATCCACCCTGTTGCTATCTTGCAACCAGGATGCCACACCGCTCGATAGCGCCTCTCATGCCACATTACATATTTATTAAAAGAGCTTTAATATAGTTACTATGGTTACAATTATAATTCTTCAGATATGAATTATAGAGGTATAATACAAGTCACAATACTTTATAATTAGTTCTAAGATTGACTTCCAAGTATTTTCTGGCGAAATCCATCCGTTTGATTTTATTTGCTTCAGAGATAAGTGGCTTCCTTTGAGCAACACGGGCATTTAATTCATTTTTCTTTAAAAATTTTCTTACGGTGTCTTCGTGGAGCTCTTTTTTGTATTTCCCTTTAACTTCCTGATTAATCTTGGCTGCAGTTAATGCGGGGCTTAGCCGCACCGTCTTCAGCACGTCCCTCTTCTCTCTCTCGGTCAGCTTTGAGGGCCTCCCAGAGCGTGGCTTTGACTGTACTGAGCCAGTCAAATTAATGTTATTGACTACCCTTTGGACAGAAGACTGCGTTCTACCAACAATTTCGCCAATTTCCCTAAAAGATTTCCCTTCATCGCGTAATTTCACGATGAGTTTCCTCAAATCGGTTCTGATGGAGGAGTGGCTCGAAATTCCGGCTGATTTCACCCGGAAATTGGTGGCATCGATGCCAAAACGGTTGGAAGAGATCAAGAAGTGAAAGGGGTATCCAACCTCATATTAATTTTCAAATTTTCATTGAAAAAAAGTTATTTTTGGACTTGTTTTTTTGTTTGTACGCATACTTTTTCTAAGTGAATTTTCGTTGTTTTTTCTTATTTAAAATATAAAAAAAAAAAACTGTTCAATATTATTTAAAAAAAATTGTTGATAAATGTGTGTTATTAAATAGGTTTTCGCTAAAAAATATAATATTGATAACAATACTAATATTTATCATATTTATTCTCTATCAAAGTCGCACGTTAGGCCTGTACGCATAGTTTTTCTGGCAAGTGTATATTATAGAGGTATAATACATGTCATAATACTCATAATTAGTTCTAAGCACCAAAATATGTATATATCTTATGCACTAATCCTAAATGGGAGTATAATTAACAATATATCTATTTAATACATCACAGTATAGGCTATGGAATTAATATTTATGGAGATGAGTCCAAAAGTTATCCACATGCACCTCCGCGTAATAAAAAACGACCAACATCGATGATTGCAGACATCAAAGCGAAAGAAACATCCTCATCTGCAAGATTGTTGAGTACTGGGCGCCAATTGCTTCCGGCATGTCGTAAATCAGAGAAGCGGTTTGTTATTGATAATAATAACAAAGGTTCCTCAAATATGTATGTATATATTGTTAAGGAAATACTGAATTAGAATAATTTTTTATTTTATATGAAAATTATTTCATTTTAAAATTTACTCAACAATAGTAATATGTATATAATTTTGTTATTAAAGAATAATTTCGGTGACTTTTGAAGCTTTTGACTAACTTGAAAGATGATTTTAATTTTGTGATTATTATTAAACTTTGAACCCATTGAAAATTGAGATATTCTTAATAAGGATGACGAGCTGAGTCGATTTAGCCCTGTCCGTCCGTCCGTCTGTCAGTATGTTTGAACGCGTCGTTCTCAGAGCTAAGAGCTAGAGACTTCAAATTTTGTTTCCTAGGCCCGTGTATACCACGCGCATATCGTTTTTCTCTAAAAATCGATAACCATTCCCGATGTTTTATAATCGGCTAAAAACCTTATCGAAGCAAGTTATATATGTATTTTATATAATTTCGTTTTTTTTTTTTTTTTTTTTTTTTTTGGTAATTTATGCTTTGGCATATACACTTAGTTTAATGTTATGAGACCGACAAGAAAGTTTTTTGAGCGTAGCTTATTAAGAAGAAAAGTTACTAAGCAATTAAATTTCTATAGTAAGCCCACAATGCAGCCAATGCGTGTATATGCTTGCATCCCTATGTATTTATACCCTGAACCCATTGAAAATGGGAAATCACAAACAACCACAAAGTATATATTTTCTTGATCAGGGCGACAAACTGAGACCCTGGCCCAGTCCGTCCATCTGTCCGTATGTATGAACGCGTCGATCTCAGAAGATATAAGAGCTAGAGACTTCAAATTGCGTATATTGCGCGCGCACATCAAGTTTATCACTAAACAAGTAAGAAAACTTTAATCAAGACCGCTCGACTAGGAGATACCCTGAACCCTCCAATCTGATATTCTACTCACTCTACACTTTCTTTAGGCACACATACATACACACGCACTTATAAGAACGCGCTCTACTAACTGCGCAGTAAGCAGCGACTGCGCTTGGGCTGCGCTGCAGTGTGGGCAATATAATACGACTTTATTTGTTGAATAATTTAATTTCTAGACGTACGATCTTAATGAAACTTTCAGAACGTAAACATAATGTTTAAATGTATGTACATTCTAAAGCAAAGTCTCTAGTACTTGAAATTCACTTTTACAAAAGTGAGGGTGAGGGGGTGAATTTTGGGATGAGGGGTAAATTATAACAAAAATCGAAATTATATAAAATACACGTAAGTCTTGTCACTTTAGTTAATCAGCTACTTACATAAATACATACATATGTATGTATGTATAAGCGCGCCTCTTCAATTCGAACCCAAAATCATTCAAACAATTCTTAGTTGAGGTAGGCAGCCAATGTTCTTGTCCCATGCATACACACATACACACCAATGTTCACGTCCCATGCATACACACAGGCACATACATACACGCACATGTAAAAGCACATAGGCATACAAATGCTTCTACAAGTGATATCCCATAATTGTTCGATTCAGATCCCATTCATACACACACAATCAAATGTATATACATACATACATACATACATACATATGTATGTGAGCACTTCACAAGATCAACCAAATGCAAATGCTGGGATTTAAAATTGCTACTAGCAGCAAGAGCTTCGCACACAGGCATATAAATGCTCATAGTACATGTAGCAAGGGAGAGTGTGTGCGTGCAGGCTCGTCGCGAAAGCATTTTCACTATGAGCACCAACGCTTTCATACCCTTTCCACAATTAAAATCGAAAACACATATACATATTTTGTACGAGCTTGGCAAACGGTTTGATAAGTTCGGTATACTCTTCACACAGAAGGGAAGGCATGGGTTCTTGCTGCGAAGAAATTTCAATTTTCGTGAGCTGGCAGCTCAGAGCTGCTGCTTGTGCTCACATGCATACACACATATACACATTTGAGAGAGCAGAGAGCATCGAGAGTGAGAGAGAGCAAGGGAAACATTTAGCATAGAGGGATCTTTTGTTTAACAATCGACCATCTCGGTCGAGCGCATGAAGAGAAATGATTTTGTGTTCCCATATTTTAGTAGCACAAGCCTAACAAGAAAGAAAGCTCTAGTCGAGACTGCTCGACTACGAGATCCCCTGAACCCAACAAGCAACTGATATTTCAATAATAATTAGCAAACACACACGCACACACACACACACACGCATACAAACAAACACACGCATATACACACACTCACATATACAGGCGATTGCGCTTGGGATGCGCTGCAGTGTTGGCAATATAATGAAAACTTATTTGTTGAATAATTTAATTTCTAGACGTACGATCGTAATGAAACTTTCAGAACGTAATCATAATGTTAAAATGTATGTGTATACCGAAGCTCAAGTCTCTAGTATTTGATATACGACTTTTACAAAGATGAGGGTGAGGGGGTGGATTTAGGTGTGGGGGTAAATTTTAACAAAAACCGAAATTGTATAAAATTCATCTTAATATACATTTTAAATTTGGAGACTCTAGCTTGAAAGATGTGGGAGATATAATTATTTAAGTGATCTTCGATAAGGTTTTTTATCGATAAAAAAATATCGGAATGAGTTATCGTTTTTTCGTGATAAACTCGATCTGCGCGAGATATATACGGACATTTAAAAAAAAAGTTGAAGTCTCTAGCTCTTATATCTTCTGAAATCGACGCGTTCATACATACGGACGGACGGACGGACAGACAGACGGACAGGGCCAAATCGACTCAGCTTGTCGTCCTGATCAAGAATATATATACTTTGTGGGGTCTGCCACGCCTTCTTCTGCCTGTTACATACTTTCAGGTTCAGGGTATAAAAAGTGAGGAGCCGAGCAAATACGAACGGTTTGGGAACCAATGCTCGAAAATAAGTGTGCAAAACGCTTTGCACTACGTGTCCGGTCTATGTGTTCTCTGGTTAGTGATATAATTAAATAACTAGCTTTCGATAAGGTTTTTAATCGATAATAAAATATCGGGAGTAGTTATCGATTTTTAGTGATAAACTTGATATGCGCGTGATATACACGGACCGATCTCTTCTGAGATCGACGCGTTCATACATACGACTCAGCTCAAATCGACTCAGCTTGTCGCTCTGATCAAGAATATATATACTTTGTGGGGTCTGCCACGTCTCCTTCTGCCTGTTACATAACTTTAACAAAACAATTATACCCTGATTTCCCATTTTCAATGGGCTCAGGGTATAAAAACGGTTACTCATTCCGATATTTTTATCGATAAAATCATTATCGATAATCAGTTAGAAAAGTATATCTCCTACATCTTTAGAGCTAGATTCTCGAAATTTAAAATATATATTAAGATGTATTTTATACAATTTCGCGTTAAAATTTATCCGCCACCCCTATATCAACCCTCTCACCATCATATTTGTAAAAGGCCTAATAAAAATTAAAAAGACTAAGGCTTTGGAACATATACACATTTAAACAATATGATTACGTTCTGAAAGTTGCGTTAATATCATACGTCTAAAAATATAATATTGCTAACACTGCAGCGCAACCCAAGCGCAATCGCCTGTGTATGTGCATGTGTGTGTGCTTGTGTTTGTTTCTATGCGTGTGTGTGTGTGCGATTTATTATTGATATATCAGTTCCTCGAAGGGTTCAGGGGATCTCGTAGTCGAGCAGTCTCGACTAGAGCTTTCTTACTTGGTTTTAATTATACATTCTAAGCCCGATTAGCCAGCGGAACTGACCCTTCCGCTCGCTTCATTACAGAAGTTGTTTGAGCAGACTCATCCTTTTTAGATCACAATATCTTCCGCTTTATATTGTTGTAAGCAACACACTTTCCGACAACATTGCTATTCAAGAATGGCTAATTTCGTGGTCTACTACAAGATATTGCTATTGCAAGACGTAAATGCAAGAATAATTTGACATTAATTGCAACAATAAATGTTATCTACACGTCTTTTAAATTTTATTTTATTTTCAAAAGATATAGATAAATTGATGGTCAATCAAACTTTAATTAAGTAGCCTACAAAGAGTACAGCAAATTTGTTCAATAGTATCACTAACCCGATGGGGGTATTTTATCCGGCCAGCAATTTCCTAATCCTCAGCCAAATATTGTCAGTTATACTATTGAAACTATGAAAAGGAAGTATGAAATAAAGGCGTAACATATATATTACAAGAGCTCAAATATAGTGTAACTAGTTACAATTATAACAATTACAATTATTCTCCAGACATGAATTATAGAGGTATAATACAAGTCACAATACTTTATAATTAGTTCTAAGCACCAAAATATGTATATATCTTATGCACTAATCCTAAATGGGAGTATAATTAACAATATATCTATTTAATACATCACAGTATAGGCTATGGAATTAATATTTATGGAGATGAGTCCAAAAGTTATCCACATGCACCTCCGCGTAATAAAAAACGACCAACATCGATGATTGCAGACATCAAAGCGAAAGAAACATCCTCATCTGCAAGATTGTTGAGTACTGGGCGCCAATTGCTTCCGGCATGTCGTAAATCAGAGAAGCGGTTTGTTATTGATAATAATAACAAAGGTTCCTCAAATATGTATGTATATATTGTTAAGGAAATACTGAATTAGAATAATTTTTTATTTTATATGAAAATTATTTCATTTTAAAATTTACTCAACAATAGTAATATGTATATAATTTTGTTATTAAAGAATAATTTCGGTGACTTTTGAAGCTTTTGACTAACTTGAAAGATGATTTTAATTTTGTGATTATTATTAAACTTTGAACCCATTGAAAATGGAGATATTCTTAATAAGGATGACGAGCTGAGTCGATTTAACCCTGTCCGTCCGTCCGTCTGTCAGTATGTTTGAACGCGTCGTTCTCAGAGCTAAGAGCTAGAGACTTCAAATTTTGTTTCCTAGGTCCATGTATACTACGCGCATATCGAGTTTTTCTCTAAAAATCGATAACCATTCCCGATGTTTTATTATTATCATCGGATAAAAACCTTATCAAAGCTAGTTATTTAATTATATCTCATACACCTTTAGTGGAGAATTTTTTGCTGTGATTAGGGCTTTTACTAGGGTGGCTGTTAGTAGTTCGCGTCTGTCTTCTGATGGGGGACTCTGGCTTTGGTTTGGGAGGGGTGGTTTTGAGGGCTGTGTTGATTTTTGACTTTATAGGTCGCAAAGTAGTTTTTGTGCAGTGTCCATAGATGGGAAGACCGTAGTCTGCCTTGGAGTTTTGTATTGCTTTTGTGACATTTATAAGTGTAGATGTGTTACAGCTGAGTTTACGACTTGCGAGACATATTATTATATAAATTGCTTGCTGAAGGGAGTGCGTGAGTTGTTCTGTGTGTTTGTTCCATCTGTATTTGTTGTTAAAGTGAAGTCCAAGTATTTTTAATGATGCGACATTCTGGATATGTATGCTTCCTGTTGATAATAAGGATGGGCGCCTGAGTATTCGGCCCAGTTAAGTATGGTTCTGAGGATTGGGTTTATGTTTATATTTTTGTTTGTTCTGTTTGTTAGATTAAGTATTATATTAAAGTTGTCTCCATAGGCGCTTAGGCTGATATTTGGATGTATTTTGGTGAGGTTTTCGGCGAGTTTGTTGTAAGCTATTACAAAAAGGATCACTGGGATGCCGTTGTCGATGGAGTGGAAGGGGGAGATGTTGGTGTTTATTCGTACAATAATTTTTCTGTTCGTCACTTTATATGTAGTTTAGTATTTTGGGTCCCGTTTTCCATTCCATGAATTGGTCAAGTAGTCCGATTTTGTCAAAAGCTTTTTCAAAGTCTAGGGATATTAAAGACGTATGGTTTCTTCTGGAGATGGATATTGCTAGTAGATGGACTATAAGCAATAGTGTAATAAGATAAAGAATAAAACGAACCGATTGGTTTGGTTGTCATGGAGCGAATGCTCTCTGTATTTTATTCAAATAAAGTCATAGACTAAAATACATAAAGTTTACATTGTGAGGAGCAATATAGGTATGCACGTATTAATGTATATGAACGTACGTATTCGCTGTGCGTTTATATGCATATATGTGCATATACATGTTGCTCCACACAGCGACGCGAATACTGTAGGAGCGACCCTCGCACTGGAAAGGGGGTCAAAGTCCTGTTAGAAGCGGTCTCTTTCGCTCTTACAGATTCAGCAATGGGTTCGCGTCGCACGCACGCCGATCATCGGTGACCGTTAGCCGAGGTGCCGTTCGTGCCGGGTGATAGTAGTGATCACTTTCACTCGCAGGGCACCAACGGTACTTCGGCCAGTGGCAGGCGGCCACGCAATTTGGCGGGAAAGTGGCGTCACCCGGATCACGCCACTTTACCGTTTCTATGGGCACAAGCGGCTGAAAGGCCCCGCTCCAGAGCCGAACGGTCCCCGTTATCACCCGAAACAGAGCCTGTGGCTGGGCCAACGGCGGCTCCATACGGGGATTCAGATGATTGAGAGGATTCAGATGGTCAGACGATTAAAGGATTGAGTGACGATTAAGCGAGTGAAAAGTGATTATTGAAAATCAACGCGAGTGGTAAATCAGGACTCCCAGGACTTCAAAAGACAGCAAGGACATCGTGGGAGCAGCAAGGACATCCAGTGGGAATCCTTGCGACAACGAAAGAGTCCATCAGCAGCATCGGCGGCACCGATCAGGACATATCGGTGCATATCAGCGGCTTAAGCGAGGCCTGCACATCTGAGTAAGTTCACGTAGCCGTGCGCAAGAGAAGTGTTTGTGAGTGAAAACGAAGTTAGTGTTGTGCTGTGAGCGAGTGGGATAGTAGGAGAGGCCTGCATATCTGAGCGAACCGCCAGAGCTTACAGACCGAAGTCCTGGCGTTTCCCGAATCGTCCCGGTAAACTAGCGTGTTTTTAGCACAATACTCTCCCAGCCGGAGTGCGTTGAACCAGCGCTCGGTAGGTGTGCTTCGCTAAAGCCAACCAGCGAGCCAGCATAACTTTAAGTGACGTGTACATTTCAAACTTATTCAAGAGAATATATATTTACGCTATAAAACCTAAATTCACAAGTGACTAATTAATATCGCAGGGGCTTTAACAAATACATTTGTTGGCACGAGTCCACAGTCAGCTGAAACTAGCCCAGCTTAGACTCGGGATAAACCGAAGGCTCGTTACAACTGGCGCCCAACGTGGGGCCCTGCGATAAAAATTTAATTAGAAACTGTGACTATGGTGCGAGCGTGGGTATATAACTTTAAAAAGGATGAAGTGTTGAGTTATGGTGACGAGTTCGGAGTGAGCTTGTCAGGCACACTGGACGCTATGTGGAGGCAGTTCGGCGTGGTGCGTGCAACACGGCGACGCATACGCTTAACGGACGGTAGTTGCAGTCATGTGGACTCGCAGCTGGAGACGACGATCAGCCTGGGGAATCAGCAAAGCCAAATCCCGTTGCTGATTCTGCCAGGAGTGATCGACGATCTGGTGCTGGGCTGGGATTTCTTGGCCAGCATGGGCACCACACTGCAGTGCGGTGGCTTGACGCTGAGGATCAAGCCAAGAATTCCACAGTCGAGCGGACAGTCAGAAGAGAAGCTGTCTGTGGCTGTGGCCAGCGGGGAGGCGAGCCCAAAGACGCCAGTGGAGGCGAACATGGAGCAGCCAACGCCTATGCACAAAGACCCAGAGGTGGATGCTTTTCTGAGGCATGAGCTGGAGAAGTTCCAGCATGTGAAAGACACCACCAGGATCACGGAGCACCGGATCAGGATGCAGGACAACAGGCCCATAAAGCAGCGCTACTCCCCCAAAAATCCAAAAATGCAGGCGGAGATCAACCTGCAGGTGGATGAGCTGCTGGCCAAAGGCTGCATTGAGACCTCGAAGAGCCCACATAGCGCGCCGATTGTCATGGTTCGCAAGAAGAATGGGAAGTGGCGGCTATGTGTGGATTTTCGACAGCTGAACAGCAGATCCATTATAGATGCATACCCGTTGCCGCGTGTGCATCACATTTTGGATCAACTGCGAGAGGCGCGCTATATCAGCAGCCTGGATTTGAAGGATGGGTATTGGCAGATACCCATGGAGAAGGCCAGCAGACCACTGACGGCATTCACGGTGCCAGGAAAGGGGCTTTATCAGTGGAAAGTGATGCCGTTTGGACTCCATTCTGCGCCGGCAACATTTCAGCGAGCGCTGGACCAGGTTATCGGCCCAGAAATTATGCCCCATGCTTTGCCTACCTGGACGACATCATCGTCATCGGCCGAGCGCGGCAGGAGCATATGAACAACCTGCGAGAGGTGTTCCGGCGACTGCGGGCAGCCAACTTGAAGATCAACATCGACAAGTGCGATTTCTTCAAGGAGCTGAAGTATCTGCACGGATCCAGAGAAAGTGGCCGCTATCGCCGAACTGAAGCCACCCACAAACGTAAAAGAGTTACGACAATACGTGGGCGTGGCTTCATGGCCATACCTGGAAGGCTACAAATTTGTAGTGGTCACTGACCATATGGCTCTGAAGTGGCTCAATTCGATCGAGAGCCCAACGGGAAGGATTGCCAGATGGGCACTGGAGTTGCAGCAGTACGACTTCGAGATTCGCAACAGGAAGGGCAAGCAGAATGTGGTAGCAGATGCGCTCTCACGGCAGCCTCTGGGAGAGGAGGCGTGCCGTTTGGTCAAGAGCAAGGAGATGCCAGCTGGGACAGGATGTCGCTGGCTCACCAAGCTTCGACAGGACATCAAGAAGGCGCCACATAAGTTTCCAGACTATATGGAAGAGTCTGGAAACTTATATCGACACATCCCGCATCAAGCCGGCCACGAGGATGTGGCTGCATGGAAGTTGTGCGTGCCGGCGGACCGGCGCAAACAAGTACTGGAGGCGGCAGTGGAAGCCGGCCGTAGGTGACACGGTGTGGGCAAAGGAACGCCACTTGTCGAATGGCGCAGAGTGTTTTGCAGCAAAACTGGCACCACGCTATGGAGGCCCCTATATAGTGGCCAGTTTTGTGTCGCCGGTAAACTGGCGGATCAGGTCGGAGGCCGATAAGCGGACCAGGACAGTGCATGTGGCGGATCTCAAGCCGTGGAGAGGAGACACTGGTGAGCATTAAAGCTGTTTAGTTTTTTTTTTTTTTTCAAAAAAAAAAAGGGCGTGAATACACAGCGAAGTGTATTGGCTTCATGCGCAGAAAGAAGAAAAAAAAAACACATCAAAAATTTTGCTCAAAATGCATAATTTCGGCTGGGAAATGCATATGTGGCTGGAAAACTACAGTTGCTATCGGGATAATGACGGTATATTGGGTGCGCAACAACAATTTGTTTGAACTGCGCGCGCACGACAGCAAGCAGTGTACAGTACTGCACTGAAAAACGTAGCTGCCAGTGCATGTGCAATGCACTATGCACAGATACAACAACAAAGCAGTGCAAGTGCAAGCAGTACCCACCTGCAGTATAGGCGCCCTTAGCAACAGCGCTCGCCCAGCCGAAATTATATGTATTTCTAAGCGAGAGCGGGAACAAAAACAAACCGCACGCATTCCAGGCGAAAATTGCTGCACACCCACACCCACAGCGAAGCAAGAGCGAGCGAGAGCAAGCTCAGCGATCGCTAGCGCACGAAATCGCCAACAACAAAACGCACAGCGACGACTAAAACCGCCAACAACAAAACGCACAGCGACAACTAAAACCGCCAACAACAAAACACACGGCGGCATGTAAAACGATCGCTAGTAAAGAGATGCCAACAACAATGCAACGCGGCAGAAGAGCTTGCATTGGGTGTTCGGCTAGAAGGGCTATGTATGCGTGTGCCGATGGGAGTGTGGGAAAAACGGTATCTGGGCAGTACCGTAGTCTGCCTGGAATTCAGCCATAAGGCAGCGAAGGCTAGAGTGGGCTGAGCGTAGGACACAGGACCCGTTATGTGCTGTCGCCCAAGCAGCGGCGCGCGGCAGCATAGGGTATAAAATGGGCATGTGGGCATCGGGCCGGGGTTTTTCATTTGGATGAGATACCAGAGTGGACCGACGGCGCTCGAGTGCGCCGTCCACATGCCATCAAGTGTCCGAGTGGAGACAAGGAGCACGCAGCCATAAGTTGGGTTGCCCGTTGGGAGTTCTGGCCACCATCGATGCCTGCCACGCGACGAATTCATCCGGTTGGCCGTGCTTGGGCGTTTTGCTGGCCGAATCCTCGCGCACTGGTCAGCGACTTTGCTGCGAGCTGTGCGCGAATGAGGAGTGGCCGCAAAATGCCAGCCGGCGTCAAAGTTCGACACCGGTGGCAGTTGCGAACGACATCGATGTGGCCAACTCTCAACAACAATCCAGAATTTGGTCTCCAGCGCCGCAAAGAAGACACTGCACGAACTAGGGAGAGCAGCTGCTATCGTGGACGCCTTCAGCAACGGTGAGGACGGCGAGGGATTTCTAATGGCAGGTGAACCGCCGCACGAGTGCCAAAGCCACTGGGGACTACAACTCAACAGGTGAGTTTTGTAGGAGCGCCCGGCGTGGGCAGAGGCAGCGGCGGCAAACCATAGACGCGGGGCATGCGGTCGAGCATGTGGCTGCTTGCTGGGAGAGTGTGGTTGCAGACGCCTGACACGCAACTGGCTCCACCGGCTCCGTAACTTTGGGTGTCGACAAAGCTTGGCAACCGATCCCCGCGCACCGGCCAGCGACTTCGCTGTGAGCTGTGCGCGAAAGAGGATCGACCAACAAGCGTACCGACACCAAAGACGCGACACCGGTGTCCAATTGCGAACGACGTCTGTGGCCCGATCTCCTAGCAGCAGTGCATGGAATGACTGCAGTGCCCCACCGGAGCATCCCCAAGGGTCCAAGGAGCAGCAGCAACCAGCAGAAAGGCATCTCCAGCGGCGAGGGACAACATGCGCCAAATGGGTGAAATGGCCATTGCCGCGCGCACATGCGCCAATGCCACTGGGGGGGTGGTAAATTTTAACAAAAACCAAAATTGTATAAAGTTCATCTTAATATACATTATAAATTTGGAGCCTCTAGCTTGAAAGATGTAGGAGATATAATTTTTTAAGTGATCTTTGATAAAAAAGTATTGGAATGAGTTATCGTTTTTTAGAGATAAACTCGATATGCGCGTGATATATACGGACATTTCTCTAGCTCTTATATCTTCTGAAATCGACGCGTTCAAACGTACGGACGGACAGACAGACGGACAGGGCTGAATCGACTCAGCTCGTCGCCCTAATCAAGAATATATATACTTTGTGGGGTCTGCCACGCCTGCCTGTTACATACATTTCAACAAAACCATTTTCAATGGGTTCAGGGTATCAAAAATAAAACAAGAAATAGTAAAAGAAAAGAGTAAAGGAAGAGCACAGAATAGAATATAGGATAGAATTGAGAAACAACATAGACAACGAAAATGTATACCAATGCTTATGCCTGGGCATTGTGAGTGATTTCCCTAAGATAAGCTAATAGCAAACTTTTTATGTTAGGAAGAGAGAGCTCTAAGGAAAAAACGTGATAATATTTATTAAAATTAACACTAAGAACATGAAACGCACTGTGCAGAGAATAATCCCTAGTGCACACCGGTAAATGAAGCGGACGACAGTGTCTAGTTGTTCGGGACGAAACTGAAAAGTTTAGACGACCCAACAAAGAGGACGAATCAATATCACCACTAATCAATTAATGCAGAAAAACAATTCCTAAAAAAATATAAAATATTGCTAATTTTATAATCAACAATTAGAGGAACGATACGACTGAAGGTCATTGTTATACACTTTGAGCAATTTAACTCCAGCTGGTTTGCCACACACCAAAGTTGAAATGCATTTAGGTCATCTTGAAGGTGATGATGTCCATTTGCACTGGAGTATGTGTTCATGAACATGCATGAACATTGAAATATGATAAGTATGGGAACATACAATCTATGTAATCGACAGACGGCATACATAAAATAGATACAACATGTGAAAGTGTGAACTGTCAAACTAGAAATAAAATACGACTCTGACCCTTAGCGACAAGATAACGTAAGAGACGAGTGCTGAGCCCTACAAACTCAGCGATAGGATAAGAATAGCTAATAGACCAACGCGGAGTCTTACACACTCAGCGATAAGATAAGAATATGTAATAGCCCAATGCTGAGCCTTACACACTCAGCAATAGATACATTAGATTCAAGGGTTGAAATTATGCATGAGTCTGGGTATATAAACCCGGGCTCAGAAGAATAAAGATCAATACGAAACTAAACACCATCATAGTCAAGTGTATTCGTTCATGGTCCTTCGAGCCGGATGAAGTATTTTAATACTTCGATGCAGTCCACAAGAAAAAGTGTTTGTGTTTAGTACAAAGTGAAGTTCTAAACAAGTAAGAACGTTGCAGTCGGGCGCTACCGACTGCGGAATACTCATTCACAGTCCGTATACATGATGCTATGTTTACAAAGGGGCATTTATTCTTTTTTTATTTTAATTGGGCTTTAAAAAAATTTAGTAAAAAACAATTATGCTTTTTGATTATATTGTAGCTTTTGGTAATTTTTATCGAGTAATCGATAATTATTATATTGATCGTGCACTTTTTGAGTATAAATGTATGGTAATTTTCGTTGATAGCTTTCGGTCACACCTATTGCAGATTCATAAGCGTTTGCTTACATTACAAAAGCGCGCTTTTTAGCATTCTAAGAATTGCGATTGATTTCTGGATTTTCTAGCTGTTATTGTAGTTTTGTCAGATGACGCTCTGTTATTAGCTTATTGTATTTTAGCTACCAGATTGTCAAGCAAAACGATAGCGTGGGTGATAGAGGCGTCGCAAGTTACTATGTTACAGCGGCGGAGGTTCAAAGCCCCTTCAATGTTGTGTGTTTTTTTCATACATATTTCGTTTTTTATAAAATAGATACTTATTTTATTCTATTTTCCAATTGAAAAATTTTATAAGTTTAAATTTGTTTCTTCTTAAATAGCCCTCATATATGTATGTACGCATTTATGCATGTATATGTATGTACATAAGTCTTCATTTTAATTACAGTAATTGACAGTAGGTGGTGGCGCTGTCGGCAAAGGCGCCGGTTTAAATTTGTTTTGTTCTTTTGACAAACATGGCTTGGGTGCGAGTTCAAATCCCGCGGAAAACTCTTTTTTGTAAATTGCAAGTTTTGTTATTTTAGCTTCTTTTATATCTTTTAAATATTTAAATTTTATTTTTAAATTTTATAAAAATGTTTCCTTCCGTGTTATCAATGCCTTTTAAGCCTATTTGTATATACATGTACATACATAGATAGCTCAAGCATATAAAAGTCGCAATTTGATACTACAAATGCCGATTGCCACGCCCCTAGTGGCCGTAGACACCTCATTTTTGGCCAGTTCTTAGAAAGAGCTAACGGTAACGTAAATGCGAAATTTAAATGCTTACGTATTTTTCGATATACCACGCCCCCAAAGAGGCGTGACAATTATTTTTGGGGCATCGATAGAGGAGGTTACCAGTAACTCAACTATCCAAATTTGAAGCTTCTAGCTCTTAAACTGTGGGAGATATAAAGTTTTGCGGTTTGCCACGCCCCGTTTGTATAAAATATGTCATCGCCCAGTGGATTGCTGCTAGTTCTTGTTCTGTTGTTGATTTGTTGCTTTCACCTTTGGTGTGAAGCGTATGCAACTGGGAGTTGTTTATCCCCATAATTTTGTATGCGTATTTGCTTGCATCTGTAATTAAGCAAAATTCTTTATTGAAATCAGAGTATTTCAACAAGTTAGGCTTAATTAAGGCTTTCTTTATGTATTCGAATGCATTTTGGCATTCCTCAGACCATTGGAAATTGATATCCTTTTTGCATAATCTAGTTATGTGCCGTGAATGAATCGTCTATAATAGTTGCAGAATGCAATAAATCTTCTAGCGCTATCAGCGTCCGTGGGGACTGGGTATTTTTCGATGACATCATATTTTTTGTCATCTGGTAAAATACCATTATCAGTACACTTATGACCTATGATGAAAGAACATTTTTCTGGATGTAGTTTTAGACTGTGTTTTCTGCACAGGTCAAAAACATCTGTCAAGTTTTTGATCATGTGTTTTTCAGAACAACCGATGACAATTAAGTCATCCATATACAAGAAAGCTTGTGAAGGGTTTAATCCATAAAATGCTATAGTCATCATTCTTTGAAAAGAATTTGGCGCTATTTTTAAACCGTAAGGTAATCGTGTAAAACGATATGAACCATTGCTGGTCGAAAAGGATGTTAAATTTCTAGAGTGTTCTTTTAACTCTATTTGATGAAATCCAGACATTAAGTCTAGGCATGAAAAATATTTAGCTCTCCCTAGTTGGTCAAGAATATCGTCAATTCTTGGAAGTGGAAATTTGTCAGATTTTACTACTACTATTTTATCAAGAATGAGTTTATTGACTTGCCTGTCTACTTCTTCTCTGTGAGCGTGTGGTATTCTATAATTTTTATAATTTTTTATATACACTGGTTCTGTATCTTTTAATCTCAGTTCTTGCTTATAAAAATTATTTGTAGATATCGATTCGGTTCCTAGTCCGAAGGTTTATTTGAACAGAGGTGGAAAGTTCTTAATTAGTTTTTCATGACAGTATTTTGTCTCTCTTCGCTAATTTCTTGGACTATCTCGTAGTCACTTAGCGTTTCTACTTTTATCTTGTTAAGGTTTATTACTCTAATTGAATTGGTTGTGTTTAATATTCGGACAAATGTATTAGTTTTATTGGAAATAGTGTTTCCAATAAAAATTCCTTCTTCAATTTCCTGGTTTGGAATAAGAACATTTTGTTCTTTCGAAATTATATTGATTTTACGGACTACTTCAGCACGAGCTGGAAGTATGATACCGATGTGTGTATGATTGGTATATGTATTTGATAATTTAGATTATTTGGTCTTAGTATTAGAGAATCACTTGATTGTGTGAAATCTAGTTGGCAATTATATTTTTTAATGAAGTCTATACCGATAATGCCATTGCTTGGAATTGGGAAGTCTTTATCGACTAAGTGGAAATTATGTGGTATTACATGCTTTGCCTGTAGATAATTCTAGGAATGCTAAACCTTTTGAAAAAACTGAGCCCTCACCAATGCCTGATATTTGTGTTGAAATGTTGTTATTTACATTAGATATTTACAAGAGTGATCAGGCTGCCACGATTGTTCTGCCCAAAGCGATGTTACTGGAGAGTCAGGTGGGAGAACTGAGCAGAGCTTTCCAGTTTGCGAAGGCAGGCCTTGTAAACAGCAATCTACTAGACGAAGCGGAGATACGAACACTGCTCAAAGAGATGGACTCGTTACCCTACCAGAGTGCCGTGGAAGCCACAGAGTTCGCGAAGCCTATCATTGTAACGAATGGCAGCGCGCTACTCTACGTATTGGCGCTGCCCAAGGTGATTGCAAAGGAATACCAGATGTTGGTTATCCGACCAGCGATCCGCTCGAACAAGCAAATCGACGCCAACTTTGGGAAGTTATTGGTGGCCTCGGATGAAACATTCGTTATAACCAAGGACTGTCTTACAATAGGCAACACTAGTGTCTGCGCGGAAGAGCATCTGGCCCCATTGAGCGAAACGGACTGCATCCCGAGGACACTAAAGGGAGGAAACGCCGAGTGCCACTACGTGACAGCTAGTCGACGAGTAGTAGAACTACTAGAGGACGGAACATTGTTTCTCACCAACTATAACGGACCCATCTACACGGAAGGACAAAGCTACAGCCTCGACGGAACATATCTGGTCCAGTTCGCGAATGAGACGATAACCGCGGACAACAAAACGTTCAGAACCCACATGCATACGCACCTAATAGCCCACCTAATGCCCACTGTGGTTACAAATCTAACTAGCTTGGGATACCACCTCAACTTGGAGCTTGTACACGGTTTAAGCAAAAGGAACCTGAACCTGCTTCATGTAGTTCGGAGAAGGCTAGCGATATCTTCTACGACAGAAATCGTAACGATTTTTGTGGTGATACTGGCTATCTTCGTATTTTGAAGGAAAGTCGCACATCAACAAGCATCTTCAGCAGCCGACAACGACGTGGAATCCAACGCTACTCAAACAGAGGACATCACTTCGGTCGATCACAAAGACGCTTGATCTGCGGAACGCAGATATTTAAGGAGAAGGAGTTAACACCAGCTAGTGCGTTGCACTGCTTCTTATCCCCTGCCCCGCCCTCAACGTCTCAAATCTCAGACCACTCAGACCACACACTTTGATTACCCACTTGACTTCGCCCCACGCCTCGACCACCCACTTGACAACAAATTATGCTAACATCTAACCAACTGCGCCACTTCGACCCAGCTATTGCGACAAAGTTGCAGTTACGCTGACACTTAAAATACCAAGTCGACACCGGAAACCAATGCGCAGTTTCAGCGGCATCTATTGGAAACCACTTACGCCCGCGCCACTGTTGCCAAGAGGTCAGCGACGGCCAGCTAAGAACCGCTGATGCGACATCCTCTCGAACGCTGACGCCGTTGCTGCTAAGCTATGCGGATGCGACAACAGCCGAAATAGGGCGCTGACGTTGCGGCCGCCGCTGCTCCGCTGCTGCTGCTCTGCCAATGCGACGAGCTCGCCATGGCCTAGAGAAGAACTGAGGAGTTAACCATCGGGCAACTGGAAGATCAGTTCCAGACGACTCGCGAAATCAATCAGATCGAACTAACAAACAACTAACAACCCTTTGAATATTAAAACTTATAACGTTCATTTAAAGTCCTTTGAGTGTTTATTCTTTCTATCATGTTCATCCCAACCAGCATCATTTAGTAAGTATTTACCAAGATGTGGATGTCGCCCGTATAATACGGCGATGACACATCCAACGAACCCTGGGTTGCGACTGTCGATCTTTAGGACGACAGGAGCAATTGTTAACTTATATATACACTGCGCGTCATCAGGTTAGCGCCCCCCTTTACACTCAACCTCAAAGCTAAATCAAATCTAAACCATTAGAGCTCCATCTTTGAAATTTTTTTATGTACTTCATTTATTTCTCTTTAAAATACAAAAAGAATGGCAACTGTAACAATAAGGATTATTTTTATACCCTGAACCCATTGAAAATGGGAAATCAGGGTATAATGGTTTTGTTAAAAGTATGTAACAGGCAGAAGGAGGCGTGGCAGACCCCACAAAGTATATATATTCTTGATCAGGGCGACAAGCTGAGTCGATTTGGCCCTGTCCGTCTGTCTGTCCGTCCGTCCGTCCGTCCGTCCGTATGTATGAACGCGTCGATTTCAGAAGATATAAGAGATAGAGACTTCAACTTTTTTTAAAAATGTCCGTATATATCACGCGCATATCGAGTTTATCACTGAAAAACGATAACTCATTCCGATACTTTTTTATCGATAAAAAACCTTATCGAAGATCACTTAAAAAATTATATCTCCTACATCTTTCAAGCTAGAGTCTCCAAATTTAAAATGTATATAAAGATGTATTTTATACAATTTCGGTTTTTGTTAAAATTTACCCCCCACCCCTAAATCCACCCCCTCACCCTCATCTTTGTAAAAATCGTATATCAAATACTAGAGACTTGTGCTTTGGTATACTCATACATTTTAACATTATGATTACGTTCTGAAAGTTTCATTACGATCGTACGTCTAGAAATTAAATTATTCAACAAATAAGTTTTCATTATATTGCCAACACTGCAGCGCAACCCAAGCGCAATCGCCTGTATATGTGAGTGTGTGTATATGCGTTTGTTTGTTTGTATGCGTGTGTGTGTGTGTGTGTGTGCGTGTGTGTTTGCTAATTATTATTGAAATATCAGTTGCTTGTAGGGTTCAGGGGATCTCGTAGTCGAGCAGTCTCGACTAGAGCTTTCTTTCTTGTTTAATAATTTTTTTTGTAAAATGTACAAAAAATATGTAACAAAAATTTGGTCATCAGATTAGCGCCCCGTGCATTAAATTCAATTTATTTAAGCTAATGACCAAAAATAACACCGGTATTTTAAGCGATTTAAACGATGTTATAGTCCTGTGCGTTCATACGCGATGTCAAAAATTGAAGCTTGCATGTGCCGTAGTAAGATATTGCTCCCCACACCATTTATTTAAAGATATTGAATACTTTGAGCTTCCCAAAAAATTTGGTGACTGTACTTGGCAAAATAAGCAAGATAACTAAAATTGCATTTGGGGGCACTAATCTGATGATGCAAAATAAGTGCACGCATTCTTTGCGAAAATAAAGAAGAATAGAAAATAAAATATAACGGTTCTTCTCTCGCGCTTGATTTTATTATGAGAGACATCTCATATGTTGACAACAAAATCAAGACAAAAACAAAAACAAGTAAGACAGCTCTAGTCGAGACTGCTCGACTACGAGATCCCCTGAACCCTGCAAGCAACTGATATTTCAATAATAATTAGCAAACACACACGCACACACACACGCATCCATTAAAATACACGCACACACACACGCATACAAACAAACACACGCACACACATACACATACAAACAAACACACGCATACACACACACACACACTCACATATACAGGCGATTGCGCTTGGGTTGCGCTGCAGTGTTGGCAATATTTGGAAAACTTATTTGTTGAATAATCTCATTTCTAGACGTACGATCGTAATGAAACTTTCACAAAGTAATAATGATGTTTAAATGTATGTGTATACCGAAGCACAGGTTTCCAGTATTTGATATACGACTTTTACAAAGATGAGGATGAGGGGGTGGATTTAGAGGTGGGGGGTAAATTTTAACAAAAACCGAAATTGTATAAAATGAATCTTAATATATATTTAAAATTTGGACACTCTAGCTATAATGATGTAGGAAATATAATTTTTTAACTGACTTTCGATAAGGTTTTTTATCGATAAAAAAATATCGGAATGAGTTATCGTTTTTTAGTGATAAACTCGATATGCGCGCGATGTATATGGACATTTTAAAAAAAAGTTGAAGTCTCTAGCTCTTATATCTTCTGAGATCGACGCGTTCATACATACGGACAGACGGACGGACGGACGGACGGACGGACGGACGGACGGACGGACGGACAGACAGACGGACAGGGCCAAATCGACTCAGCTTGTCGCCCTGATCAAGAATATATATACTTTGTGGGGTCTGCCACGCCTCCTTCTGCCTGTTACATACATTTCAACAAAACCATTATACCCTGATTTCCCATTTTCAATGGGTTCAGGGTATAACTACGAAGTTGCGTGCAATAGGAAAAGAGAAAAAAGCAAAAGAAGATGAGTGTGAAGGGGGGCGCTAACCTGATGACACGCAGTATATATATATATATATATATATATATATATATATATATATATATATATAGGACTTACAAAAACAATTTATTATTGTTGGAGTGGTGGCGTCTTCAATAAATACAAAAGATCAGGTTGTAATTTCCTAGTCTTTATTTGTAGTATGGTAGCTGTGTCGCTCGTATATTTTCTCGGATCTGACATTACGCGACCTTTTTACTTCGAGTTTTCAACATTAGTGACGCTCATTAATCTTTCTCTTCTTTTCTCTTCTTTTTTAATATACTCAAGTGGATACATACCACGCTCAATACTAATACGTTTTTGCTAGATGTTATAATCATCTCTCACAGATGATCTGTTGGGCTCGCGTGGTTGTGAGACAGATACACATAAAGGAAAAGGGATGGAATCCCATAACGGTAAAACAACAATTTGATTCTCTTTCGCTCTCGTTACTTTGCTTATTAGAGATGATACATAAGTAGACCAGTGATGACACATGAATTAATTGAATAAAAAACTATCGGAAATACAAATAAATAAAAAAATAAATAAAAATATCGATTCGACATATGTTTATGCCAGAAGAGGCAAGTGAAAAGTGTGGGGTGTGAGAAGCAGTACCCCGCGAACCAGTAGGAGAAATGGGGCCATGTTATTAACAGAGTGTTGTTGACAGCATAACATTTTATGGCGCGGGAGGAGCAATTCTTGTTAATGGGATCTGAAGACAGCAATGAGCTTACTATTATAGCCTTGGCATATTTCTGATTGCATTTTAGCAAGTTTTTTCTATGTAAATGTAAAAGCTTCTCACTTTGGTGTTAATTTCATCTTTTTTCTCCATATTTAAGTCAAGTTCTTTCAGCTCATCATAGATCCAACTCAAAACGACAGATGCACTACGATTGTTTCGCATGTAAATCTCAAGCAACTGCTCATAGGCGATCTCAACTACAGCTACAATATTAGGGATTTTACACATCAGAGCAAAAAGGAGCAAAGAAGCTTTTCAAGATTAGTTTATGTACACTTAGCACTTTAATGACACATAATTACTTTTTGGCACAACTTGGCTCAAAATTAGTTATAATCCACAACAGACGGGTTGACAGCCTTACTTTTTTCTACTTTTTGACAGCACAAATGAACATACACAAAAAAAAAAAAAAAAAAAAAAAAAAAAAAAAAAAAACATTAACAAACATGAGAATAATCGTTTATTCTACATACCCTGGTGTTTCTCTTCCATCATTTTAGTAAAAATTGTTTAAATATAGTATATAGTTTTGTCACTCTCACCAGCAAACAAAAATTTTCCAACGCTTTTTATACCCTGAACCCATTGAAAATGGGAAATCAGGGTCTAATGGTTTTGTGTAAAAGCATGTAACGGGCAGAAGGAATCATCGCAGACCTCATTAAGTATATACTATATTCTTGATCAGCACGACGAGCTGAGTCGATTTAGCCCTGTTCGTCCGTACGTTCGTTTGTATGAGTGCGTCGATCTCAGAAGATACAAAAGCTAGAGAGCTGAAATTTGGCATGCATACTCGTGTATACCATACGCAGTACGAGTTTGCTTTATTTTTTCGATAGTTCATCCGATAACTTAAATTATCGAGAATAATCGAATTTCTTTTTTCAGCCTCATTTGAATTTTTACAGATTTACTGTGTACACATGATGAAAACAAACATTTTGTAATTTACAGATTTTGGATACCACCCCCCTTTCGCCACCGATTTGCAAAACAGCCATTTCAAATACTAGAGACTTGTGCTTTGGAATTTACATACATTTGAGCATTCTAATTACGTTCTGAAAGTTTCATTAAGATTGTACGTCTAGAAATTAAATTATTTAACAAATAATATTGCCCACACTGCAGCGCAGGCCAAGCGCAGTCGCTGCTTACTGCGCAGTTAGCAGAGCGCGTTTTTATACGTGCGTACGGATGCATGTGTTTGTATATACTATTCAAGTTTCTTAATAATGCTGTAAATACACCCCTACCTATCAAACTTAATTATGAAGCTCTGGAAATGAAGGCATCATGTGAGGCACCATGTAGAAATTTGATTGGTTGTTTTATGTATATTATGTTATGTACACGTCCTCACATAAATACCTCAATAAGCATTTTAAGTCGATATACAAATAACAACAAGAAAGAATTATAATAATAATATTTAAAAGGCACTGAACACTTTACTATGATGGTGTTTAGTTTCGTATTGATCTTTATTATTCTGAGCCTGGGTTTATATACCCAGACTCATGTATAATTTCAACCCTTAAATCTAATGTATCTATTGCTGAGTGTGTAAGGCTCAGCATTGGGCTATTACATATTCTTATCTTATCGCTGAGTGTGTAAGACTCCGCGTTGGTCTATTAGCTATTCTTATCCTATCGCTGAGTTTGTAAGGCTCAGCGCGCGTCTCCTTCGTAATCTGACTCTGGGGTTGCAAGGGTTGGTCTTCATTTGTATATTTATGCAGTCCGTACATGTGGCCCTTATCGCTATCACAGCGCACTACCTGCTAGTCGCTGAGTGCGTCGGAGGCATGTATACGATCATCGTATATTCATATGTTCATGCCTGAACATTCTGCGGGGGGCCAAGTGTGTAACTTCCGGAATTGCTGTCTGTGGAAATCTTAATAATATACAGGACAAATACAAATTTGATAATTGTTAAAATTCTTGACGAAATGATCATCAATCCTTATGTTCGTGCCTGAACATTCTGCGGGGCCCAGAGAGTGTGACATCCAGATTAACCGAGTGTGCCACCAGTACCTTGGACTTTTGCTTAGGTGGCGGCTCCCATGCCAAGTGAAGTCGAGCCTCTTTGAAGAACTTCCGCGGTTTTTGGGTGTCATCATTTGTTGCATTAGTATAGCTGAGTGCATCTGTTGAGGAAGTTGTCAATCGTTTCATTGTTGCCGAAGCCAAAGCCTCCAAATGGTAGATATCCTTCGTTTGATCCTGATGCTTTAGAACAGATATTGATTTGCTTGTAGTGGTTATGGTTGTTTCCCTTAAAATGTTGCTACTACTTCCAATTAAATCCCTCTCCGATATAATTGTACTTGCAGTTTTAGTGTCCACAGTTGGTAGCGCTGCTGTGGTCATCACTGGAGAGTTTGAGTCGGTATTGTCGCTGTTCTCTACAGCTGCACATCTAGTCGCTGTTGCAGTCTCCGCAGAAGTTTGCTCTTCCGTCGTGCGGCCAACTGTGGAAATATCATCCATTGGTCGAACTTCCAATTGGATATCTGTTGATGTATCTTCAGCGATACTCAACGTCGATGTCGAAGTTGTGGCAGAAATTCCATTCTCGTCCTCATCTTCTATGCTCTCCGAATCCAATATCGGAGTTGGTGGAGCCCAGATCTTCTTTATTGGTCTCTTGTCTTCACCCAGCTTTGTTTTTGTTGTTACTACTTGAACTTTATTTTCTTGTTTTGTAGATTTAGTTATATTTCTTCCCATGTGTGGGCTTGCCGGCGGGTTGAAATCCCACTTTTTGAACACAATTGCATCCAAAGCTGCCTGAGATGCTAGCATCTCATCAGCGGTGACCTCGTCACTGTTATCGGAGGAGCTCACGCAATTTCGGATTCTGCCTTCATCATCATTCTTCAGCAGTTCCTTGTCCACTGGCAAATAACGTTTGTAGCGTCTGCATAAACAGTCCCACGCTAACTTGTAGTTACCCAGTCCCCTTGCGAAATTGCTTATCATTTGTACATCTTCTCCTTTGACATACATTTGCAAGTATAGCAGTTTCGTTTTGTCGCTGATATCCTTTCTGTTATGGATATTTTTGGTGAACTGCTCGAAGAACGTCGACCACGCCTTAGGACTTCCATTAAAGTAAGGAAGTGTTGGTCTCGGTCGCTTTGGAGTGTCTTCTTTTATGTTTTGCAGTGCACTTATTTTTCTTTCCAGCCTTTTAGACACTGTGTACACTTTGACTTCCAGTGCGTCTATGCCATCGATTTCATGGACACGCTTATCATATTTATCCTCCAAATCGGTAAGCGTTGACTGGACTTTATTCCAGAGGAACTCTAGCGTTTCTTTGCTGTCTAGAGCATCCTCCTGGTTGCTGAGCTCAATGTTGGCCTGCACTTTTTCAATGTGCAGCCATACTCTTTGAACTCTTTTGTCCAAAAGGTTAAGCACCTTCACCATTGGGCTCGACCAACCGAATAAAAACATCTCATGCTTTGATGTTTCCGGTCTCGTTTTCCAGCTATAAAGTTGGTCTGTGTCTATGGCGTGATCGGTAACTTTGGTCCTGATTTCTGCCATTATGCCAACAAATATTTCTCGTTAAATATTGATGGTTGACGACACAGTTGTTTGCACAAATCTACTATTATTTAGCACTTCACTTTGTACTAAACACAAACACTTTTCCTTGTGGACTGCATCGAAGTATTAAAATACTTCATCCGGCTCGAAGGACCATGAACGAATACACTTTACTATGATGGTGTTTAGTTTCGTATTGATCTTTATTATTCTGAGCCTGGGTTTATATACCCAGACTCATGTATAATTTCAACCCTTAAATCTAATGTATCTATTGCTGAGTGTGTAAGGCTCAGCATTGGGCTATTACATATTCTTATCTTATCGCTGAGTGTGTAAGACTCCGCGTTGGTCTATTAGCTATTCTTATCCTATCGCTGAGTTTGTAAGGCTCAGCGCGCGTCTCCTTCGTAATCTGACTCTGGGGTTGCAAGGGTTGGTCTTAATTTGTATATTTATGCAGTCCGTACATGTGGCCCTTATCGCTATCACAGCGCACTACCTGCTAGTCGCTGAGTGCGTCATGTATACGATCATCGTATATTCATATGTTCATGCCTGAACAGGCACCGTTAACTTAAAATTGATATTCAAGAAAAACACTAAAGCTAAAAGTATTGTAATGGGATATGTTCATTCCGACTGAATCTGACAGAAGCAGTACAACAGGATTTTTATTTAAAATGTTTGAAAACTGCGTAATTTCATGGAGTACTATAAAACAAAAGTCTGTTGCTGCATCGTCCACTGAGGCTGAATATATGGCGTTATTTGAAAGTGTTAGAGAAGCATTATGGTTGCAGTCCTTAATGAAAGAAATTAAACTAGAATTAATTATCCAATTGATATTTTTGAAGACAACCAAGTTTGTATCAGTCACAATAGAACAAAGCACATAGATATTAAATACCATTTCACAACAGATCGAATTGAAAGGAAATTAATTTCTGTTAAGTATATTTCCACAGATGTTCAATTGGCTGACATATTGACGAAAACATTGCCAACGGCACGTTTGGTTATTTTGCGAAAGCAATTGGGACTTTCAGAATAAATAAATTTTTTTTTTTTTTTTCACCACCAAATGAATAAAATTGCTTGGGATCTCGAGCAAACTGACGTTTGCAACGTATAAGATAATTCTCATAACAGCTAGAATTTAAAAGATTGAATTTTGACTTGGCAATGGAATATTTGGACCAGTCAACACTTGAACCAGACTTTTTATAATTTTTAAAACATTTAGTTTTATTGTTTTTCAAGTTCAAAAGAGTCTTGGTAAACCAAGGCGGTTTATTTGAAAAGGGCGACGTACGGCAGAGAGGGACGCACACATCCAGAATAGAGTTTAAGGTAGAGTAAAAAACGATGCTGCCAAATTAATATCATTCGACTCATATAAAAGGGACCAATTTGTTGAGTTAATTAATTCAAAAAGCAAAACAAAATCGCATTTACGATAACAACGACTTGGATTAGAAGGCAAAGGAGTATAATTGAGATAATTATCAACAGCTTATAATACCTCTAAAGTGGGGTGATGTATATCCTAAGGAGTGCAGAAAAGAGTCGAGTCGGAATAAAGTAATTTGTATTACAAGTTGCTGATCAAGAAGTGTTGGGAATATTAAAATCCCCCAACACAAGAAGCAAGTCTCTATCATTCACATGTTCATAAACTTCTTTAATATAATTAATATGTTGAGCATAAACTTGTAAATCAGAAGAGGAAGGGATATAAGAACATGTGATAAACGATGAGCACGATGGGAGAATTAATTTAACCCCTGAAACCTTCGCTTCATGAAGGGACGAAGAGGTAAGCACATCGGAGAGGATACTGGATTTAACCGCAATTAGCACACCACCCCCTCTGCGCATTGAACGATCGAGTCTATAAATAGTGAAATTACTTCAAAGAATTTCACTAGTATGAATATTATTACTTAGCCACGTTTCAGTGAACGCAATAATATCATATTGTACACTAAAATTGTGTAAGAATAGACTTTTAAGTTTAGAATTCACGCCGCGTACATTTTGATAAATCAGAGACAGCTGAGAAAAAGATTTTAAAGAGTTTAGTTTTTTGGTACAGTGTTAGACGACGATTGCACCGAAGGTAGATTTACAGAAATAGGAGTAGATCTGTTACGATTTTTAGGTCTAAATTCATGAACAACCACATGAGGTGGCCAGAAGTTTGGATCACATAAAGTTTTAAAATATTCTATCGGCAAATTTATCTTAAAAGAGGCAATTTCACGCGGAGCTGCGAAGCTAAACTTCGATATAAAAACCTTAGCCGAAGTCTTGCTTGCAATAAAAGCAGATACTGCCTCACAGGTCGTATCTGATGAAAGCCTAGATAAGAAAACTTGCTTTCGAGGAGAGACGACTGATAAGGATATGCCGGGAGTGGCTGAATTATTAACACCCGTGGCTTGAACAGCAATTGGAGAAGATTCCAATTTTTGAACAGAAACCTGAGTATCAATAGCAGCCTCAACAGAAGAACCAATAGCTTCAGGAACAGGTGATATAGGATCGAGCGAATTAGGAGCGGATGACAAAACTGAAGCGCAAGGTGAGGGAGGGGCAAGCGAATTAGGTGACGGTGTTGGTACAGAGGGAGGTACCAACAACGATAAAGACTCCAAATGAGGTGGGGGACTCTCGAAGTTAAACTGGGTTAGTATTTCTTCAGCAGCAGCCATATCACTGGATAACTGCTTAGAAATCTTTTTCAGTTTTAAAAACTGAGCCTTTACAGCGCTGTACATTTTAGAAAAGTTGATCTGTCTTTCTAAACAAATCGGACAAGACCAGCGTACACCCCCACTACCAATTTTTGCCGTGGACATAATCTTGTCATAATCACGACCAGTGAGACCTGCATATTTAATATGCATCATATTATCGCACAACCAGCAATTGACAAATTGCGCCTGTGCAGGGTCCACTGCCTGCCTGAACGTACAAGATTTTTTGCAACAGCTCATATTGGCAATTGGGATTACAGTAGAAATTAAAGAAAAGCAACAGAAATAAAAAAAAAGAGAGTAAAATATGCTGACAGAGCGAGTCCAACAACAACCAGCCGTTGAAGAGCAGAACGAATGATTATGTTGAGAGAGATAATCAACAACAAAAACAGCCGTTACAGAGCGTAGCTGAAGAAACACAGAGAGTTATTTGCACAGCACGATGACCGAAATCGAGAGAGCAAGTAAGCTCACACGCACACTAACAAACGTGTAAAGAGTAAAGTCAGGGAGCAAAGTGCAAACTAAATGTAAATAAGACGCTGCACCAAACTTCAACAAGATTAAAAAACAATTTTAAAAGAAACAAGAAAGAAAGCTCTAGTCGAGACTGCTCGACTACCAGATCCCCTGAACTCTACAAGCAACTGATATTTCAATAATAATTAGCAAACACACACACACACACACGCATACAAACAAACCCACGCAGACACATACACATACAAATAAACACACGCATACACACACACTAGCATATACAGGCGATTGCTCTTGGGTTGCGCTGCAATGTTGGCAATAAATGAAAACTTATTTGTTGAATAATTTAATTTCTAGACGTACGATTGTAATGAAACTTTCAGAACGTAATCATAATATTAAAATGTATGTGTATACCGAAGCACAAGTCTCTAGTATTTGATATACGACTTTTAACAAAAACCGAAATTGTATAAAATACATCTTTATATACATTTTAAATTTGGAGACTCTAGCTTGAAAGATGTAGGAGATATAATTTTTTAAGGTTTTTTATCGATAAAAAAGTATCGGAATGAGTTATCGTTTTTTAGTGATAAACTCGATATGCGCGTGATATATACGGACATTTTAAAAAAAAGTTGAAGTCTCTAGCTCTTATATCTTCTGAAATCGACGCGTTCATACATACGGACGGACGGACGGACGGACGGACAGAAAGACGGACAGGGCCAAATCGACTCAGCTTGTCGCCCTGATCAAGAATATATATACTTTGTGGGGTCTGCCACGCCTCCTTCTGACTGTTACATACTTTTAACAAAACCATTATACCCTGATTTCCCATTTTCAATGGGTTCAGGGTATAAAAAACACAGCAAACCACGGATCAAACCTTGCACAGGAATATTTAAACGAAACCGACCGCAGTTGTGTGAACAATTAATAAAAATTATTAATTAAAAAATCAGGCAAATTTGCGGAGCAGAAAAAAAAAGCGACCGTACACTCTCACTGAGAACTCTCTCTATGTTTAAATTGTTTAAATATAGTATATAGTTTTGTCACGCTCACCAGTAAACAAAAATTTTCCAACGCTTTTTATACCCTGAACCCATTGAAAATGGGAAATCAGGGTCTAATGGTTTTGTGTAAAATTATGTAACGGGCAGAAGGAATCATCGCAGACCTCATTAAGTATATACTATATTCTTGATCAGCACGACGAGCTGAGTCGATTTAGCCCTGTTCGTCCGTACGTTCGTTTGTATGAGTGCGTCGATCTCAGAAGATACAAAAGCTAGAGAGCTGAAATTTGGCATGCATACTCGTGTATACCATACGCAGTACGAGTTTGCTTTATTTTTTCGATAGTTCATCCGATAACTTAAATTATCGAGAATAATCGAATTTCTTTTTTCAGCCTCATTTGAATTTTTACAGATTTACTGTGTACACATGATGAAAACAAACATTTTGTAATTTACAGATTTTGGATACCACCCCCCTTTCGCCACCGATTTGCAAAACAGCCATTTCAAATACTAGAGACTTGTGCTTTGGAATTTACATACATTTGAGCATTCTAATTACGTTCTGAAAGTTTCATTAAGATTGTACGTCTAGAAATTAAATTATTTAACAAATAATATTGCCCACACTGCAGCGCAGGCCAAGCGCAGTCGCTGCTTACTGCGCAGTTAGCAGAGCGCGTTTTTATACGTGCGTACGGATGCATGTGTTTGTATATACTATTCAAGTTTCTTAATAATGCTGTAAATACACCCCTACCTATCAAACTTAATTATGAAGCTCTGGAAATGAAGGCATCATGTGAGGCACCATGTAGAAATTTGATTGGTTGTTTTATGTATATTATGTTATGTACACGTCCTCACATAAGTACCTCAATAAGTATTTTAAGTCGATATACAAATAACAACAAGAAAGAATTATAATAATAATATTTAAAAGGCACCGTTAACTTAAAATTGATATTCAAGAAAAACACTAAAGCTAAAAGTATTGTAATGGGATATGTTCATTCCAACTGAATCTGACAGAAGAAGTACAACAGGATTTTTATTTAAAATGTTTGAAAACTGCGTAATTTCATGGAGTACTATAAAACAAAAGTCTGTTGCTGCATCGTCCACTGAGGCTGAATATATGGCGTTATTTGAAAGTGTTAGAGAAGCATTATGGTTGCAGTCCTTAATGAAAGAAATTAAACTAGAATTAATGATCCAATTGATATTTTTGAAGACAACCAAGGTTGTATCAGTCACAAGAGAACAAAGCACATAGATATTAAATACCATTTCAAAAGAGATCAAATTGAAAGGAAATTAATTTCTGTTAAGTATATTTCCACAGATGTTCAATTGGCTGACATATTGACGAAAACATTGCCAACGGCACGTTTGGTTATTTTGCGAAAGCAATTGGGACTTTCAGAATAAATAAATTTAATCAATAATTTTTTTTTTTTTTTTTTATATATTACATATACCTTGAAATTTTTGACTTAAGATATTCATTTTTAAATTTGCTTAAAATTCTTAAAAGCTTTGCTTTATTAAAAAATAATATTTTACTTTAGATATTCAGGTTAAACTGAAATGTAATATTTTTTTAACTATTAACAGCACTCTGTTAATAACATAGCCCCAGTTCTGCTAATGGTTCGCGGGGTACTGCGTCTCACACCCGCATACACTGGTCACTTGCCTCTCCTGGCATATATATATTTTACTTCCCACTTGTGAATATACAACATCGCCATCTTGACAGATAATTTCGCAACGCGTCTATAGTTGGAAATATCAGGTCTTCCACCTTTTTTATATAAGGAAATGATGAAAGATTCTTTCCAAATCGAAGGGAACACAGTATCCAAGGACAAGTTAAAAAATTTTAGTAATTGTGACTGAAAAGAAACACTGCACATCACACAACTAGGAATATTATCGGCGCCGGGAGAGAAAGATGATTTCAACGTATATATTCAGAAAAAGAATATGGATATGAGTTGTTGTAGAGATTAGCAGAAGATTAAGTTGATTGAAAAAAAATCAGCAAATAGATCAGAGGAATCCTGGTCATTGCAAGTTTTTTCACCACCAAGGACAAATGAGGACGGCAAACCAGAAGATTTACGCTTCAAATTTACAAATGAATAAAATTGCTTGGGATCACGAGCAAACTGGCGTTTGCAACGTATAAGATAATTCTCATAACAGCTAGAATTTAAAAGATTGAAGTTTGACTTGGCAATGGAATATTTCGACCAGTCAACATTTGAACCAGAAATTTTATAATTTTTAAAACATTTAGTTTTATTGTTTTTCAAGTTCAAAAGAGTCTTGGTAAACCAAGGCGGTTTATTTGAAAAGGGCGACATACGGCAGAGAGGGATGCACACATCCAGAATAGAGTTTAAAGTCTTATAAAAAAGCGATACTACCAAATTAATATCAACCGACTCATATAAAAGGGACCAATCTGTTGAGTTAATTAATTCATTAAGCAAAACAAAATCGCATTTCCGATAACAACGACTTGGTTTAGAAGGCAGGAGTATAATTGAGATGATTATCAACAGCTAATAATACCTCAAAAGTGGGGTGATGTATATCCTCAGGAGTGCAGAAAAGAGTCGATCTCACGACATTAAGGAGCGAATCGTGATTAGTAAACACCAAATCAAGTGTGCGATTTAGGTGATTAGAAATAGAGTTAATCTGAAACAGAGACAGGTTAAACAATTCATCAAAAATATTGTGATCAATTGTCGGAATAAAGTAATTTGTATTACAAGTTGCTGATCAAGAAGTGTTGGGAATATTAAAATCCCCCAACACAAGAAGCAAGTCTCTATCATTCACATGTTCATAAACTTCTTTAATATAATTAATATGTTGAGCATAAATTTGTAAATCAGAAGATAAACGATGAGCACGATGGGAGAGTTAATTTAACCCCTGAAACCTCCGCTTCATGAAGGGACGAAGAGGTAAACACATCGGAGAGGATACTGGATTTAACCGCAATTAGCACACCACCCCCTCTGCGCGTTGAACGTTCGAGTCTATAAATAATGAAATTATTTCAAAGAATTTCACTATTATGAATATTATTACTTAGCCACGTTTCAGTGAATGCAATAATATCATATTGTACACTAAAATTGTGTAAGAATAGACTTTTCAGTTTAGAATTTAAGCCACGTACATTTTGATAAATCAGAGACAGCTGCGAAAAAGATTGGAAAGTATTTATTTATTTATTGACAAAAACGAGAGTCAAATTAAATTTAAAAAACAAAAAAAAAAAATAAAAATAAAAAGCCTAAACAAAGTACAGGATATAATATCAATAGTAACACCGACCCGATGGGGGTATTTTATTTGCCAGTCCGGCCAGCTATGCCCACGTCTTACAGCCAAATATGGTCAGTAAAACTAATGATGCTATAAAAAGAAGTGTTTGTAAGAAAACTTAGAAAAAAATATTAAATGTAGATTCATTAACAACATATAAAATAATAAATAATTCTTAAAAAATAAAAACAAATATATTAAAAAAAAAAAGAAAGAAAAAAATGTGATAAATAAGAATTAGTACAGAAAAAGAAAAAGTAAGTATTAAAAGAAATTGCAAGAAAAGTTAATAATAAAAAATAAATAAATAAATAAGAAATAGTAAAAAGAAAAGAGTAAAGGAAGAGCACAGAATAGAATATGGGATAGAAGTGAGAAATCACTACACAACATTGTCAACGAAAATGTATACCAATGCTTATGCTTGGGCATTGTGAGTGATTTCCCTAAGATAAGCTAATAGCAAACTTTTTATTTTAGGAAGAGAGAGCTCTAAGGAAAAAACGTGATAATATTTATTAAAATTAACACTAAGAACATGAAACGCACTGTTCAAAGAATAATCCCTAGTGCACACCGGTAAATGAAGCGGACGATAGTGTCTAGTTGTTCGGGACGGAACCGAAAAGTTTAGACGACAAAGAGACAAAGAGGACGAATCAATATCACCACTAATCAAGTAATACAGAAAAACAATTCCTAAAATTGTTCTGCGATTGGTTAGCGATGGAAGATCAATTAGCTGGAACCTACTATGATAAGACGGTAATCGTAAATTACTGTCCCATCGAAAATCCCTTAAGGCAAAGAGAAGAAACTGTTTTTGGACCGATTCGATACGATCCTGATGCAGTTTATGCTGCGGAGACCAAATAACAGAGCAATACTCTAAGATGGGACGCACAAGCGAAGTAAATAAGTGTTTGGTGGTAAAAGGATCTTTAAATTCCTTAGACCAACTTTTAATAAAGCCAAGCACACTTTTAGCTTCATTAATGATGGTAGAAATATGAAGATTAAAATTTAGTTTAAAATCAAAGGAAACACCAAGATCTTTGACTGTATGGATGCGTCGTAAGGAAATATTGCTAATTTTATAATCAACAATTAGAGGAACGGTACGACTGAAGGTCATTGTCATACACTTTGCCACACACCAAAGTTGAAATGCATTTAGGTCATCTTGAAGGTGATGATGTCCAGTTGCACTGGAGTATGGAAGGCAAAGTTTAACATCGTCAGCATACATAAATATAGTAGAATACGCGATACAACTAGGAAGGTCATTTATAAAAAGGGAAAAGAGTAATGTACCCAAATGGCTACCCTGAGGTACACCAGACGAAACAAAGATAACTTTAGACATAGCTGTTCTGAGCAGGAGTCTTTGGGTTCTACCAATTAAATAGGATGAAATCCAAGATACAAGTCTAGGCAAAAATCCTAAGCGTTCAAGCTTAAGAATTATTATGTGATGATGTACTGAGTCAAATGCTTTGCTGAAGTCAGTATAAATAACATCCGTTTGCATTTTTTTAGAAAAACCATCATTGACAAGCGAAGTGAATTCAAGTAAATTAGTGGACGTTGATCGATTTTGAACAAAACCATGTTGAGATGGTTGAGTAATCGATTTGCCGATGTTATAATTTTCTCAAATAACTTCAGAATGACAGATAATTTCGCAATGCCTCTATAGTTGGAAATATCAGATCTTCCACCTTTTTTTTATAAGGGAATGATGAAAGATTCTTTCCAAATTGAAGGGAACACAGCAGTATCCAAGGACAAGTTAAACAATTTTAGTAATTGTAAATGAAGAGAAACACTGCACTCTTTAATCACACAACTAGGAATATTATCGGCACCGGGAGAGAAAGATGATTTCAACGTCCTAATGGCCGCAGCCAGAGAGGCTGCAGTAACTTTAGGAGTATTTATAGACCCATATTCAGAAAGAGGATATGGATATGAGTTGTTGTAGAGATTAGCAGAAGATTAAGTTGATTGAAAAAAATCAGCAAATAGATCAGAGGAATCCTGGTCATTGTAAGTTTTTTCACCACCAAGGACAAATGAGGACGGCAAACCAGAAGATTTACGCTTCAAATTTACAAATGAATAAAATTGCTTGGGATCACAAGCAAACTGACGTTTGCAACGTATAAGATAATTCTCATAACTGCTAGAATTTAAAAGATTGAAGTTTGACTTGGCAATGGAATATTTGGACCAATGAACACTTGAACCAGACCTCTTATAATTTTTAAAACATTTAGTTTTAATGTTTCTCAAGTTCAATAGAGTCTTGGTAAACCAAGGTGGCTTATTTGAAACTGCCGAAATATGGCAGAGAGGGACGCACACATCCAGAATAGAGTTTAAAGTCTTATAAAAAAGCGATACTACCAAATTAATATCAACCGACTCATATAAAATAGAGCAGTCTGTTGAATTAATTAATTCACTAAGCAAAACAAAATCGCATTTCCGATAACAACGATTTGGATTAGAAGGCAAAGGAGTATAATTGGGATGATTATCGACAGCTAATAATCGAGTCTAAAAATAGTGAAATTACTTCAAAGAATTTCACTATTATGAATATTATTACTTAGCCTTGTTTCAGTGAATGCAATAATATCATATTGTACACTAAAATTGTGTAAGAATAGACTTTTAAGTTTAGAATTCACGCCGCGTACATTTTGATAAATCAGAGACAGCTGAGAAAAAGATTTTAAAGAGTTTAGTTTTTTGGTACAGTGTTAGACGACGATTGCACCGAAGGTAGATTTACAGAAATAGGAGTAGATCTGTTACGATTTTTAGGTCTAAATTCATGAACAACCACATGAGGTGACCAGAAGTTTGGATCACATAAAGTTTTAAAATATTCTATCGGCAAATTTATCTTAAAAGAGGCAATTTCACGCGGAGCTGCGAAGCTAAACTTCGATATAAAAACCTTAGCCGAAGTCTTGCTTGCAATAAAAGCAGATACTGCCTCACAGGTTGTATGCCAAATAACAGTAACAATAAATATAAAGAAAACAGGCATTTGCATATGACAAAGAAAACTTTACATATAGTCTTAAGATTCATTCAGAACAGAAGAGAAGTTTTTTTTATCAATAAAGCAAAATTCTAATATCCGAAGATATTAAGTGTTTTTATTGAACTATCACTCAACATATATAAGTATCTAACGACATTTTTGTTTAAGTGATTTACAGTTTTTTTTGAGCTTGTGTATCCAAAGATATAAATAAAACCATAATTCGCGCGCCTATCGAGCTTATCACTAAAACACGATAACTCATTTCGATATTTTATTATCGATAAAAAACGTTATCGAGAAACAGTAGCATAACCTCCTAAAATTTGTTTTAGGTTATTAAACGCTTCTGGTTGACTCTCATATAATGACTGTGACCCAGGGACACTACCATTTTCGCCTCTAAGAACACTGGTCAATGGTTTCACAATCTTTGAGTAATCCCTTATAAATCGCCTATAGTAACCAGACAATCCTAAGAAGGAGAGCAGAGACAAGTTTAGTTCCACTGCGACTAACTACAAAACCCAGATACTCAACTCTGTCTTCAAAAAATGTTGATTTTTCAGCCGATACCCTCATATTTGATGCATATGGCTTGATAGTATCAACTCTATACTATCTGTCCTCCATAGTTTTAGAATACCTTTCAGCATAGGCAATGGTTTAATATAGCTTCTCGATGCTCCCGTATCGAGTAGCAGTTTTACTTCTTTCAGCACTGCATATCTAGAAATCCATGGCAGGAGGGAACTGCCACTAAAAAATTAACCTGATCTTCCACGATATCTGCTACTTCTTGTTCGCCACGATCGTTGTATACCTCATCAAGATCAGACTTTTCTTCACTCAGATGATTAATTCTTAAATGATTAGTTTTTAAACTTTGATGATCAGGTGGATTATTAACGCATTGCTGAAAATTAGAATGTTGCCTGCCCGATTGGCCTCGACTTAGGTACGTGTTTTGTCTAAAACGAGACGTAGAAGGGTCAACATCCATTGGTTCGCCCAAAGATTGAGTAACAACCGGCGTGATGTTACCTTTTAGCAATTTCTGGTTGTAATTGGTCTGTGCTACAGCGTTTGTGTCACTAACTAAAGCCGTTTGCCTGTTAGATAAATATGGATTGCGAATGCCTGTCACCGATTCTGAGTTAGTGATTCTTTGAGTTGGTTGCCTGCTCCTCGTAAACGTTTCGGACGAACCTCTTCTGCTAGTGCAAGTGTACATGGTAGATCAAAGTGATGCAAATACTATATCGCATAGGGGTTTTTTTAATCCAGATATAAAAACCCTCAATGCGTCGCCCCTATATTTTTCAATTATTAATTATCATAATAGTCTTATTAGTTAACAGCGTAAGTTTTTTTTCTACTTCGTCGTAAAACTCGAGGATTGCCTTTGTTCCCTGTCTCAATGTTGACAATTCCTGTTTAATATGGTAAGCCGGACGCTTATCCGAGTAAGTAAAATCCAACCTAGCAATTATCGCATCGAAATTGAGCACTGTACTAAAATATGATAATACACCTTCAGCAGCACTTCTAATTTTATTTCTTATAATTGTTACAGCCTGAAAGTGGCGTAAGCTCCCATGTAACTCTTTAAAAATCTCATACACATTATGCGCTGCGTCGTGCAAAGACACATACATATGTACCGGGTTGCCCAGAAAAATCGGGAAGAGATTTCACAGCATTAGGCGTTTCTTCACATTTTATTCCGTCACAATTTTAACTTTTTCCCACGTTTTTGCAGCCGGTTTATTAAATATACCACTAATTTGGCTTTTTATATTATTTAATTCGGCCTCAAACTCTCTTCGTGTATTTTCAACAGCTTCGTCTACCAAAAAAGTTTACTTGATCTTCATTCATTTTTAATCTAGTCTCATTTAAGGTTAATTTTTCAAAAAATTTTCTAATTCAAGCAAAGAAGAGTCGCACATAAAGAGCATTTATTCTTCATTTAAATGACAGCATAGAAAACAGCTCTCTTTTTTTATTTTATTTTGTTTTTATACCCTGAACCCATTGAAAATGGGAAATCAGGGTATAATGGTTTTGTTAAAATGTATGTAACAGGCAGAAGGAGGCGTGGCAGACCCCACAAAGTATATATATTCTTGATCAGGGCGACGAGCTGAGTCGATTTAGCCCTGTCCGTCTGTCTGTCCGTCCGTCCGTCCGTCCGTCCGTCCGTCCGTCCGTCCGTCCGTATGTTTGAACGCGTCGATTTCAGAAGATACAAGAGCTAGAGACCTCAACTTTTTTTTAAAATGTCCGTAAATACAGCGCGGATATCGAGTTTATCACTAAAAAACGATAACTCATTCCAATACTTTTTTATCAATAAAAAACCTTATCGAAGATCACTTAAATAATTATATCTCCTACATCTTTCAAGCTAGAGTCTCCAAATTTAAAATGTATATTAAGACGCATGTCATACAATTTCGGTTTTTGTTAAAATTTACCCCCCACCCCTAAATCCACCCCCTCACCCTCATCTTTGTAAAAGTCGTATATCAAATACTAGAGACTTGTGCTTCGGTATACACATACATTTAAACATCATGATTACGTTCTGAAAGTTTCATTACGATCGTACGTCTAGAAATTAAATTATTCAACAAATAAGTTCTCATAATATCGCCAGCACTGCAGCGCAACCCAAGCGCAATAGGTTATAAATTTATATCTCCTACATTTTTAGAGCTATAGTCTCCAAATTTTAAAAATATATTCCAATGCATTTTATACAATTTCGGTTTTTGTTATATTTTGGATACCGGCTCCAAATTCAGAATCCCCAGTGAAGGTCAGATTCTAGTATAGCTAATTGTGAATGATTTGACATGTTTTTTTTTTTAAAATGCCAAATATTCAATAGAATATGTAGATCATATGCTGAAAGTTTCATTAAATTCGGTTTAGTCAATCGACTTTAAAAAATAACAAAATGTTTGGCCAATTAACAAACGCACGTGCTGCAGCAAAAGCAGTTTTCCAATACGTGTGCACACATACATTCAAACATCTTCTAGCACATTCTTAGAATCACATCAGCAGTTAGTTTCGTTTAGTTCTGCTAGATGGCGTTGCATCAGTGAATCTATTTCAGTTTTGACATTGTGAATAAGAACAGAGGAGTGGCGTCATGGTAGAGGGCGCGGCGCTTGATCGCGAGGTCTATGGTTCAAATCCTGCTGGGCGTATTGTAGTTTTCTTTTAATTGCTTCAAAATTTTTATATATTTGATTAAATTTCTCTTATATTTTTTCAAAAATCGAAATTGAAATTTTAACCATACTATATGTACGTTTTTATTAGTTTGGTTGTTCTTGCACATTCTTAAAGTCACATCAGCAGTTAGTTTGACTTAGATTTGGTAGATGGCGCTGTAGCAGTGAATCTATTTCAGTTTTGACATTGAAAATTAGAACAGAAGGGTGGCGTCAAGGAAGAAAGCGCTGCGCTTGATCACGAGGACTCGGGTTCAAACCCAGAGCGTGTCGTAATTCTTTTTTTTAATTGTTTCAAAATTTTTATATATTTAATTAAATGAGTTTTCTATTTCATTTATATAAATAAATAAATACATCGAAATTGAAATTTGAACCATACTAAATGTGCTTTTCTATTAGTTTGGTTCAGGGTAGTATCTAGTCGAGCGCTCTCGACTAGAGTTTTCTTACTTGTTTTAAACACGTGTTTGAGAAAATTCATACAAAAATGAGCAGATCACTTACATTGGTTTTAGGGTTATTTAATGTTGTAGCATGTTCCATATTATCAAGTGACCACTGTGAAACACTTTAAAATTATTTTTAATATATTGTATCACTTTGTTACAATATTTATGCACATAACATTCGAGTGCAAAGAACTTTAAGTACATTCCTGACTAGGCAGATCTTACAGCGCAAGACTCCGTCGCAATAAGTAATATGATACATCCTCGCTCACCCGCTGCGGCGGCATACATATAAACGTATTTTTATGTAAACATTATATACATACATATACACTATTATATGCATATACATTTATGCATTTATACATTAATACACATAAACACTTTTACACTGTAACGAACCTTCGGTTTATCCCGAGTCTAAGCTGGGCTAGTTTCAGCTGACTGTGGATTCGTGCCAACAAATTTATTTGTTGAAGCCCCTGCGATAATAATTAGTCACTTGTGATTTTAGGTTTTATAGCGTAACTATATTCTCTTGACTAAGTTTAAAATGTACACGTCACTTAAAGTTATGCTGGCTCGCTGGTTGGCTTTAGCGAAGCACACCTACCGAGCGCTGGTTCAACGCACTCCGGCTGCGAGAGTATTGTGCTAAAACACGCTAGTTTACCGGGACGATTCGGGAAACGCCAGGACTTCGGTCTGAACAAAACTCTGGCGGTTCGCTCAGATATGCAGGCCTCTCCTACTATCCCACTCGCTCACAGCACAACACTAGCTTCGTTTTCGCTCACAAACACTTCTCTTGCGCACGGCTACGCGAACTTACTCAGATGTGCAGGCCTCGCTTAAGCCGCTGCTATGCACCGATGTCCTGATCGGTGCCGCTGATGCTGCTGATTGCCTCTTTTGTTGTCGCAAGGATTCCCACTGGATGTCCTTGCTGTTCCCACGATGTCCTTGCTGTTCCCACGATGTCCTTGCTGTTCCCACGATGTCCTTGCTGTTCCCACGATGTCCTTGCTGTCCTTTGAAGGCCTGGGAGTCCTGATTCACCACTCGCGTTGACTTTCACTAATCACTTTAATCACCACTTTTCTCAAGCCTCTCCCTTTTCTCAAAACTCTCAACCATTTCCAGCCCATCAAGCCTCGTATGGAGCCGCCGGTGGCCTTTTATAGCCCAGCCACAGGCCTTGCTTCGGGTGATAACGGGGCCCGTTCGGCTCTGGAGCGGGGCCTTTCAGCCGCTCGTGCCCATAGAAACGGGTGACGCCACTTTCCCGCCAAATTGCGTGGCAGCCTCCCATTGGCCGAAGTACCGTTGGTGCCCTGCGAGTGAAAGTGATCACTACTATCAGCCGGCACGAACGGCACCTCGGCTAACGGTCCCCGATGATCGTCGTGCGTGCGACGCGAACCCATTGCTGGATCTGTAGGAGCGAAAGAGACCGCCTCTAACAGGACTTTGACCCCCTTTCCAGTGCGAGGGTCGCTCCTACAGTATTCGCGTCGCTGTGTGGAGCAACATATATATGCACGTATATGCATATAAACGCACAGCAAATACGTACGTTCATATACATTAATACGTGCATACCTATATTGCTCCTCACACTCCCCTCTTCCTTAGGGAAAACACGAGACCATCGTGTTTGAATTTGGCGCCCGTCTCCGCTGCGCTGCTCCGTTTTGCGCTGCTCCATTTTGCGCTGCTCCATTTTGCGCTGATCGCCGCTGTTAACGCACTGTTAACGCCATCAGCTGTATTTCCACTTACCGCTGGCAATGCTGTGTTCTGCCGGTGAGTGAAAAGTACAATATTTTTTTTACTTTCCCATAAAATCACCAAAAATATTATGTTTCAGGCCGGGCATCTTTTCCCATTATGCCCCCCTTGACCTGATGGCCTGCCGCTGCCAATGCCCACGCCGGGCGCAAAACTCGCCTGTCGGTTTTGCAGCCCCCGGTGGCATTGGCGCATGTGCGCGCGGCCATGGCCATTTCACCCATTTGGCGCATGATGTTCCTCGCCGCTGGAGATGCTTTTCTGCTGGTTGCTGCTGCTCCTTGGACCCTTGGGGATGCTCCGGTGGGGCACTGCGGTCATTTCATGCGCTGCTGCTAGGAGATCGGGCCACAGACGTCGTTCGCAAATTGGACACCGGTATCGCGTCTTTGGTGTCGGTACGCTTGTTGGTCGATCCTCTTTCGCGCACAGCTCGCAGCGAAGTCGCTGGCCAGTGCGCGAGGACCGGTTGCCAAGCTTCGTCGACACCCAAAGTTCGGAGCCGGTGGAGCCAGTTGCGTGGCAGGCGTCTGCCGCCATGCTCTCCCAGCAAGCAGCCACATGCCCGACTGCATGCCCCGCGTCCATGATTTGCCGCCGCTGCCTCTGCCCACGCCGGGCGCTCCTACAAAACTCACCTGTTGAGCTATAGTCCACGGTGGCGTTGGCACTCGTGCGGCGGCCACCTGCCTTCCGACATCCCTCGCCGTCCTCTCCGTTGCTGCAGGCGTCCACAACAGCAGCTGCTCTTCCAAATTCGTACTGTGTCTCTCTGCGGCGCCGCCGACCCAATTGTGGATTGCTGTTGGGAGTTGGCCACATCGATGTAGTTCGCAACTACCCCTGATGTCGAACTTTGACGCCGGCTGGCATTTTGCGGCCACTCCTCATTCGCGCACAGCTCGCAGCAAAATCGCTGGCCAGTGCGCGAGGATTCGGCCAACAAAACGCGCCTACGCCCAAGCACGGACAACTGGATGACTTCGTCGCGTGGCAGGCATCGATGGTGGCCAGGACTCCCAACTGGCAACCCAACTTATGGCTGCGTGCTCCTCGTCTCCACTCGGACACTTGATGGCATGTGGACGGCTCACTCGAGCGCCGTCGGTCCACTCTGGTAACTCATCCACAAGAAGACCCCGGCCCGATGCCCACATGTCCATTTTATACCTTATGCTGCCGCGCGCCGCTGCTTAGGCGACAGCACCTAACGGGTCCTGTATCCTATGCTCAGCCCACTCTAGCCTTCGCTGCCTTATGGCTGAATTCCAGGCAGGCTACGGTACTGCCCAGATACCGTTTTCCCCACACTCCCATTGGCACACGCATACATAGCCCTCCTAGCCGAACATCCAATGCAAGCTCTTCTGCCGCGTCGCATTGTTGTTGGCATCTCTTCGCTAGCGATCGTTATATGCCGCCGTGTGTTTGTTGTTGGCGATTTTAGTTGTCGCTGTGCGTTTTGTTGTTGGCGGTTTTAGTTGTCGCTGTGCGTTTTGTTGTTGGCGGTTTTAGTCGTCGCTGTGCGCTTTGTTGTTGGCGATTTCGTGCGCTAGCGCTCGCTGAGCTTGCTCTCGCTCGCTGAGCTTGCTCTCGCTCGCTGAGCTTGCTCTCGCTCGCTCTTGCTTCGCTGTGGGTGTGGGTGTGCAATTTTCGCCTGGAATGCGTGCGGTTTGTTTTTGTTTCCGCTCTCGCTTAGAAATGCATATAATTTCGGCTGCGCGCGTGCTGTTGCTAAGGGCGCCTACACTGCAGGTGGGTACTGCTTGCACTTGTACTGCTTTGTTGTTGTATCTGCGCATAGTGCATTGCACATGCACTGGCAGCTAAGTTTTTCAGTGCAGTACTGTACACTGCTTGCTGTCGTGCGCGCGCAGTTCAAACAAATTGTTGTTGCGCACCCAATATACCGTAATTATCCCGATGGCAACTGTAGTTTTCCAGCCACAGATGCATTTCGCAGCCGAAATTATGCATTTTTAGCAAAATTTTTGCTGTGTTTTTTTTTCTTCTTCTTCTGCTCGCAAATTAGAAGCAATACACTTCGCTGTGTATTCACTCCCTTTTTTTTTTTTTGAAAAAAAAAAAACAGCTTTAATGCTCACCCGAGTCTCCTCTCCATGGCTTGAGATCCGCCACATGCGCCGTCCTGGTCCGCTTATCGGCCGCCGACCTGATCCGGCAGATTTCAGGCGACACAAAACTGGCCACGATATAAGGGCCTCCATAGCGTGGTGCTAGTTTTGCTGCAAAACTCTCTGCGGCATTCGACAAGTGGCGTTCCTTTGCCCACACCTTGTCACCTATGGCCGGCTTCCACTGCCGCCTCCGTAGGTTGTAATGCCGCGCCTGATCCTGTCCAGCTCTCTCCAGGTTTCGACGCACTATCTCAAACACAGCAGCTTGCAGCTGGCTAGACTTATATCGCTGACACACTTCGCAGCGCTGTAGGTATGCTCTCGCATCACGGTACATACCTGGCCAGTAATACCGCGCTGCCACCCGAGCGATCGTTTTTCGGCTCCCAAGGTGGCCAGCGGTGGCTGCGTCGTGGTTCTCCTCCAGAACTTGTTTGCGCCGGTCCGCCGGCACGCACAACTTCCATGCAGCCACATCCTCGTGGCCGCCTTGATGCGGGATGTGCCGATATAAGTTTCCAGACTCTTCCATATAGTCTGGAAACTTATGTGGCGCCTTCTTGATGTCCTGCCGAAGCTTGGTGAGCCAGCGACATCCTGTCCCAGCTGGCATCTCCTTGCTCTTGACCAAACGGCACGCCTCCTCTCCCAGAGGCTGCCGTGAGAGCGCATCCGCTACCACATTCCGCTTGCCCTTCTTGTAGCGCTGCTTTATGGGCTTATTGTCCTGCCTCCTGATCCGGTGCTCCGTGATCCTGGTGGTGCCTTTCACATGCTGGAACTTCTCCAGCTCATGCCTCAGAAAAGCATCCACCTCTGAGTCTTTGTGCATAGGCGTTGGCTGCTCCATGTTCGCCTCCACTGGCGTCTCTGGACTCGCCTCCACGCTGGCCACAGCCACAGACAGCTTCTCCTCTGACTGTCCGCTCGACTGTGGAATTCTTGGCTTGATCCTCAGCGTCAAGCCACCGCACTCCAGTGTGGTGCCCATGCTGGCCAAGAAATCCCAGCCCAGCACCAGATCGTCGATCACTCCTGGCAGAATCAGCAACGGGATTTGGCTTTGCTGATTCCCCAGGCTGATCGTCGTCTCCAGCTGCGAGTCCACATGACTGCAACTGCCGTCCGCTAAGCGTATGCGCCGCCGTGTTGCACGCACCACGCCCACTCCTCTGAGCCTGTCAGCAAGCTTTTCGCTTATAAAGCTGCTTGTGGCTCCAGTGTCGATTGTGGCTTTTTGTTGGGTGGCTCCAATGGCCACAATCGCTGTCATCTGGCTGCCTTCATTCTGAAGACGGCCTACTAGCGCCTGGGGGCTCCTGGCCGCTGCTCCCGCTCGCCCCTGGATGGCGGGTGCCGCTGCTCGTTTCCCGACTGGCAACAGGCAAACGTTCTCACTCCAATGCGCCCGCACTGCCAGCAGAAATCCAGTGCCTTGTTGCGGCACGTAAAAGCGCGGTGCCCCTCCTGGCCACACACTCGGCATGCCCTGGCTGGATTCGGAATGTGAGTCCTTGCTCCGGTTGCGCCTGTCCTTGGCGCAGGTGAAGGCTTCGCCTCATCCTCCATGCAGCGATACTCCACATCGCCTCCAGCGTCGTCCATGGCCATAAATCGAGTCCGGCCCGGCCGTGGCTGCTGCCGCAACCTCTCGCGGTCTCTTTCCAGCTCCTCGAACTCGTCTGCGAGGTGCATCAATTCCACCAGATTATGGAACTGGTACGGGCGGGCGTAGGCACGCAGATCCGGCAGGCTGTTGTTGTAAATGAGCTTCATCTAGCGGTCTGCTCCATAGCGCAGAGGCCGCATGAGAGTCTGCATCTCAACCATGTAGACCTTGAAGCTCTCATCTACCATTTGCCTCCGGCGTTTGACGTCGTCCTCCAGCTTCTCCAGATAGCCTCTGGGCAAGAAGAACTCCTGGAAGCTGCGCACGAACGTCGCCCACGCCGTCCAGTGCCTGTTGTTGGCCACGTACCACTTCAAGGCCATGCCTTTCAGCAGCTCTGGCATCGCCCTCGGGATCATATCCAGATCCAGGCCATATGTGTCCGCCGACCACTCCACCTGCTCCAAGAACTCCAAAGGCTTTGTGGTGCCATCAAAGCGGAAGCTCCACTCTCGCACTTGTTTGGCCACCTTTGGATATTCTTGGGCTGTGCTGCCGAGTCCTGGTGGCCTGATTTCTGGTTGCGGGGTGGATGTGGCCCTTATCTCACCCTGTCGCGTGTCCTGCAGCCGTGCCGCTGCACTCGTAGAAGGCACACAGAGCCGCGCCACATGCGCCAGCTCTGTCTCCGAGTCGTCGTCAACTACGGCGGTCGTTGCCTCATCTCTCAGCGAGGCACGGCGTCCATGCAGTCGCCTCAGCTCGGCGATCCTCAGTGAGTAAGGAATGCTACCTTCATTCCTCTCAACCCACTCGCCAAACTGCCTCCGCATAGCGTCCAGTGTGCCTGACAAGCTCACTCCGAACTCGTCACCATAACTCAACACTTCATCCTTTTTCAAGTTATATACCCACGCTCGCACCATAGTCACAAATTTCTAATTAAACTCTTATCGCAGGGCCCCACGTTGGGCGCCAGTTGTAACGAACCTTCGGTTTATCCCGAGTCTAAGCTGCGCTAGTTTCAGCTGACTGTGGATTCGTGCCAACAAATTTATTTGTTGAAGCCCCTGCGATAATAATTAGTCACTTGTGATTTTAGGTTTTATAGCGTAACTATATTCTCTTGACTAAGTTTAAAATGTACACGTCACTTAAAGTTATGCTGGCTCGCTGGTTGGCTTTAGCGAAGCACACCTACCGAGCGCTGGTTCAACGCACTCCGGCTGCGAGAGTATTGTGCTAAAACACGCTAGTTTACCGGGACGATTCGGGAAACGCCAGGACTTCGGTCTGAACAAAACTCTGGCGGTTCGCTCAGATATGCAGGCCTCTCCTACTATCCCACTCGCTCACAGCACAACACTAGCTTCGTTTTCGCTCACAAACACTTCTCTTGCGCACGGCTACGCGAACTTACTCAGATGTGCAGGCCTCGCTTAAGCCGCTGCTATGCACCGATGTCCTGATCGGTGCCGCTGATGCTGCTGATTGCCTCTTTTGTTGTCGCAAGGATTCCCACTGGATGTCCTTGCTGTTCCCACGATGTCCTTGCTGTTCCCACGATGTCCTTGCTGTTCTTTGAAGACCTGGGAGTCCTGATTCACCACTCGCGTTGACTTTCACTAATCACTTTAATCACCACTTTTCTCAAGCCTCTCACTTTTCTCAAAACTCTCAACCATTGCCAGCCCATCAAGCCTCGTATGGAGCCGCCGGTGGCCTTTTATAGCCCAGCCACAGGCCTTGCTTCGGGTGATAACGGGGCCCGTTCGGCTCTGGAGCGGGGCCTTTCAGCCGCTCGTGCCCATAGAAACGGGTGACGCCACTTTCCCGCCAAATTGCGTGGCAGCCTCCCATTGGCCGAAGTACCGTTGGTGCCCTGCGAGTGAAAGTGATCACTACTATCAGCCGGCACGAACGGCACCTCGGCTAACGGTCCCCGATGATCGTCGTGCGTGCGACGCGAACCCATTGCTGGATCTGTAGGAGCGAAAGAGACCGCCTCTAACAGGACTTTGACCCCCTTTCCAGTGCGAGGGTCGCTCCTACAGTATTCGCGTCGCTGTGTGGAGCAACATATATATGCACGTATATGCATATAAACGCACAGCAAATACGTACGTTCATATACATTAATACGTGCATACCTATATTGCTCCTCACAACACATATAAACATACATATATACATAAGCGGACCGCTGCTCTGCCGGCTTCACTGGCAGCACAGCCAACCGATTTTAGCTGTACGTGACAATTGTCTTAGAATTAAAAAATTATTCATTAAAGACTTACAACTCGATGGTCGACCTTTCATTGAGTTCACCAATATTACATGGCGACCGTGACTTGTGGCTGCCAATTCATTTTGATTGATTGATAATTCAAAATTAAATAAGTGTGTTCTGCCTGTTGATGGTGGAGGTGCCACTGCATCCGACAACATTCTCAGGTCCACAAGAGCAACATAAACATAAGCAACAACAATATGGACATCGTGGGACATCGCAGATACCAACTGACGGCAGCAAAAATAAAAAAGAACTAGAAATCTGAGTGAGTAGAGGTTAATGAGTGAAGTTCGAAAGAAAAAAGCCGTCAGAAGCGGCTTGAGAGTACGCCTGCAGAAAAGAAAGGCAGAAATATTAAAACTATTGTTCGCCACCAACCCACCACTACATTGGCAGGCAACAATAGCTTTACAAAATGAGCTTGATCAAATACAGCAAGCACAAGAAAGCATAAAGAACAAAAACTCAACCTCTACCACTATATATAAACAGATTCCAGTTATTAACCAAAATTCTAATACTAGGAATGCCACACTGCCGAAAGTCACCATAGACAAACCTAAGAAGTGCCCAAATGACTGCGAGGGACCTCTAGGAAGTGTACATTGCCATTACACGTGCGGCAAGCACCGGTACCGCCTGAGCTCATAGGCCCCGGACATCAGCATCAGAAACAACAGCGTGAAAGGCAGGCCGCCTTTATGCCATCGAGGGAACATCAGCGAGCCAACCGGTGACGACCAGCTGATGTTTGTGCACTGCGATGCATACACAAAATTAATCTTAACAAGTAAGAAGACTCTAGTCGAGACTGCTCGACTAGGAGATACCCTGAACCCGCCAAGCTGATATGCTTATCATTTTGCACTTCTTTTATGCACGCACACATACATACACATGCATCCACCCTCACGCGCCCGCGCTCTGCTAACTGCGCAGTAAGCAGCGACTGCGCTTGGGCTGCGCTGTAGTGTGGGCAATACGATGAGAATTTACTTGGTGAATAACTTCTTTTGTAAACATACGATCTTAATGAAATTTTCAGGGCGTAATTATATGGTCAAAATGTGTGTACATTCCAAAGCACAATTCTCTAGTACTTGAAATACGTTTTTTACAAATTGGGGGCGAAGGGGGCGTGGTATCCAAAATCTGTTGATTACAAAATGTTTGTATTTATCATACGTATGTACACAGTAAATCTGAAATCTCCACATCTAATAGTATTCCAAAGAGGCTCAAAAAACAAAATCAATTTTTCGATGATTCTCGATAAAAAAGTTATCGGATGAGTTATCAAAAAAATAAAGCAAACTCGTACTGCGTATGGTATACACACAAAATTTCTCTAGCTCTTATATCTTCTGAGATCTCGGCGTTCATACGGACAGACGGACGGACGGACGGACATACGGACAGACGGACAGGGCTATATCGACTCAGTTCGTCGTGCTGATCAAGAATATATATACTTTATGGGGTCTGCGATGATTCCTTCTGCCTGTTACATATTTTTACACAAAAACATTATACCCTGATTTCCCATTTTCAATGGGTTCAGGGTATAACAAGTAAGAAAGCTCTTGTCGAGACTGCTCGACTACGAGATCCCCTGAACCCTTCGAGCAACTGATATTTCAATAATAATTCGCACATACACACGCACACACACATACACGCATACAAACAAACACACGCACACACACACACACACGCATATACAGGCGATTACGCTTGGGTTGCGCTGCAGTGTTTGCAATATTTTGAAAACTTATTTGTGGAATAATTTAATTTCTAGACGTACGATCGTAATGAAACTTTCAGAACGTAATCATAATATTTAAATGTATGTATATTTATGTATACCGAAGCATAAGTCTCTAGTATTTGATATACGACTTTTACAAAGATGAGGGTGAGGGGGTGGATTTAGGGGTGGGGGTAAATTTTAACAAAAACCGAAATTGTATAAAATACATCTTAATATACATTTTAAATTTGGAGACTAGCTTGAAAGATGTAGGAGATATAATTTTTTAAGTGATCTTCCATAAGGCTTTTTATCGATAAAAAAGTATCGGAATGAGTTATCGTTTTTTAGTGATAAACTAAAAAGTTTAGGTTTCTAGCTCTTATATCTTCTGAAATCGACGCGTTCAAACATACGGACAGACAGACGGATAGGGCTAAATCGACTCAGCTCGTCGCCCTGATCAAGAATATATATACTTTGTGGGGTCTGCCACGCCTCCTTCTGCCTCTTACATACATTTTAACAAAGCCATTATACCCTGATTTCACATTTTCAATGGGTTCGGGGTATAAAAATAAGAGAAAATTTTCAAAATAAAACCACATACTACACATTTTTAATATGTTCAACAATAAAATAAGTAAAATTTATGATATATTTGATACCAATATGGGTCTAATTGAGACAAAGACGGTGGACTCCACTGCAAATGTAATTAACAAAATAGAGTCTTCAAATTCAGATTTATAGTTAACAAATGTACTTTTATTGATAATTGTAGTAATTATGAGCGCATATGTATTGTATAAAGCATACAAGTTACACAATAAATGTGTAACAAAAAGAGCCCTAAGCCATGCTAATGAACTAGATAAAATCTAGGCTACATATACGCCAACTATTATAAAAATAAAAAAATAATAATAATAATAATAATAATAATAAATAATAAACTCATGATCAAAAAATTTTAAAATGATAGCAAAAATTAATGCAATTTACAATAGAGAACCTAATTTTAGAATAAACACATTTAGAATACTACAAAGGCATCTTGATTTCATTACAATTTTCGAATTCGAAAATGAGTACATAGAAGCTTTTGATAGTATAGCAAGCCCACTGTTCGGCTTACTCCAGATAGAAAAGGGTATAGCGTTAAGCACATTACCTTACGTAATGGTCAAAACTGTAGACGAGATACATCCGATACTTGGTTCAGCAACCATAGTACTCGTGAAACAACATCGCTAAATGCAAATTAAAATATAACAGCCATATAATAAGTTCGTTTTAAAGAATACATTTCCATTAAAGAATGGAATGGAACGAAATTGCGAAAACCATAGACGCATTTCGTTAAAAGTTTGAAAAATCATATAAGTGCATCAATAAAGATGCAGTTATAAAAACGAACACTTTAATTAACCACATAGATATCATTGTAAAAGAATACAATAATATCATAACAACGGTAAATAAACACGAAAAAAGGTTTACAGCCGAGCACAAAAATAAATGTTTAAGAGTTCTCAAATCTCTAACACAAGACTAAGTTCTGTCGCTAATAGGCGACACATTCAAATAAATGTGCCAAGTAGTCTAAATCTATTAGCGGACTTTGATCCAAGCCAATTAAAAGACTTAAACGAATCCATACAGTCAAACGACACCGAATCTGATAGTGATATTGAAACACTAGAAGAAACAATTAATATAAAAAATTATAAACCAAATACAAACATGGCAAATCAGGTCGCATTAGATAGGAAATATGTGAAGCAGATTTCCTTTTCAGTCCCTGAATTCGATGGTAAAAAGTTATCATTGAATAGGTTCTTGACAGTTTTGAGGCTTGTTGAAAGAACTAAAGGCGATCAAGAGGTTATTAAAACAAAAAGGCAAAACAGCATCCCAGAATACTCTTGAAATTGATGACTTGCGAAAGCAGTTAGAAGCTTATATTGACGATGGTCTAGACCCCGACAATACAGAAAAATTCTCAACGAAAGAGTCTATTACTGCAATGACTAAGAACTGCGAGCATGAGAAACTGAGAATAATTTTAGAAGCAGGAAACTTCGTCACTTTCAACGATGTGATGGGTAAATATATCCATTGCAGCACTGAAATGACTGGAAGCGCCAGCACAGTATTATTCCAGCAAAGCCGCAATAATAGAGGAGGTGGTTACCGATACCAAAGAGGTAAAAACAATAGCCGCGGTAACTACAACCCTAACAATAACAATTACAGAAATAATGGTAGAGGCCGAGGCTTCAATCGAGGAAGATATAATTCCAACCGAGGCAACAACCAAAACTACCATAATAATAATTATGGCAAAAACCATGTCCGAGTTACCCAAAGCAATTCGGGAAACGGACAGAATCCTTCAGATACTCAGAGCAATTAAACAAACAAATATATACACTCAATCTCAGTTTTAGCATCTTTATAAAAATTAATAACGAAAATACAGGAAAAGTTTACACACTACTAATAGACACAGGTGCAGTTATATCTATTTTAAAAGAAAATATAGATATCTTTGTAAATATCTAATGTAAATAACAACATTTTAACACCAAATATCAGGCATTGGTGAAGGTTCAGTTTTTTCAAAAGGGTTAGCATTCGTAGAATTATCTACAGGGAAACATGTAATACCACATAATTTCCACTTAGTCGATAAAGACTTCCCCGTTCCAAGCAATGGCATTATAGGTATAGATTTCATTAAAAAATATAATTGCCAACTAGATTTCACACAATCAAATGATTCTCTAATACTGAGGCCAAATAATCTAAATTATCAAATAGATATACCAATGATACACACGTGTGATAATAATGCCACAATAATTCCAGCTCGTGCTGAAGTAGTCCGTCAAATCAATATAACTTCGAAAAACCAAAATGTTCTTATTCCAAACCAGGAAATTGAAAAAGGAATTCTTATTGGAAACACCATTTCCAATAATAATAATACATTTGTCTGAATATTAAATACAACCAATTCAATTAGAGTAATAAACCTTAACAAGATAAAAGTAGAAACGCTAAGTGACTACGAGATAGTCCAAGAAATTAGCGAAGAGAGACAAAATACTGTCATGAAAAAACTAATTAAGAATTTTCCACCTCTGTTCAAGCAAACCTTAACAAACCTCTGCACAAAATATACAGATATATTCGGACTAGAAACCGAATCGATATCTACAAATAATTTTTATAAGCAAGAACTGAGATTAAAAGATACAGAACCAGTGTATATAATAAATTATAGAATACCACACGCTCACAGAGAAGAAGTAGACAGGCAAGTCAATAAACTCATTCTTGATAAAATAGTAGTAGTAAAATCTGACAAATTTCCACTTCCAAGAATTGACGATATTCTTGACCAACTAGGGAGAGCTAAATATTTTTCATGCCTAGACTTAATGTCTGGATTTCATCAAATAGAGTTAAAAGAACACTCTAGAAATTTAACATCCTTTTCGACCAGCAATGGTTCATATCGTTTTACACGATTACCTTACGGTTTAAAAATAGCGCCAAATTCTTTTCAAAGAATGATGACTATAGCATTTTATGGATTAAACCCTTCACAAGCTTTCTTGTATATGGATGACTTAATTGTCATCGGCTGTTCTGAAAAACACATGATCAAAAACTTGACAGATGTTTTTGACCTGTGCAGAAAACACAGTCTGAAACTACATCCAGAAAAATGTTCTTTCATCATAGGTCATAAGTGTACTGATAATGGTATTTTACCAGATGACAAAAAATATGATGTCATCGAAAAATACCCAGTCCCCACGGACGCTGATAGCGCTAGAAGATTTATTGCATTCTGCAAGTATTATATACGATTCATTCACGGCACATAACTAGATTATGCAAAAGGAATATCAATTTCCAATGGTCTGAGGAATGCCAAAATGCATTCGAATATTTAAAGAAATCCTTAATTAAGCCCACCTTGTTGAAATACCCTGATTTCAATAAAGAATTTTGCATAATTGCAGATGCAAGCAAATACGCATGTGGAGCTGTACTAACACAAAATTATGGAGATAAACAACTCCCAGTTGCATACGCTTCACGCTCATTCACCAAAGCTGAAAGCAACAAATCAACAACAGAACTGGAACTAGCAGCCATCCACTGGGCAATTACATACTTTAGACCATATATTTATGGCAAACACTTTACTGTAAAAACGGATCACAGACCATTAACATATTTGTTCTCAATGACAAACCCCAGCTCAAAACTTACAAGAATGAGATTAGAACTAGAGGAATATGACTTTACTGTTGAGTATCTGAAGGGCAAAGACAATTTCGTAGCTGATGCACTCTCACGCATCACTATTGAAGATTTAAAAAACATTGCTAAAAGTATACTTAAAGTCACTACAAGAAACCAAAGTAAACAGAAATAATCCCGCGCGGGGAATGTTCAAGATTTGCCTAGGCAAACACTTGACAACGCTTCTAAGACCAACGTATATGAAGTCATTTGCAATGACGAAATACGAAAAGTAGTGACCTTGCACATAACAAATAATACATGTTTTTTGAAGCATGGAAAGAAAGTTATAGCAAGAATTGATGTTGACGATCTGTACACCAATGGAACCCTTGACTTAGGTCTATTCTTCCAAAGGCTTGAAAAGCAATCCGGTATACTTAGAATTAGCCAACTCAAAGTGGCACCAAGCGAAAAGATCTTTGAAATAACCTCAATAGAATCTTTCAAAAAAATGGGCAATAAGATATTAAAAACATTAAGAGTAGCGCTACTCAAGCCGGTGACCCTAATAAATAATAATAAAGATCAAGAAGCGATATTGTTTACATACCATGATGATCCAATTCAAGGAGGTCATACAGGCATTACAAAAACTTTGGCCAACTAAAAAGATATTATTATTGGAAAAATAAATATATATACACGTCATATCAAAGAGTACATTAAGAAATGTCCAAAGTGCCTAAAATCAAAAGTAACAACAAACATAAAGACTCCTATGACAATAACAGAGACTCCGATACATGCTTTTGACAGAGTGATAGTAGACACTATAGGTCCACTACCACGCTCGGAAAATGGCAATGAATACGCAGTTACGTTAATATGCGATTTAACAAAATACTTAGTTTCAATACCAATTCCGAATAAAAGTGCAACAACTGTTGCCAAAGCTATATTCGAAAATTTTATTCTGAAGTACGGTCCAATGAAGACGTTCATTACGGACATGGGAACAGAATATAAAAACTCGATTATAAACGACTTGTGCAAATATCTAAAAATAGACAACATAACGTCTACTGCACATCATCACCAGACCCTAGGGACAATAGAACGAAGACATCGAACATTCAATGAGTACGTTCGTTCATACATCTCTGCAGACAAAACGGATTGGGATGTTTGGATGCAATATTTCACATATTGTTTCAACACTACACCATCAGCAACGCATGAAGATTGTCCATACGAATTAGTCTTTGGTAGACTACCAAGACAATCCGTAAACTGAAACAAAAATGATATAGTAAACTTACTATATAATTTAGACGACTATGCTAAGGAAATAAAATTTAGATTAGAAGTTGCATACAAAAGGACTAGAGTTATGTTAGATAAAGCCAAGGCTCTTAGGAAATTAGAATATGATAGACAGGTTAAGGATTTTGAGTTACATGTAGGAGATAAAGTACTAACAAGAAATAAAACAGGCCACAAATTAGAGCCTGCGTATATAGGACCATACACAGTAGAGAAAATAATGACAACATTTTCATTAAGGATAATAAGAATAAGAAACAGAAAGTACATAAGGTTAGGCTAAAAAAAATCCATAATTAAAAAATTAATAAAATCGGTCTGATCAACCATCATACCATTTATTAATTTTCCATTTTTATTTCACTTTCATTTAAATTAAATTTTTAAACTCAACATATATATATATATATATATATATATATATATATATATATATATATATATATATATATATATATATATATATATATATATATATATATATATCTATATATATATATATATATATATCTATATATATATGTTGAGTTTAAAAATTTAAATATAATATATATATAAATTTTTATAAAAATATATATAGATATATTACACATATATATATATATTGATATCATATATATCATCAAACAAAAAAATTAAATAACTCCATAGAATTACGTTATTTTTCTTAAGGAGGGGGATGTAGCATGTTCCATATTATCAAGTGACCACTGTACTCAGTGAAACACTTTGTTACAATATTTATGCACATAACATTCGAGTGCAAAGAACTTTAAGTACATTGCTGACTAGGCAGATCTTACAGCGCAAGATTCCGTCGCAATAAGTAATATGATACATCCTCGCTCATCCGCTTCGGCGGCATACATATAAACATATTTTTATGTAAACATTATATACATACATATACACTTTTATTTGCATATACATTTATGCATTTATACATTAATACACATAAACACTTTTACACATATAAACATACATATATACATAAGCGGACCGCTGCTCTGCCGGCTTCACTGGCAGCACAGCCAACCGATTTTAGCTGTACGTGACAATTGTCTTAGAATTAAGAAATTATTCATTAAAGACTTACAACTCGATGGTCGACCTTTCATTGAGTTCACCAATATTACAATGTATTTGCAAAGTTCGCCACGTTGGTGTTTTTCGACTAAATTCGTCCAGTGTTTTCAAAGCCAGTTGGCCGGTCCTCTGGATTTTTGTTGTGGTACGGGTTTTTCCGTTGGGCGCCAGTTATTTTATTTTGTAGTGTAGAGGCTTTATTTAGCGATCCACAAAAGATTTATATAAGCTCGACATTATTCTCATTAATAGCTATTAGCAACAGCTTGTGCGTGTTGCCCTTAAGTGAATTGTTTTTGATACTACCGGCCACGCGGATTGCTCCAAGAGATAAAGCTTGCCCATCATAAATCTTTTGCATTTCCGCCAATAATCAAACGCCACGTCAGCAACCACATGGATATTTGACGATTGTGCTATCAGCTGAGAATAGCTTTTTGGGGAAAAAGCTTCGAGTGATAACTTTTAAGCCTCTGTATCGTATGTAACATTGGATTTATAAAGCTTTACATGATAACTTATACAATGCGCTTTTTATACGAGTGACCCAGCCATAGTACATATAAAGACTAGGAAATTACAACCTGATCTATATCTATATATGCTATATATATAATATTATTGAACAATAATCTATAAAATCCAATTGAAATAAACAAATTAACCCATGAAGAATATTAAAATGGTATATAGATACTTAAACAACAATTAGTTCTGCAATATTAATTATATGAAACCTGTAAATTTAAAATATTTTGGTAATCATCATCACATCATATAGCAATTAGGCAATTCATTAATAAACAATATTTATATGTGATAGAAATTGTTAAACAAATATTCTACTACAGACAATTTGACATCATATTATAATCATCTAGTATACCTCATTGAAATCAGGAAATTAAGTAATGACGAATATTGAAATTTTGTATATTTTAGTAATCATTATCACATCATATTGCAATTAAACAATTAATTGATAAATAATATTTAAATGTGATAGAAATTGTTAAACAACCATGAGTGGTGGATAAAGTCTATTTATACAGAAAGTTTAATATATTTAAATCTGTAAATTTAATATAGTTTACAAATTCATCATCACGTCACATTGCAATTAGGCAATTAATTGATAAATATTATTTTAATGCGATAGAAATACTTACACAACAATGAGTTGTGTAGTAATAATTTCATTAGTACTGAAAATTTGATATTATTAGATAATAATCCATAACACCCAATTTCAATCAACAAATTAACTGCTGCAAAGTATTGATATGTGATAGCAATACGTAAACAACAATGAGTTGTGCAATATTAATTTGATTAAACCTGTAAATTTGGTATATTTTAGTAATTATCATCGCATCAAGTTGCAAGTATGCAATTAATTTATAATTAATATTTATATGTAATAGACAATGAGTTGGTTTGTAATAATATTATAAATACAGAAAATTAATATTATTCAACAATAATCTATAACATCCAATTGCAATTAACATATTAACCAATGAAGAATATTGACATGTGATAGAAATACTAAACACAAATGAGTTGCGTAGATAAATTTTCATTAAGGCAGAAAATTTTGATATTATTCTATAAGAATCTATAACACCCAATGCAATCAACAAATTAACTGCAGCAAAATATTGATATGTGATAGCAATACTTAACCAACAATGAGTTGTGTAGTAATAAATTCATTAATACAGAAAATTTGATATTATTCAACAATAATCTATAATATCCAATTGCAATTAACAAATTAACCGATGAAGAATTTTGAAATGTGATAGATATACTTAAAAAACAATGAGTTGTGCAATATTGATTATATTTTAGTAATCATCATCACATCAAATTGCATTTAGGCAATTAATTGATAAATAATTTTTAAATGTGAAATACTTAAACAACAATGAGTTGTGTAGTAAAAATTTCATTAAGACAGAAAATTTTGATATTATTCTATAATAATCTATAACACCCAATTGCAATCAACAAATTAACTGCAGCAAAGTATTGATATGTGATAGCAATACGTAAACAACAATGAGTTGTGCAATATTAATTAGATTAAACCTGTAAATTTGGTATATTTTAGTAATCATCATCACATCAAGTTGCAAGTATGCAATTAATTTATAAATAATATTTATATGTAATAGAAACAGTTAAACAACAATGAGTTGGTTTGTAATAATATTATTAATACAGAAAATTAATATTATTCAACAATAATCTATAAAATCCAATTGAAATCAACAAATTAACCGATGAAGAATATTAAAATGGTATATAGATACTTAAACAACAATGAGTTCTGCAATATTAATTATATGAAACCTGTAAATTTAATATATTTTAGAAATCATCATCACATCATATAGCAATTAGGCAATTAATTGATAAATAGTATTTAAATGTGATAGAAATATTAAACAACAATGAGTGGTGTAATAATAATTTCATTTTTACAGAAAATTTGATATTATTCAATAATCAACAATAACATCGAATTCAATCAATGGGATAATATTATTAATACAGAAAATTTGATATTATTCAAACAACGATAACATCGAATTCAATCAACAAATAAACCGATAAAGATCAATCAATGGGATAATATTATTAATACAGAAAATTTGATATTATTCAAACAACGATAACATCGAATTCAATCAACAAATAAACCGATAAAGAATGTTTCAATGTAAAGATATACTTAAACAACATTGAGTTCTGCAATATTGATTATATTAGACCTGTAAATTTGGTATATTTTAGTAATAATCACCACATCAAATTGCAATTAGGCATTTTACTGATAACTAATATTTAAATGTGTTACAAATAATTAAACAACCATGAGTTGTAAAATAATAAGTGTATTACTACATTAAATATGATATTATTTGATAATCATCTATTACATCTATTATTATTATTATTACATATAATTTCAATCAAGAAGTTAGCAGATAAAATAAAAATATATTTATTTTTTATTGATTTATATGACTATGTATAAATACATATGTACATATATACACACGTCAAATCTTGACCTTTTCAAAACAACAGAACTTGCAAATGAGTGTAACTTGCAAGCAATGCAAACAAAAAATTGAAACGCGTGCAAAAGAAAAATTGATTGAAGGAAATAATTTGCATGCAATATTTGCATTGGTGTGAATAATTATGCAAACTTTTACTGCAAATTATTTTCAACTTGCTGCAAATTGTTTGCATCGTGCATGTATGCATATAATGTAAAGCTTCGCCAGTGCAAATGCTTAATCTAAACTACACCTTCAAGATGATCCTAATGTTTACTTTTAACTTTGGTTTGTGGGAATCTGGTGTGTGCTATTTTAAAATTAGTTGACAGCAGTATTATTTTTTATTATCAATATCTTTTTAATAAATAAATAAAGTACGTTCCAGCTATTGGTATACATTGAAATTCCAGGCCAATTTTCATAAATCGTCTCAGCGATGATTCTAGTGATGACATTTGAATAGCCGAAATTTACGATTTCATAACTAGATCGACTGAGTATCCTTCAGTTGAGAAGCTGGCATCTCCATTGCCAGAAACTGCAGCAAGCTATTTTTTAACTCATGTCCCTTCTTATGCAATTTAGGTAATGCTCTAAGCGCTTACATTGAAATATCATGTGGAATCATGTGGAATGGGAATCTTGGTTGCAACAAATGATTTTTTTTAATGCATACTCACGATGTGCCCTGACTCGCCAATCTGACCATCCTGCAAAACTTGATCCAAATTTTCAAGCATTCGACACCGCTCTTGCAAGAACGTAAACAAATTGGCCCACGATGGTACCTCATCAGCCGATAAGCGTTCCTCCCATTTGGCCTGAGTGTACTTATTCAATTATTAAAATCAGCAACTCCGCCTCCGCCTCCTCACAGATGCATCAGTCTTCCCAAGTCCAAATATCGTTCTGATGTGTGCCTGTAAAATAAAACCTTTATTGTAAAATCGACGTTGAAGAGTGTCCAGAGCGACGAAATAATTAGCCTTATTTATATCGAATGAGCTGATGGTATCCAACGTAGCACCACTTTAATAGGATCAAATATGCTGGAACTTCTCAATATGGCTGAGATCAGAGTCAGCATCTATGATCGTTTTGAAAATAAAGAAAAGTTTGAGAGAAAAAATTGTCCCACTTAGTATATATTCAACTATATTTCGGTGATTGTAAATAAAGGCAAACGCGAACGATTTGAGGTAGCTAGCACTAAATGAGTATTTGTCAAGCTTGTATCAATAGTCAAAATAGCTTTTGACTTGGCCGACTTTGCAGTTCACGCTCAAGCAAGGCCTTTAACTTCAGTATAATTAACCCAAAATTTCGCAGGTAAATCACTAAATATGGACTCGAAGTCGGTTAGTGCGAACCGCATCGAAATTTGACTCTAGTTTGGCGATAGAGTCTAAGAGCTCAGTAACTCACAAGAATCCATATGAATTCAAGTCTGTCGAAAAACACTTTTTTAAATTTTTATACTCATTCACGAAAGAGGAATGAGTATATTGGTTTGTGCAATGTTCGAGACTAGAATTTTTGGAACACATTCTCGTGTATATCTCCGATTTATAGTGTTCAAATTTTCCTGATCCGCGCACTAGGGTCGGAAAATGCATTTTCTGATAGAAATAATATTAATTGATGAGCTAGAAAGCTAAAATTTGAAATGTAGATCCACGTCGACCATCCAATATCACGAGCTATGGCGGAAAATAGGATACAAATGTATCTCAAATAGTTTCAAAGGTAGAATTTTAAGATTTTGCTGTGTTCTGATTCTATAAAGATTGATGAAAATGTTACATGTCTATGCCTTTTAGGGGCGTGTCAAATCGGGGGGTGTGACAAACCGCAACAATTTATATATAAAGTATAAAAACTAGAAGCTTTAAATTTGTTTAGTTAAGTTAATAGTAATAGACCCCATAAAGTCTATATATTCTTGATCAGGACGTCAAGCTGAGTCGATTTATATATATATATATATATATATATATATATATATATATATATATATATAGCATATATATATATATATATAGCATCGCGCGCTATCCGAGCCAAAACTCAACTTGCAACTTGTGTTGCAAGTTGAGTTTTGGCTCGGATAGCGCGCGATGCTTGCGGGACGGCCGTAAAGCATGCCTTCGCAAGCACTATAGTTAGCCTGGTACAGCTCGTCTTCGCTCGACTCTGCGCAGCTCCATCATCACTGTGTTAGTTTCCAAGCTTCCTTCGATTCCAGCATGGCGTTGATTATGTTGTTCGCTCTGATGGAGCGGCCCAGTGCATCTTCTAGACGACCCCTCTCCTCCAGAAACCGTCCACATACGAAAAGGATGTGGTCGGCGTCTTCCACATGCCCCCACCCGCACTAGAGGCACTCGTTAGTTTTCTCGTGACCAAAACGCTTCAAATAGCTCCGGAGCATGCCAGCTAAGACAAGCGCAGCGTCTTTCAACTTTCAATGAAACACTTGATTTCCAAAATAATAAGATATATATATTTCCGCTCCAATGCGGCCGCTTCGCTTGTCAAAAAAGTACTAAAAACTAAATCCGAATAAAGAGAGAAGTAATAAGAGATCATAAAGAGGCTCTGCTTTGTAGGCGTCGATTGCTGTTTAGCCTCTCGGCGCTGGTTCACACATCCCTCTTCCTCACGAGTTTAAGCTTTAGTCCTTCGCTAGAGTTATCGTGATCCTCGTCTGGTGCTTGCTTCTCGAGTTGATCGGCTAGCTGTGGAGTTTGGTTTGCGGCTGGTATTGGAACCGATTTCGCGTTGGTGGCATCGGTCGATTTCGGGGACCCTTTTAAGGTGATTTGCACTTCTTAAGAGCGTTTTCCCTCCCCCACACACAATCTTCATCCCTCCCCGCTGAGTCTGCAAAATCTCACACTAAATATTGTATTCTTGGAATTTTATCCCCAATTACTCGATTGAACATCAGTTCCGTACCTGTGGTTTCATGAGGAGTTACATTGTACATCAGTGCTTGAATTTCCTCCATAAGATTCCTTTTGTTTTGATGAGCTATTTTCAACTGCTTGACTAAAGCCTTGTTTATGTTCTCGACCTCATCGTTGGCTTGTGGCCAATAAGAAGGTGTTGTTATTTTCTCTATGCAGCACGATTTACAATAATTCTTGACTCAAGGCTTACATATTGTTCGCCATTAACCCCCGAAGGTATTCAAATTCTTGAGTTAATGTCTATTAGGACTAGAATATATTCATTGTAGGATAGCGGTCCTAAGAGATCTGTAGCTACCGAGATCCAAGATCCATTCGGAAATTCAGTCCCCTTCATTGGTGGTGGATTTGTCGCTTGGGATACCAAAATACAATCAAAACAATTCTTCACAAATTTTTCGGTATCTATGTCAATTATTACGTTCATAAAACATCCACTTAGATTCTGACAAAACGCATTGCATTCCTCATCTGCGTTAAGCAAGTCATAATTCAATTTATTTGGTAATGGAGTACTCACAGGATTACAATCATCCATGTTAAATTTATTTCAAATTTGTTTGATACCCTGAATCCATTGAAAATGGGAAGGTTTTGTGTGTCTTCCAACAAAGAGAATATCTTTCTAATCAAATGCGTCAGTTTTGTATTGAAAAAAGCATTATTTATCATTTAACAGTTCCTCATACATCACAATTGAACTGTGTGTCAGAACGGATGATCAGAACAATCACCGAGAAGGCTCGCTCTATGAGTAACAGTGCTAATATTAGCAAACAATTTTGGGGTGGACCTGTTTTAACAGTTACCTAATTAACAGATCTCCAATTAGCCTTACAAAATTTGAAGAAAACACCTTATGAATTGTGGGATTAAAAAAAGCCACTTATAAAATATCTTGCACTTAAACAAGTGCAGAAACGAAAATTTGATGAAAAATCAATTGAAACTATACTTGTCGGTTATGAGCCAAATGATTATAAATTGCGGAAAGTGAATACAAGGAAGTTTATGATAGCAAAGTATGCAAACTTAATAAATACATTTATGGAGTTAAACTGCCGGCACGATGTTGGTTTAAGTATTTGATGATGTTTTAAAGGAAATTGAATTCGAAAATTTAGTAGTTGATCGATGCAAATATATACTAAATAAAAGCATTTATATTCTATTATATGTAGATGATGTAATTGCTACATATAAAATTCAACCAATGCATAGTCCTTAATCTTATCTACAAAGCAAATTCAAACCAAGTAAGACCGTTGCAGTTGGGCGTTACCGACTGCGGAATACTCATTCTCACCCCATTGGCAATTTAGTAGCTAAGTTTAGGTCTAATAGTTCTTCATGGAACAAGCTAACTGTAACCTAGCTCCAAAATTTGGATGCTTACGCGCCAAAAATGAAAAAAAAAAACACGGAATTTTTTGATATGCCACACCCCTAAAGAGGCGTAACAATATTATTTAAAGAATTGATAGAGGAGGTTACTGCTAACTTAACTATCCAAATTGAAGCTTCTAGCTTCTATACCTTAGGAGCTATAAACGCCCCCTTTGGGCGGAGATAAATCCATCTTAGCTCGTCAAAATTGGGAGGTACACTTGCTTATATATACGAAATTTGAGGCTTCTAGCGGAAAATGGAAAAATCACTATATCTTCAGGTCCGATTTGCCACGCCCAATCTTTAAAGAATCGAAATATTAGGTCACCTGCTAAATTTCTGCATTCTTGATTGGCAACTTGGGAGATACAGTTTTATCTAAATTGCCAAGCTCCAATGGGTAAAGATATATCCGCCAAAGCTCTTCAACTAACATGATTTCTGGCATATCGGAAAAATTTTTTTTTTGATTTGCCACGGCCCTATTGGGCGGATCCGGAAAATTTTAACACTTTGTAAATAATATACATGAGTATATTTTCTAGCTTCAATAGTGCCGAAATATATTGCGTTCATACAAACAGACGGACCGGGCTATATCGACACAGCTCGTCGTCCTGATCAATAATATATATACGTTATGGGGTCTGCGATGGTTCCATTTTCAATGGGTTCAGGGTATGGGTTCAGGGTATTAAAATATTAACTCAAGTGAGGTAGATTTTATTCTGGACTCGTGAGCTTTAGACCATCTTATTAAATACATTACATTGTTTTTTGATTACGAGCACTTGATTTTCATTTTCAATTGAAATTGCAAAGCGTGGTGAATTTGTTAATGCGACAAGAGGAGTGTTTGACCTTAACAGCTCTGGAAACAATATATTACTCAAAGATGTATCCACATAACCTAATATCAGTAAAGAAGATGCAAGACGCTGGACTCACAATTGAATTTAACCCGGAAGGAATCATTGTAACACGAAACACATTGGTATTCAATATGTGAATATGTGATTTTAATTAAATGGGAAAATATTCACATCAGGCATTTCAAAAAGTGCAGAGTATCGATTATGGCATGAAAGGTTAGGGCATATAAAAGTATTTTTAGAAATCAAACGCAATAGCTTAGTTGAAGATATAAATCTATTAAATAATGTTAAATCATACAATGAACTTTGTGTAGCTTGTATAAAAGGAAAACAGAGTCGATTGAAATTTGAAAAATATAAGTATTTAGATCATGTGTGTGGTACAATCAACTATTGATAATAACAATTACAATGTTGTTTTTATTGATCAATTCACACATTACTGTTTATCATACTTAATAAATCAGTTATAATTTTTGTATTTTAAGACTTCATTGCAAAAAGTGAAGCTCGCCCTAACTATAAAGTTGTAAATCCATATATTGACAATGGCAGAGAATATCTTTCTAATCAAATGCGTGAGTTTTGTATTGAGAGAGAGAGTTCTCAGTGAGAGTTTTCTGGCACTCTCCCTGTCTTTACTTATTACACGTTAGTTAGTGTGAGTGTGAGCTTACTTGCTCTTTCGATTTCGGTTCTCGTGCTGTGTTTCATTCGTTACGCTCTGTAAGGGATGTTTTGTTGCTGACTATCTATCTCAACATAATCTTTCGTTCTGCTCTTCAACGGCTGATTGTTGTTGGACTCGCTCTGTATACATATTTTACTCTCTTTGTACCCAATTGCCAATATAAGCTGCTGCAAAAAGTCTTGTACGTTCAGGCAGGCAATGGACTCTGCACAAGCGCAATTTGTCAATTGCTGGCTGTGCAATAATATGATGCATATTAAAAGCGCAGGTCTCACTGGTCGTGACTACGACAAGATTATGTCATAGGTAAAAATTGGTAGTTGGGGTGTACGCTGGTCTTGTCCGATTTGTTTAGAAAGATAGATCAATTTTTCTAAAATGTACAGCGCTGTAAAGGCTCAGTTTTTAAAACTGAAAAAGATTTTTAAGCAGTTATCCAGTGATATGGCTGCTGCTGAAGAAACACTAACCCAGTATAATTTCGAGAGTCCCCCACCTCATTTGGTGTCTTTGTCGTTGTTTGTACCTCCCTCTGTACCATCACCATCACCTAATTCGCTTGCCCCTCCCTCACCTTGCGCTTCAGTTTTGTCATCCGCTCTCACTCGCTTGATCCTATATGACCTGTTCCTGAAGCTATTGCTTTTTCTGTTGTGGCTGCTATTGATACTTAGGTTTCTGTTCAAAAATGGGAATCTTTTCCAATCGTTTTGAAGCCATGAGTGGTAATTTCAGCCACTCCCAACATGTCCTTATTAGTCGTCTCTCCTCGAAAGCAAACGTGGCTAGGTAATAATATTCCTAATATTAACATACTTTCAAATAATTTCACTATATTTAGACTTGATTTTTCAATGCGCAGAGGAGGTGGAGTGCTAATTGCGGTTAAATCCAGTATCCTCTCTGATGTGATTACCTTTTCGTACCTTCATAATACAGAGATTTTAGGGGTTAAATTAACTCTCCCATCGCGTTTATCACTAGTTCTTATATCCCTCCTTCTTCTGATTTACAAGTTTATGCTCATCATATAAATTTTATTAAAGATGTTTATGAGCATGTGAATGATAAAGACTTGCTTCTTGTGTTGGGGGATTTTAACATTCCCAACACTTCTTGGTCAGCAACTTGTAATACAAATTACTTTATTCCGACAATTGATCACTATCTTTTTGATGAATTGTTTAACCTGTCTCTGTTTCAGATTAACTCTATTTCTAATCACCTGAATCGCACACTTGATCTGGTGTTTACTGTTGTAGTGGTGGCGTCGCCGATAAGTAAAAAGACCGGATTGTAATTTCCTCGTCTTTATTTCTTAGAGTAAAGCTGTGTTGCTCGTATAGCATTAGTAAAGATATACATGTCGTCAATACCAGGAGAGGCAAGTGACCCTGGAGGGGGGACGAGGTACTCCGCGGGGCGCCGAGTACAGCGAACCAGTAGGAGAACTGGGTTATGTTATTAACAGAGTGCTGTTAGACCTAGAAGAGGTCCACAGATATTCGGATGGTAACCTCCCTGAATAATAGTCGGAAGGATATCCGCACCTAGAAGGACATCAATTTCTGAACTCTTGTAGAACTCGGGATCAGCTAGCTGAATATTCGGCAGCTGGTTCAATAAGAGTTGCGGAATTGGAGATAAAGGGAGTTTACCGGCAAGTTTTGGAAGGACGAGAGCAGAAGCTTCGATTCGTAGTCTCGGCTTCGAAGGAGAACCAATGTCAAAGCTGCATAGCTTTTGTGCATGAGCTGTAACTGCTTGATTCAAGCTGGAAACTTGAGTCTGCATGGATTTGAAGGGCAACTTGATTTTGCGGAATAGTCGCTCAGAAATGAAAGTTGCTTCGGATCCTGAGTCGACTAAAGCACGGGCGGGATAGATTGCTCCGGAATGGCATATGTTGATCACCGCCGTGCCGAGGAGGACACCTCGCGTGTTGGCAGCCAGATACGTTTGGACGTTGGACATAACTTGCGTACGAATTGGGGCTATAGCTGTTGCGGATGCAGCAGCAGACCGAGTAGTATTGTCCCTATGGAGTAGGGTGTTATGTCGACCATTACACTTGAAACAGTTGTGCGTACTGGTACACCCTCGTAACTGGTGACCCTTAGCGAAGCAGTTCAGGCAAAGATTCTTTGCTTTGATGTATGCCTCTCGTTTATGGATAGACAGCTGGAGAAACCGAGGGCAAAATCGAATTGGATGGTTCTGTTCTGAACACAGATCGCACAGACTCACTTGCGTTGTAAAAGAGTTGACAAGTTTGGGAGGGGCAGAGCTCGCGCATCTCGGAACTGAGATTGGAGCTGTTGGTGCAGAACGATCACCTTCCATAGCCTCGAGAGCAAGAGCACGCTCGCTAAGAAAGTGACTAACGTCCTGCCAGGCTGGAATTTCTGTTTTTTGTGTCAGTGAATGCTCCCAGAGAGATCGAGTGTGATCTGGCAATTTGGATGTGCACACGAACACAAGGATACAGTCCCAATTCTCCGTAGAGATTTGAGCATGCTCGATTGCAGTGACGCATCTATGAATGGTGCCATGCAACTCTCTGAGAGCCGAGCCTGATTCCTTGGTGACTTTGGAGAGGTTGAGAAGGATTTTCAGCTGGCTGTTGACTAACAGCCGCTTATTCTCGAACCGATCACACAAGGAGCCCCAAGCCGATGCAAAGCCGTCGTTTGTGAGAGGATACTCTGCGACTAAGGCATTTGCATCGCCTGCTGTCTTTGAATTGAGGTGGAATAACTTTTCCACCGGAGTCAAGCGCGGGTTTTGGATATAAATGGCAGTAAAAAGGTCGCGGAATGTTGGCCAGCGCAAGTAGTCGCCGTGGAACACTTCCGTATCAACAGGTGGAAGGCGACAGCCTCCAGACGAGGCGAAACTGGCGGACATAGGAGCGAGCGGTGTACTCGATGCGGAAAGTGCGTCGATTTGCATCCCCAGGTGCGTCGTACACCGCTCATACACAGTGTAGCAGTTGTCGAATTTGGCCTCCATGGCTTCAACTTCGCCACTGCTCGCCCCTTGGTTCAACGCTCTGGCACAGACCTTATATTGCTGCTCAGCATCATCCCATAAGGCCCTGACCCGCTCTCGGCGGATCTCGAAGGCCCGGAGTAGAGCCGCCTGGGTGGCATTAGAGTCCCCGGGACCGTCAATGCGGGCTTCGAACTTAATAAGCCTATCCGCAGCCGCGATGAACTCGGACAGAGACATATTTAATGGATTTGCGGGCTTCGGACTGGACCGGGTTACGACCGGACTGCGCTTGAAAGTGCTGGTGGTCTGTGGTTTCCCGGACGGAATGGGAGATGCGGAGGCACTGCGTTGAATCAAACGCGAAGCGGGTACCTTAAGTTGCGCTCGACCCGAACGATCAGACATGGAAGCTAACTAGAAATTAGCTGGCGGAAATTTCTGATACAGAGGTAGAAAGTCACTCAAAGAACAGAGTAATGCAGTTGACAAAAACAAGGAAGTTGTCAACTGAATTTTGTAGAACAAATTGAAAAAGAAAATGTCTTGTTAAGCAAATAAACGAAAAATGGAAAAATTTAATAAATTTAATTAGGATAAATTAAACAATTAAATTAATTTATTAAGCTGGGGATATTTCCTTTTCACAATAAAAGAAAAAAAAAACAAGACTAAAAATCTATTTTCTATTTATTTTGCAATAGTTTTTAAATTACGATGAATTCTGATCGTGCAAAACTATCGTCACGAAATTGTGGCGGCCGGTGATAATTATCGGAAGAGTTATTGATACTAGCACTAACCAGAGAACACATAGACCGGACACGTAGTGTAAAGTGTTTTGCACACTTTTTTTTTGACATTACGACCCACACCACTTCGTATTTGCTCGGCTCCTCACTTTTAGGTTCAGGCTACTAAAATATTCGAGAGCACAATCATTTTGCTTCTGGCGCTCGACCGAGATGGTCGATGGTTGAACAAAAGATCCCTCTGTGCTCAATGTTTCCTTTGCTCTCTCTCTCTCTCTCGGTGCTCTTTGCTCTCTCAAATGTGTATATGTGTGTATGCATGTGAGCACAAGCAGCAGCTCTGAGCTGCCAGCTCACGAAAATTGAAATTTCTTCGCAGCAAGAACCCATGCCTTCCCTTCTGTGTGAAGAGTATACCGAACTTATCAAACCGTTTGCCAAGCTCGTACAAAATATGTATATGTGTTTTCGATTTTAATTGTGGAAAGGGTATGAAAGCGTTGGTGCTCATGATGAAAATGCTTTCGCGGCGAGCGTGCACACACACAGTCTTTGTTGCTACATATATTATGAGCGTTTGTGTGCCTGTGTGCGTAGCACTTGCTGCCTGTAGCAATTTTAGGTCCCAGCATTTGCATTTGGTTGATCTTGAGAAGTGCGCACACTTATATATGTACATACATATGTATGTATGATTGTATGTACGCACGGGGCGCGATGCCCACAATTGTGGAATATCACTTGTAGAAGCATTTGTATGCCTATGTGCCCTTACATGTGCGTTTGTGTGTGTGCATGTGTGTAAGCATGGGACGTCAACATTGGTGTGCATGTGTGTATGCATGGGACGAGAACATTGACGTGCATGTGTGTATGCATGGGACGAGAACATTGGCTGCCTACCTCAACTAAGAATTGTCTGAATGATTTTGGGCTCGAATTGAAGAGGCGCGCTTATACATACATACATATGTATGTATTTATGTAAGTAGCTGATTAACTAAAGTGACAAGTGCATATGCCAATTCTTTGTGGCACTGTGACCGTCGAATAACTCATACTGTATGTGTATGTGTGTAGTATAGTTACTCTCGCGCTTATATTTAAGCACCTGGATTTAATTTTAATGATCGTGGGTTGGCTATCGGAAGGAATTAAAACAAAAGTTTAGTATCTTATTTAGCTTACTATACAAATGGGATGCGATTTTCGATCCTTTGTACCTGTTCATATAGTTACATACATATACAGGTGCATGCCAATAAAAAATAAACTTCTAAAAAGAATTGGCATATGCACTTGTCACTTTAGTTATAAGCGCGCCTCTTCAATTCGAGCCCAAAATCATTCAGACAATTCTTAGTTGAGGTAGGCAGCCAATGTTCTCGTCCCATGCTTACACACATGCACACACACAAACGCACATGTAAGGGCACATAGGCATACAAATGCTTCTACAAGTGATATTCCACAATTGTGGGCATCGCGCCCCGTGCGTACATACAATCATACATACATATGTATGTACATATATAAGTGTGCGCACTTCTCAAGATCAACCAAATGCAAATGCTGGGACCTAAAATTGCTACAGGCAGCAAGTGCTACGCACACAGGCACACAAACGCTCATAATATATGTAGCAACAAAGACTGTGTGTGTGCACGCTCGCCGCGAAAGCATTTTCATCATGAGCACCAACGCTTTCATACCCTTTCCACAATTAAAATCGAAAACACATATACATATTTTGTACGAGCTTGGCAAACGGTTTGATAAGTTCGGTATACTCTTCACACAGAAGGGAAGGCATGGGTTCTTGCTGCGAAGAAATTTCAATTTTCGTGAGCTGGCAGCTCAGAGCTGCTGCTTGTGCTCACATGCATACACACATATACACATTTGAGAGAGCAAAGAGCACCGAGAGAGAGAGAGAGAGCAAAGGAAACATTGAGCACAGAGGGATCTTTTGTTCAACCATCGACCATCTCGGTCGAGCGCCAGAAGCAAAATGATTGTGCTCTCGAATATTTTAGTAGCCTGAACCTAAAAGTGAGGAGCCGAGCAAATACGAAGTGGTGTGGGTCGTAATGTCAAAAAAAAAGTGTGCAAAACACTTTACACTACGTGTCCGGTCTATGTGTTCTCTGGTTAGTGATACTAGTTACGATCTCAGCTGTTTGGAAGCAAAACAACCAATTTAGCAATTTAAGTTTATTATTTAAATGTGCCGTGCATATGTATGTGGAACTTTTATTGTGAATTTATATGTTAATTGTGTTGCTGGGTTGTTTAGAAGTACGCGAGTGGAAATCAAATAAATCCAAGGCTCGTATGTGCATACATGTATGTATGTACATATGTATGAGCGTATGTTCGTACAAACAGAAGATAGCGGACACACAATTAGCAAATATATAAATAAAATAAATAAAACAAGTAGAAGTAATTATGCTTGGTGGATAAGTTATCTTAAATTGCAAAATAAAACTATTAAAAACAACAAAGGATATTGGTTTTTTATTTAATAGTTCGAGTGAGGAGTATGTATGTATGTATGTACGTACATATGTATGTATGTCTCTCTGCAGCCGGCGACTAGTATATGAGTGTATGCGGATGTGCTAAACAGCAGAATATTGCAAATAGATTTATTAAACAATTAACAAGGGATATTGTTCTCTCGTTTTAATAAATATTTATCGGAATATACATATAGTTATGGAGAAATATATGTGTATGAATGATGTGGCGATATGTAGGACGGAGTGTCGGACTAAATAGGATTAGTACATATGCTTGTGTATGGATTGTAACACAGCTTCAGACATGTCCATATATGCATATAAGGATATATATACATATGTATAGGCATGCAGTAAATATAATGTAAATTAGTACATATATAAATACATATACAAGGAAATATAGCGGCGGACAAGTGCCAGTGTATGTATGTATATACTGTATATATATATGTACTACTTTACGCAAAGATGGGGTACTTATCTCGACGGCCGATGGAATGCTGATGTGTATGTGGAGGTGGATGAGATCCGGCTCGAAGGACCAAATGTTGTAGTGGTGGCGTCGCCGATAAGTAAAAAGACCGGATTGTAATTTCCTCGTCTTTATTTCTTAGAGTAAAGCTGTGTTGCTCGTATAGCATTAGTAAAGATATACATGTCGTCAATACCAGGAGAGGCAAGTGACCCTGGAGGGGGGACGAGGTATTCCGCGGGGCGCCGAGTACAGCGAACCAGTAGGAGAACTGGGTTATGTTATTAACAGAGTGCTGTTAATAACATAACGTGTGTTGCGGGAGGAGCAATTCTTGTTAATGGGATCTGGCATTAACATACTCCCCCCCCTTGCAAGGATTGCAAATTAAGACGTCGCGTTCGAAGCTGGAGATCTCTTGGTGTGCGGATCAAGGCCGTCCTGGAGATGCAGGAGCGTGTGGTGATTCTGGCCACACGTTTTGCAACGTCCCTTGTTGCGGCAGGATTGCCCGGAGTGCTCGTGAGCCAAGCAGTTCGTGCAGTACTTATGTATAAGTACCGCACGCATCCGTTTTTCCTCTGAAAGGCCCAGAAAACGCTGGCAGTTTCGGAGACCATGGGCTCCTGGGCATACGCGGCACTGGAATGAATTGGTACCACGTGGCTTGCTGCTTTCTAATGACGGCGTCTTTATCTGGAAGAACGAATGAGTTGGAGGTTGAATTGAATTGAAACCGACCCTCACTTTTGTTGTGGTGTTGTCGGGAACTCGGGATGGAAGAGTTGCCGGAATCTCAAGTTTTGTCTCACCCGGAACGGAGACTTGAGTTGTGAACGAGGAGACCATTTCCGGTGAAGTTCGTGAAAGTGGACCAGTCAGCACCCAACCGAAAACAGTCTCTAGACCTAGAAGAGGTCCACAGATATTCGGATGGTAACCTCCCTGAATAATAGTCGGAAGGATATCCGCACCTAGAAGGACATCAATTTCTGAACTCTTGTAGAACTCGGGATCAGCTAGCTGAATATTCGGCAGCTGGTTCAATAAGAGTTGCGGAATTGGAGATAAAGGGAGTTTACCGGCAAGTTTTGGAAGGACGAGAGCAGAAGCTTCGATTCGTAGTCTCGGCTTCGAAGGAGAACCAATGTCAAAGCTGCATAGCTTTTGTGCATGAGCTGTAACTGCTTGATTCAAGCTGGAAACTTGAGTCTGCATGGATTTGAAGGGCAACTTGATTTTGCGGAATAGTCGCTCAGAAATGAAAGTTGCTTCGGATCCTGAGTCGACTAAAGCACGGGCGGGATAGATTGCTCCGGAATGGCATATGTTGATCACCGCCGTGCCGAGGAGGACACCTCGCGTGTTGGCAGCCAGATACGTTTGGACGTTGGACATAACTTGCGTACGAATTGGGGCTATAGCTGTTGCGGATGCAGCAGCAGACCGAGTAGTATTGTCCCTATGGAGTAGGGTGTTATGTCGACCATTACACTTGAAACAGTTGTGCGTACTGGTACACCCTCGTAACTGGTGACCCTTAGCGAAGCAGTTCAGGCAAAGATTCTTTGCTTTGATGTATGCCTCTCGTTTATGGATAGACAGCTGGAGAAACCGAGGGCAAAATCGAATTGGATGGTTCTGTTCTGAACACAGATCGCACAGACTCACTTGCGTTGTAAAAGAGTTGACAAGTTTGGGAGGGGCAGAGCTCGCGCATCTCGGAACTGAGATTGGAGCTGTTGGTGCAGAACGATCACCTTCCATAGCCTCGAGAGCAAGAGCACGCTCGCTAAGAAAGTGACTAACGTCCTGCCAGGCTGGAATTTCTGTTTTTTGTGTCAGTGAATGCTCCCAGAGAGATCGAGTGTGATCTGGCAATTTGGATGTGCACACGAACACAAGGATACAGTCCCAATTCTCCGTAGAGATTTGAGCATGCTCGATTGCAGTGACGCATCTATGAATGGTGCCATGCAACTCTCTGAGAGCCGAGCCTGATTCCTTGGTGACTTTGGAGAGGTTGAGCAGGATTTTCAGCTGGCTGTTGACTAACAGCCGCTTATTCTCGAACCGATCACACAAGGAGCCCCAAGCCGATGCAAAGCCGTCGTTTGTGAGAGGATACTCTGCGACTAAGGCATTTGCATCGCCCGCTGTCTTTGAATTGAGGTGGAATAACTTTTCCACCGGAGTCAAGCGCGGGTTTTGGATATAAATGGCAGTAAAAAGGTCGCGGAATGTTGGCCAGCGCAAGTAGTCGCCGTGGAACACTTCCGTATCAACAGGTGGAAGGCGACAGCCTCCAGACGAGGCGAAAGTAGCGGACATAGGAGCGAGCGGTGTACTCGATGCGGAAAGTGCGTCGATTTGCACCCCCAGGTGCGTCGTACACCGCTCATACACAGTGTAGCAGTTGTCGAATTTGGCCTCCATGGCTTCAACTTCGCCACTGCTCGCCCCTTGGTTCAACGCTCTGGCACAGACCTTATATTGCTGCTCAGCATCATCCCATAAGGCCCTGACCCGCTCTCGGCGGATCTCGAAGGCCCGGAGTAGAGCCGCCTGGGTGGCATTAGAGTCCCCGGGACCGTCAATGCGGGCTTCGAACTTAATAAGCCTATCCGCAGCCGCGATGAACTCGGACAGAGACATATTTAATGGATTTGCGGGCTTCGGACTGGACCGGGTTACGACCGGACTGCGCTTGAAAGTGCTGGTGGTCTGTGGTTTCCCGGACGGAATGGGAGATGCGGAGGCACTGCGTTGAATCAAACGCGAAGCGGGTACCTTAAGTTGCGCTCGACCCGAACGATCAGACATGGAAGCTAACTAGAAATTAGCTGGCGGAAATTTCTGATACAGAGGTAGAAAGTCACTCAAAGAACAGAGTAATGCAGTTGACAAAAACAAGGAAGTTGTCAACTGAATTTTGTAGAACAAATTGAAAAAGAAAATGTCTTGTTAAGCAAATAAACGAAAAATGGAAAAATTTAATAAATTTAATTAGGATAAATTAAACAATTAAATTAATTTATTAAGCTGGGGATATTTCCTTTTCACACTAAAAGAAAAAAAAACAAGTAAGAAAGCTCTAGTCGAGACAGCTCGACTACGAGATCCCCTGAACCCTACAAGCAACTGATATTTCAATAATAATTAGCAAACACACACACGCATACAAACAAACACACGCACACACACGCATACAAACAAACACACGCATATACACACACTCACATATACAGGCGATTGCGCTTGGGTTGCGCTGCAGTGGCAATATAATGACAACTTATTTGTTGAATAATTTAATTTCTAGACGTACGATCGTAATGAAACTTTCAGAACGTAATCATAATGTTGAAATGTATGTGTATACCGAATCACAAGTCTCTAGTATTTGATATACGACTTTTACAAAGATGAGGGTGAAGGGGTGGATTTAGGGGTGGGGGGTAAATTTTAACAAAAACCGAAATTGTATAAAATATATCTTTATATACATTTTAAATTTGGAGACTCTAGCTTGAAAGATGTAGGAGATATAATTTTTTAAGTGATCTTCGATAAGGTTTTTTATCGATAAAAAAGTATCGGAATGAGTTATCGTTTTTTAGTGATAAACTCGATAAGCGCGTGATATGTACGGACATTTAAAAAAAAAGTTTAAGTCTCTAGCTCTTATATCTTCTGAGATCGACGCGTTCATACATACGGACGGACGGACGGACGGACGGACGGACGGACGGACGGACGGACGGACAGACAGACGGACAGGGCCAAATCGACTCAGCTTGTCGCCCTGATCAAGAATATATATACTTTGTGGGGTCTGCCACGCCTCCTTCTGCCTGTTACATACTTTTAACAAAACCATTATACCCTGATTTCCCATTTTCAATGGGTTCAGGGTATAACAAGACTAAAAATCTATTTTCTATTTATTTTGCAATAGTTTTTAAATTACGATGAATTCTGATCGTGCAAAACTATCGTCACGAAATTGTGGCGGCCGGTGATAATTATCGGAAGAGTTATTGATACTAGTTACGATCTCAGCTGTTTGGAAGCAAAACAACCAATTTAGCAATTTAAGTTTATTATTTAAATGTGCCGTGCATATGTATGTGGAACTTTTATTGTGAATTTATATGTTAATTGTGTTGCTGGGTTGTTTAGAAGTACGCGAGTGGAAATCAAATAAATCCAAGGCTCGTATGTGCATACATGTATGTATGTACATATGTATGAGCGTATGTTCGTACAAACAGAAGATAGCGGACACACAATTAGCAAATATATAAATAAAATAAATAAAACAAGTAGAAGTAATTATGCTTGGTGGATAAGTTATCTTAAATTGCAAAATAAAACTATTAAAAACAACAAAGGATATTGGTTTTTTATTTAATAGTTCGAGTGAGGAGTATGTATGTATGTATGTACGTACATATGTATGTATGTCTCTCTGCAGCCGGCGACTAGTATATGAGTGTATGCGGATGTGCTAAACAGCAGAATATTGCAAATAGATTTATTAAACAATTAACAAGGGATATTGTTCTCTCGTTTTAATAAATATTTATCGGAATATACATATAGTTATGGGGAAATATATGTGTATGAATGATGTGGCGATATGTAGGACGGAGTGTCGGACTAAATAGGATTAGTACATATGCTTATGTATGGATTGTAACACAGCTTCAGACATGTCTATATATGCATATAAGGATATATATACATATGTATAGGCATGCAGTAAATATAATGTAAATTAGTACATATATAAATACATATACAAGGAAATATAGCGGCGGACAAGTGCCAGTGTATGTATGTATATACTGTATATATATATGTACTACTTTACGCAAAGATGGGGTACTTATCTCGACGGCCGATGGAATGCTGATGTGTATGTGGAGGTGGATGAGATCCGGCTCGAAGGACCAAATGTTGTAGTGGTGGCGTCGCCGATAAGTAAAAAGACCGGATTGTAATTTCCTCGTCTTTATTTCTTAGAGTAAAGCTGTGTTGCTCGTATAGCATTAGTAAAGATATACATGTCGTCAATACCAGGAGAGGCAAGTGACCCTGGAGGGGGGACGAGGTACTCCGCGGGGCGCCGAGTACAGCGAACCAGTAGGAGAACTGGGTTATGTTATTAACAGAGTGCTGTTAATAACATAACGTGTGTTGCGGGAGGAGCAATTCTTGTTAATGGGATCTGGCATTAACATACTCCCCCCCCTTGCAAGGATTGCAAATTAAGACGTCGCGTTCGAAGCTGGAGATCTCTTGGTGTGCGGAACAAAGCTGTCCTGGATATGCAGGAGCGTGTGGTGATTCTGGCCACACGTTTTGCAACGTCCTTTGTTGCGGCAGGATTGCCCGGAGTGCTCGTGAGCCAAGCAGTTCGTGCAGTACTTATGTATAAGTACCGCACGCATCCGTTTTTCCTCTGAAAGGCCCAGAAAACGCTGGCAGTTTCGGAGACCATGGGCTCCTGGGCATACGCGGCACTGGAATGAATTGGTACCACGTGGCTTGCTGCTTTCTAATGACGGCGTCTTTATCTGGAAGAACGAATGAGTTGGAGGTTGAATTGCTTGTTCGTTAGAACATAACATGGAGGTTAGTTCGACAGCACAAGGAGGACGAGGATCGAGTTGGAATGATGGGCCTGAATGAAGGATATCATTCAGGCTCTCATTGAAACCGACCCTCACTTTTGTTGTGGTGTTGTCGGGAACTCGGGATGGAAGAGTTGCCGGAATCTCAAGTTTTGTCTCACCCGGAACGGAGACTTGAGTTGTGAACGAGGAGACCATTTCCGGTGAAGTTCGTGAAAGTGGACCAGTCAGCACCCAACCGAAAACAGTCTCTAGACCTAGAAGAGGTCCACAGATATTCGGATGGTAACCTCCCTGAATAATAGTCGGAAGGATATCCGCACCTAGAAGGACATCAATTTCTGAACTCTTGTAGAACTCGGGATCAGCTAGCTGAATATTCGGCAGCTGGTTCAATAAGAGTTGCGGAATTGGAGATGAAGAGAGTTTACCGGCAAGTTTTGGAAGGACGAGAGCAGAAGCTTCGATTCGTAGTCTCGGCTTCGAAGGAGAACCAATGTCAAAGCTGCATAACTTTTGTGCATGAGCTGTAACTGCTTGATTCAAGCTGGAAACTTGAGTCTGCATGGATTTGAAGGGCAACTTGATTTTGCGGAATAGTCGCTCAGAAATGAAAGTTGCTTCGGATCCTGAGTCGACTAAAGCACGGGCGGGATAGATTGCTCCGGAATGGCATATGTTGATCACCGCCGTGCCGAGGAGGACACCTCGCGTGTTGGCAGCCAGATACGTTTGGACGTTGGACATAACTTGCGTACGAATTGGGGCTATAGCTGTTGCGGATGCAGCAGCAGACCGAGTAGTATTGTCCCTATGGAGTAGGGTGTTATGTCGACCATTACACTTGAAACAGTTGTGCGTACTGGTACACCCTCGTAACTGGTGACGCTTAGCGAAGCAGTTCAGGCAAAGATTCTTTGCTTTGATGTATGCCTCTCGTTCATGGATAGACAGCTGGAGAAACCGAGGGCAAAATCGAATTGGATGGTTCTGTTCTGAACACAGATCGCACAGACTCACTTGCGTTGTAAAAGAGTTGACAAGTTTGGGAGGGGCAGAGCTCGCGCATCTCGGAACTGAGATTGGAGCTGTTGGTGCAGAACGATCACCTTCCATAGCCTCGAGAGCAAGAGCACGCTCGCTAAGAAAGTGACTAACGTCCTGCCAGGCTGGAATTTCTGTTTTTTGTGTCAGTGAATGCTCCCAGAGAGATCGAGTGTGATCTGGCAATTTGGATGTGCACACGAACACAAGGATACAGTCCCAATTCTCCGTAGAGATTTGAGCATGCTCGATTGCAGTGACGCATCTATGAATGGTGCCATGCAACTCTCTGAGAGCCGAGCCTGATTCCTTGGTGACTTTGGAGAGGTTGAGCAGGATTTTCAGCTGGCTGTTGACTAACAGCCGCTTATTCTCGAACCGATCACACAAGGAGCCCCAAGCCGATGCAAAGCCGTCGTTTGTGAGAGGATACTCTGCGACTAAGGCATTTGCATCGCCTGCTGTCTTTGAATTGAGGTGGAATAACTTTTCCACCGGAGTCAAGCGCGGGTTTTGGATATAAATGGCAGTAAAAAGGTCGAGGAATGTTGGCCAGCGCAAGTAGTCGCCGTGGAACACTTCCGTATCAACAGGTGGAAGGCGACAGCCTCCAGACGAGGCGAAAGTAGCGGACATAGGAGCGAGCGGTGTACTTGATGCGGAAAGTGCGTCGATTTGCACCCCCAGGTGCGTCGTACACCGCTCATACACAGTGTAGCAGTTGTCGAATTTGGCCTCCATGGCTTCAACTTCGCCACTGCTCGCCCCTTGGTTCAACGCTCTGGCACAGACCTTATATTGCTGCTCAGCATCATCCCATAAGGCCCTGACCCGCTCTCGGCGGATCTCGAAGGCCCGGAGTAGAGCCGCCTGGGTGGCATTAGAGTCCCCGGGACCGTCAATGCGGGCTTCGAACTTAATAAGCCTATCCGCAGCCGCGATGAACTCGGACAGAGACATATTTAATGGATTTGCGGGCTTCGGACTGGACCGGGTTACGACCGGACTGCGCTTGAAAGTGCTGGTGGTCTGTGGTTTCCCGGACGGAATGGGAGATGCGGAGGCACTGCGTTGAATCAAACGCGAAGCGGGTACCTTAAGTTGCGCTCGACCCGAACGATCAGACATGGAAGCTAACTAGAAATTAGCTGGCGGAAATTTCTGATACAGAGGTAGAAAGTCACTCAAAGAACAGAGTAATGCAGTTGACAAAAACAAGGAAGTTGTCAACTGAATTTTGTAGAACAAATTGAAAAAGAAAATGTCTTGTTAAGCAAATAAACGAAAAATGGAAAAATTTAATAAATTTAATTAGGATAAATTAAACAATTAAATTAATTTATTAAGCTGGGGATATTTCCTTTTCACAATAAAAGAAAAAAAAACAAGACTAAAAATCTATTTTCTATTTATTTTGCAATAGTTTTTAAATTACGATGAATTCTGATCGTGCAAAACTATCGTCACGAAATTGTGGCGGCCGGTGATAATTATCGGAAGAGTTATTGATACTAGTTACGATCTCAGCTGTTTGGAAGCAAAACAACCAATTTAGCAATTTAAGTTTATTATTTAAATGTGCCGTGCATATGTATGTGGAACTTTTATTGTGAATTTATATGTTAATTGTGTTGCTGGGTTGCTTAGAAGTACGCGAGTGGAAATCAAATAAATCCAAGGCTCGTATGTGCATACATGTATGTATGTACATATGTATGAGCGTATGTTCGTACAAACAGAAGATAGCGGACACACAATTAGCAAATATATAAATAAAATAAATAAAACAAGTAGAAGTAATTATGCTTGGTGGATAAGTTATCTTAAATTGCAAAATAAAACTATTAAAAACAACAAAGGATATTGGTTTTTTATTTAATAGTTCGAGTGAGGAGTATGTATGTATGTATGTACGTACATATGTATGTATGTCTCTCTGCAGCCGGCGACTAGTATATGAGTGTATGCGGATGTGCTAAACAGCAGAATATTGCAAATAGATTTATTAAACAATTAACAAGGGATATTGTTCTCTCGTTTTAATAAATATTTATCGGAATATACATATAGTTATGGAGAAATATATGTGTATGAATGATGTGGCGATATGTAGGACGGAGTGTCGGACTAAATAGGATTAGTACATATGCTTGTGTATGGATTGTAACACAGCTTCAGACATGTCTATATATGCATATAAGGATATATATACATATGTATAGGCATGCAGTAAATATAATGTAAATTAGTACATATATAAATACATATACAAGGAAATATAGCGGCGGACAAGTGCCAGTGTATGTATGTATATACTGTATATATATATGTACTACTTTACGCAAAGATGGGGTACTTATCTCGACGGCCGATGGAATGCTGATGTGTATGTGGAGGTGGATGAGATCCGGCTCGAAGGACCAAATGTTGTAGTGGTGGCGTCGCCGATAAGTAAAAAGACCGGATTGTAATTTCCTCGTCTTTATTTCTTAGAGTAAAGCTGTGTTGCTCGTATAGCATTAGTAAAGATATACATGTCGTCAATACCAGGAGAGGCAAGTGACCCTGGAGGGGGGACGAGGTACTCCGCGGGGCGCCGAGTACAGCGAACCAGTAGGAGAACTGGGTTATGTTATTAACAGAGTGCTGTTAATAACATAACGTGTGTTGCGGGAGGAGCAATTCTTGTTAATGGGATCTGGCATTAACATTTACTAATCACGATTCGCTCTTTAATGTCGTGAGATCGACTCCTGTTGATGATCATCTCAGTTATCCACCTTTGCCTTCTAAACCTAGTCGTTGTTAACGTAAATGCGATTTTGTTTTGCTTAGTGAATTAATTAATTCAACAGACTTTTATATGAGTGGAATGATATTAATTTGACAGCATCGTTTTTTTATTCCACCCTAAACTCTATTCTGGATGTTTGTGTCCCCCTCTGCCGTATTTCGCCAGTTTCTGAATATGGGTCTATAAGTACTCCTAAAGTTACTGCAGCCTCTCTGGCTTCGGACTGGACCGGGTGACGACCGGACGCTTGAAAGTGCTGGTGGTCTGTAGTTTCCCGGATAAAATGGGAGATGCAGAGGCACTGCGTTTAATTAAATGCGAATCGGGTGTACTCAGTTGCGCTCGACCCGAAAGATCAGACATGGAGTTCTGCTAAAATAGCGCATTATGCAAATCTTGGACTGGAAAAAATTGCCTCGACTCTCTTCTATGCCAAAGCTATAGTCCTAGCCTAGGACTCACAAAATTCCAAAAGATACATTTATTCTTTAAATTAACGTTAACTAGTCCATTACATTTTCAGTGCTTGTTCTTAATTAGCTGTTGCTTCAAGTTTTTCTCTTTTACGTGTTTTCGGGTATTTATATATATGTATGTGCATGTGTATGGTATATAGTTTGCATGTATTAAAAAGGATGAAAAAAAAACTACATAATATTAAAAAAAAAAAAATAATTTGATATAATTAAATAAAAAGGGTTACCAATATAATAATATAATAAAAAATGTTTAAATCATGTTTTAGGCATTTGGGGAATATACATAATGTAAAAATTTTGAAATATAGTTTTTAATTATATTTTTTATTTCATTCTTTATTTACATTTTACGGAGGCTCGTCGCCCTGATCAAGAATATATATACTTTGTGGAGTATGCCACGGCTCCTTCTGCCTGTTACATACTTTTTACAAAACCATTGTAAGATCAGAAGCGTTTTTCTGTCTAGCATGAGTTCAGAGTATGGGGATGCTGTTCTAACTAAACTAATGAGCCGTATATGAAATTCAGCGCATCGTAGGTGCAACGTTTATTCGTAGAGTTATTAATATACACTAAAAGTACAAACGTATGAGCAAGCGCAGCTTGCTTAGAGCTAGGCGAATTAATGCAAGTAATAAGAGTTCACCACGCAAGAGAGACAGAGTAATTAGGGTGAACCCAAATGTAAAAATATAGGTATAAAATTCAAGTTAACAATAAGATAAGTGAATTTGGCCCAACATCCCGGCCCCATTGAATGACGAAGTCTTTCAAGAGACAGGAAGAATCGCTATTTTGTGAACTGGTCTCCGGATTATGCCTTTGGTAGTGCGGACATCTACCACTCGTACTCGTTGATCTCGTCCAGGAATTGTAGCTGTAATGCGACCCATTATCCACTTCTGAGAAGGTACGTTGTCTTCATGTATGAGAACCATGTCCCCGATAGAGATACTGGGTGATGGTTTGGTCCACTTGTGGCGCACGTTCAGCTCATTGAAGTAGTCTGTCAACCAGCGTCGCCAAAAATATTGTTTGATACCAGTTATCAAACGCCAGCGATCCAAAGATTTCAACTGTTCATCTTCTATGTTGTGCTCAGGCAATGCTCGCAGGGAGTCTCCAACTAGAAAGTGACCAGGTGTCAGAGCACCCAAGTCGCTTGGATCTGATGATAGTGGTGTGAGTGGGCGTGAGTTGAGGATGGCTTCTACTTCTGCTGTGATTGTGGCCAATTCCTCAAACGTGCAACGGGCGTTCATAAGGCTGCGCGTCATAAGCCCCTTGGCGCTTTTAACTGCGGCTTCCCAGAGGCCGCCAAAGTGTGGTGCTCTGGGTGGGATGAAACGAAAGTTTATGAATTCATTTGTGCAAAAACTAATAATTGACTGTTGATTTTCTTGCTTGAAGAAGAAGGTTCGCAGTTCCTTTAATTGATTGCTTGCTCCAGTGAAATTCGTGGCATTGTCGCAAAATATATCCACAGGCAATCCTCGTCGTGCAATCATGCGCCTCAACGCGGCTAAGAAAGCATCCGTTGAAAGGTCAGATACCACTTCGATATGCACAGCCTTGGTGGCGAAGCATACAAATATGGCAATGTAGGCCTTGCGAGGAGCCTTGCCCTGAATGCGGAGATAGACGTTGACTGGTCCACAAAAGTCAACTCCACAGTGAGCGAAAGGTCTCGATGGCGTCAATCGCTCTACAGGCAGATTTCCCATGAGTTGCTGTTGCAACCTTGGCTTGTAGCGCACACAGTGCACGCACCTTCTGACAATAGAGCGAGCCAGGTCTCGAGCATTTACGATCCAGAATTGCAGACGAATTAGTGCGACAAGTGCCTTTGAGCCAGCATGATAGTGTTGCACATGAAGAAACTGCACGTAGTGACGAACAAAATCATCTTTGCTGGGAAGTATGATTGGATGTTTCTGAACCTCCGGAGCATTTGCCAATTCGAGACGGCCGCCAACCTTCAATAGTTGATATCCGTCTGTAATTTGTAAAAATGGATTTAGAAATTTTATATGACTTGATATTTGCCTATTTTTGTTCAAAGCGTGAATTTCATCTGCGAAGTGTTGCTGCTGCAGATTCCAAATAATGCAATTAAATGCACGCTGTAGCTCTTGAGGTGATGGCGAGGGCGTAGACAGCTCAACGGGTTTCCGAAGCGCGTGTATAAAGCGCAGCATCCAAGCAACAATTCGCAAACAACGACGATGCGAACTTATGTTTCTGAGTGTGTCGAGTAGATGATTGATATCCGTCGTAGCCTTGAAAGCTGACTTGCGCATCTCAAGTGCTACAATCGCAGGATCTGGTTCATGATGTTTGTCTCTTGGCCAAGTGTTTGAGCTCTGCCTTAGATACGCCGGCCCCATAAACCAGATTGATTCGTTCAATTCGATGGGTGTACACCCCCTCGAGACCAGATCGGCGGGATTCAATTTAGTTGGGACATGTCTCCAATGACAGTCCGGTGTAGCTTCTTGTATGTCAGAAACGCGGTTTCCAACAAAGGTTGATAGTGTCGACGAATGTTGCTGTATCCAATGAAGAACTATCGACGAGTCGCTCCACAGATAGGTTTGTTTCGATGTGAAAATCCCCTTGATTTTCACGTAGAGTTGGGCCAGTAGGTGAGAAGCAGCGAGTTCCAGTTTTGGTAGCGATAACTTACGAGTTGGTGCTACTCTGCACTTTGACGTGATCAGGTGAACTTGAACCTCGCCGTCCGCTGCGACTGTGCGTGCGTAAATGCAGCATCCATATGCACGTATGGAAGCGTCACAGAATCCATGCAACTGCAACTCCTTGGTGTTCGGCTGCATACAGAATCGAGGTATTTTCAGCGACTCTAGTGAAGTAAGTGATGCAGCAAACGATTTCCAAGCTAAATAAAGGTTTTGCGGCACAGACTCATCCCATTGTAATTTGACTATCCACAGTTCCTGTAGAATGATCTTTGCTGTCACAATGATTGGCGCTACCAATCCCAATGGATCAAAAAGTGAAGATGCCACAGATAAAATTGTCCTCTTGGTGATTGCGTCAACGGAGCATTTGGGTCGAAAGGCAAATAGCAACACATCCAGACTTTGGCTCCATGCTAAGCCCAATGTGCTAGTAACTGAGCCATCTTCCAGATTCAAATCTTTGATCGTGCTGTCGTCGACAAAGTCCGGATGATTCGAATGCCATTTTGCTAATTCAAATTTGCCCTTGCCAAGTACTTCGATGACCTCTGCCTTGAGTTGTTGCAGGCCTTCTGCTGTGTCATGCCCACAAAGAAAGTCATCCACGTAGAATGATGAATTTATAGCTTGTGATCCCAATTTGTGAGTTTGCATATGTAGATCAGCCAAATATTTCATACTGCGTATGGCGAGATATGGTGCTGAGGCCGTACCATATGTGACTGTGTTTAGTGAATATGTCCGTAGTGGTTTGTCTGTTGAATCTCTCCAAAGAATGTATTGGAACTTGCGGTCACGATAGTCCACCAATACTTGCCTGAACATTTTCACTACATCTGCAGTCAGTGCATATTTGTACGTTCGAAAGCGTAACAGAAGCGTATATAGATCAGTCTGAATAGTCGGTCCAACCATTAGCAAATCATTGAGTGATTGTTGCGATGAAGTTCGATTTGAGGCATCGAAGACAACTCTGAGCTTCGTTGAAGTGCTATTTGGCTTGAAGACGCAGTGATGTGGTATGTAATTATGTGGCTCGTCAAGCCTTGGTGAGTGTACCAAACTCATATGATTTAAATCTTCATATTCGCGCAGAAATGCTATGTATGCTGCCCTTAACTCGGGATTGCGATTTAAGCGCCGTTCCAGTGACTCGAATCTCAGCTTAGCAGACTCGTATGAAGATCCTAGATGTCGTGGGTCATCCTTGAATGGTAGCCGAACAATAATTCTACCATCTGCTTGTTGGCGTACAGAGCGAGTAAACATTTGTTCGCACTGCAGTTGCTCAGGTATGAACTTGTCGATTGGTTTACTCAAGTCTTCGATACGCCAGAGTCGTTCCAAATTGTTGTTTATTGACTCCTCCTGTGAGAGCGAGTAGCAGTGCGTCTGTTGCTGTCCTCCCTTATAGCGTCCAGACACAATCCATCCAAGTAACGTTTTCTGAAGCATAGGAAGGTTGGGACCCAATTTGATTTGTCCCACTGCAAGAATTTCAAAAAATGTTTTAGTGCCAATAAGTAAATCGATATGACGAGTTTTGTGAAACTTCTCATCAGCTAAAGGTGTGTTCTTCGGTATGTTCCATGATGAAGTGTCGATGTCCGATTCTGGCTGATAGGCAATGTGTGACGTTACGCAGAAATCAATGGGCATCTTGAAATCCTCCAAGCGTGATTTGATTGTGGCCGAAGTGCCAAACTTGATGTATGTGTGTGACTCACCAACGCTACAGATTCGCATGTGACGTTTGACCTTTGGCAAGCGTAGTGCTTGTGCGAACTGTTCTGAGATGAAGTTCACCTGTGAGCAAGAATCCAATAGAGCACGACCGATCCTGTAGTTTCCAGATGCATCCATGACCTCAACGATGGCCGTTGCTAGAATGACTTGGTCTGTTCGATTGGTGTGTGTATGTGTCACCACATCATTTGAATTCGAGCCGCTGGGCAACATAGTTGTCGATCTACTCACAGCTGCCTCTCGATGTAGTAAGCTGTGATGAAGTCTCGAGCAACATCGACATCGTTGAGTAGAAGGACACTTGGATGCCTGGTGGCCCTTGCCAAGACAGTTTAGGCACAGACCATGTCGTTTCGCTGCTTCATAGCGCTCTGCAACCGACATCTCTTGAAGTCGACTGCAACGTGAGACTCGATGCTCTGAGCTAAGACAAAGAGGACATGAGTGAGTTGAACAATTAAAAGACAAACCATGTCGCGTGGTTGTCTGGCTTCGTGGTTTGCTAGCAGTCGCTGTACGGGCCTGGCTCGATTCGGACTTACCGCATGATTCCAAATATTGGCAATGCCTCTCAACTACCTGTACACATAAATCCCACGTAGGCAACTTGGAATAATCCAATGATTCGTTCCATTTGCGCTTAGTTTCCATGTCCATCTTATCCATAACAATGGCTATTAACATTGCCTGTGCGATTTGTGCTTCGTTGCCTAATGACTTTAGCGAGTTGTACAATGCTGTAGAGTTGTCAATCAAACTTCGAATTTCGTGGCTGTTTGACTTTGATACACTCTTGAGCATAAATAATGACGAGATATTGTCCAAGAACACTAATGTTGGGTTGTCGTAGCGTTGATTCAAACGATCAAGTGCCTTTCGGTAGTTTTCAGGTGTGATCTGAAATGCCTTTACCGTTTCTAATGCTGGTCCCTTTAAGCAGCTGATTAGTTGATTAAACTTCTCGATGTTTGATAAGCTGTTCTGTTGATCCACCATTTGGTTGAATAGCGCACTAAAATTCTTGTAGTCCGCATAATTGCCATCAAATGTAGGTAACGCAAGTCTGGGCAGCTTGGCCGACGATAAGAATGTGGGCCCAGATACCGCAGCGAATGTTGATTCGTGTATATCCTCCGTGAGTTGCTCTGTAATGCAAACCTTTATTTCTACATACAGTTCCTCCAATTCGGTGCGTCCTGTATCGGTCGAACATTCCTTTTCAATTTGAGTCTGCAATACCATTGCTTGCTTAAAGTAAGCTTCCAAAATTTCCAAGCGACACTTTAATTCAGCTTGAACTGGTGCAGATTTCCCTTCTCTTAATTTGGGATCGACAACATTGCGGATGCGGCTAATATTGCGGCGAGTATTCGCGCGCTGTGTTTTAAGGCTCTCCAGAGACATTATTCGATCAACAACAACTTTATGGGTTTATTTAAATAACGATGATCAAATTCACTACCAGAGTTAAACCCAAATTGCACAAAATATTTATTAGCGCGAAGAAAAATGCAAGTGACTAATTTCACTCAACTGAGCTAATGTTGCGTGATGAATATAAGAGCGACGAATAATGCAAGAGACAAATTCCACTCAACTGAGCTTGCAGAAATTCGGCGATGAGTTTCTCTCAATAATATCAAGTGAGAAGAGTAATTCCAGCGGTGAATTGTATATGTATATGTGTATGTAAGTGCGTTTGTGATTAACCGCACTTATGTATTTCGAATTCGACGAATATGATTTATCCAAACGTTTGACGAATATGATGGTAAGCGCACTGCCAATAACTTGCTGCTGCGATCGCGGGGGGATCGTAGGGGTAGCGAAGTGACGAAGATTGCAAAGCAGAAGCTGCTTTGCTGCGAGAGATTGACGAAACGAAGAAGATGACTCGGTGATGCGACGACGGGGGTCACAGAGCGCCAGCGAAGTCAACCAAAGCGAATGACCGGTGCGAACAGCAAGGCAAGCGAGTGCATGCACAACTAATAGCTTGTATGCTGATATATCCCACTTATGCACAGAAGTATGTATGCAGAATATGTCTGTACATAAGCCAAACTATAACTCTAAATGCGTTCCACGGAATTTGAACAGCAATGCCCCACGTTGGGCGCCAAAATGTAAGATCAGAAGCGTTTTTCTGTCTAGCATGAGTTCAGAGTATGGGGATGCTGTTCTAACTAAACTAATGAGCCGTATATGAAATTCAGCGCATCGTAGGTGCAACGTTTATTCGTAGAGTTATTAATATACACTAAAAGTACAAACGTATGAGCAAGCGCAGCTTGCTTAGAGCTAGGCGAATTAATGCAAGTAATAAGAGTTCACCACGCAAGAGAGACAGAGTAATTAGGGTGAACCCAAATGTAAAAATATAGGTATAAAATTCAAGTTAACAATAAGATAAGTGAATTTGGCCCAACAACCATTATACCCTGATTCCCATCACAATGGGAATATAAACATATATATATATATATATTTATATATACATATATAATAATAAGACCGACGTTATAGTTTAAATACAAAAAAATTATTTCTTAAATAAAACTTATAACGGAGTACAATTATTCTTACGCGATGTAAGAGTGGTATTAGAGCTATATGGAAACTAAACTGCTGATTGAAAATTTGTTTGTCTTATATAGCTAGAAATGTATATCGATGGTGGCGTGATTTTGGTGAAGTGAGTGTCCTGATCGCTGCCAAAAATTCTGAATATGCAGTTCCCACAAGAAAGGTTTCGATGCGTTGGAGTGCGACTTGTTTATATGAGTGGATGATCGGATGATTTTTTCTAAGCGGACGCATGGGCGATTTGTTTATAAGTGGCCGATTTGTTTATGAGTAGTTTGCTAGGGCGATCGTGGCTTTTGGTGTTGTGTTTAAGTGTGTGTGAGTGCTGATGGATATATTACATGCCCATCCTAAAGAGAGTAGCCTGTCCTCAGGCGGAAAATGTAGAATACAATTGTGGTATGGTTTATAATGGTGAAAGAGTTTCGGGGAGTAGTTGCTCTTCTGGTGTTGAATTACTTGATGTTATTGCTGTTTCATATCTTATGATAATTTTCTTAGATATTGTCTTAAATTTAATGATTACAAATAGTGTTAGACTTATAATAGTAATTATAAAAGTTGTAGTGGTTATAATATTGAATGTCTTTAGTATTTTCTTAAACTATTTGCTTTGTTTGTAGTAATGATATTGGTTCTGTTTTTGTGATATTATTTGTTACATAGAATGTTTGTGTGTAGATTAATTGAGATGTTATTTATTTGAAGTTTACAGTTATATATTTTAATTATGTTATTACCCTGAATATTAATATTATTTTTATTACAGTTTTGAATGATTTTTGTTTTTGCGTAGTTCCAAGTTACAATAATGTTTGGTTCTATATTGATTTGGTATGTTTGAAATGTTTTGGTATATTTGCAGTCTGCTGATCTTTGAGTTATTATACTACTAATACATTCGTTTGTTTCTTTGTGGTTTTTATATATGCTTTATTATTTAAGATGTAGTAAGTCTCAAAAGTATTTTCTAATAATGTATTATTTTGATTATCTGAGTGAGGTAAAATCTTAAAAAGTGGTGTTTTGCTAATTTTTTTTTTTTTTTTTTTTTTTTTTTTTGTACATGCGAAATTATGAATATTTCATTTGTGTCTGATTTAAACCAAGTAGAAGTCTTTATGTTTAGAATTTTTTCAGAATTTATATTTAACATATGCTGATGCTGTATTTCGATGCTTTGATTGAGGGCGGGAGATGCCATTGATAAAAGTGATAGTAGTAATATGGTGATTTCTGAAATTAGGTGTCGTATTTACATTCGTTAGTGGTTTGTCATCATCTATTAGTTTCTATGTAATGTTTTTCGTCAGTTTGTGTTATTTGTCCTGTTTTCTTGAATGGTGTCGTTGTTTTAGTTTTAAGTAGAGTTGTAGTCTGTGTCTATTTCGAAGTCGATTCGGTTATGGTTATAAATGTATAGAATGGTTTCGAATTTCGTCTGTTTGTTTTCTATGTTGGATTCTGTATTAATAATTCTAAGTTTTTCGTTAATTGTTCGATTAAATCTTTCTATGTCTGAAATACCGTTTTTGCTAGTAGTGATATCGATTATTACTTTTACGGATTGTAACCAAGCTTGGAGAGCAGCGCATATAAATGCTGAATCTTTGTCAGCATTGATTTCCCATGTCATTGAAAATTTTTATGATTGCTCTTTTAGTTTCGAGCCAATAACGACTGTTTATTTCTACTAAGTATCCGTATTTTGAATATATGTCAATGCAAGATAAAAATTGTTTGTTGTCGATTAAGTAAAAGTCCATGACGTATTTGTCTCTGGGATTGTATACTTCTGGGGTGATTTCAAAAGTCAGTTTTGTGTTTCTGTTTTCGGTTTTAGATAGATTGCAAATTTCGCATTCGTTAATAATATTTTGTATTAGATTTTGGTGGTCTGGAAAGTAATATTTTTCTCTGAACCAGTTGGTCGTTTTTGTAATACCGGGTTGGAGTAATTTTTTCTGATTTGAAAGAATTGTTTCTTTAAATTCTGCAAAATTGAGGATATCTTGTAATTTTGTTGAAGTTCTTAACGTTTTCGTTTCACTATCGGGATTTATAATTTAGGCATAAGCTTTTTGGAATATTGGGAAATCTGAGAGGTGATGAAAGTATAAGGCATTATTCTTTAGGCAAAGGTATTCTTTAATTATGTTTTTAGCAAGTGTATCTGTCATTTCTATGTATGTTATATTTATTTTTGTTTTATGGAAATAATGCATTATGTCGATTTTGTCTTCGTTACCTTTTATGAATTCAATTTGTCTATTATATAAGTTTAAAGGTCTTTCTGAAATAGGTATTAAATTTAGATTGTCTTCCTGAGCACTATGAATGGTTGCTCGGGATGCTAATTTCTTCTCCTAAAAGATTTTCTTTTAGTTTGATTCTAGAGAGGGCATCTGCTACGTGGTTTTCTTTTCCTGGTAGATATTTAATAGTATAGTCGTATTCATTTAATTTAATCTTCCATCTTTGTAATTTCATGTTTGGTTCTTTAATATTGTGTAACCACACTAATGGCTTATGATATATGGTAGATATTTAATAGTATAGTCGTATTCATTTAATTTAATCTTCCATCTTTGTAATTTCATGTTTGGTTCTTTAATATTGTGTAACCACACTAATGGCTTATGATCGCTGAGGATTTGGAATTTTCGACCGAAGAGATATGGTCTGAAATATTTGGTAGCCCATACGATGGCTAATAGTTCTTTTTCTATTGCTGAATAATTAAGTTCGTGATCATTTAATGTTCTACTTACGAAACAGATTGCTTTGTGGTCCTGTGAGAGGACTGCTCCTATAGCCACATTACTTGCGTCTGTGGTTAGAGAGAAAGTTTTGTTGAAATCTGGATAGATTAGTATTGGTTCATTTGTTATGAGTACTTTCATTTTTTCGAAGGCTGAGATGAAATCTTGGTTAGTTATATCAATTTTGGATTCCTTTTTTAATCCTAGAGTCAATGGTTTTGCTATTTTGGCAAAATTTGGAATAAACTTGCGGTAAAATCCGGAAAGACCTAGAAAAGATTTAATTTCTTTAGGTGTTTTGGGAATTGGAAAATTTATTATAGCCGCTACTTTATCGGGATTAGGTTTGATTCCTTCTGTTGTTATTATGTGTCCTAGGAATTGTGTTTCTTTTTTTAGAAATTCGCATTTGTCTAATTGGAGTTTTAAATTGGCTTTGCGTAATCTGTCAAATACCTTTTTTATGGAAGTTAAGTGTTCATCTAGTGAAGTTGAGAATATGATTATGTCGTCGAGGTAAACTAGACAGTCTTTGAAGATTAAGTCTTCTAAAAGGTTATTCATACATCTTTGGAAGGTTGCAGGGGCGTTTTTTAACCCGAAAGGCATGCGAGTGAATTCATAATGCCCTTGTTTTGTTGAGAATGCAGTTTTTGCGATTGATTGAGGGTCCATTTGAATTTGATGGAAGCCCTTAGCTAGATCGATAGTGGTAAAATATTGGCATTTGCCAAGTTTATCTAGGATTTCATCCATGATGGGTATTGGGTATTTATCATCTATTGTGACTTCATTAAGTCCACGATAGTCAATGACTAAACGATATTTTTTTTCTTTGGAAGCGTCCTCTTTTTTAGGTACGATCCATATGGGTGAACAATAGGGTGAATTAGATTTTCTAATGATTCCCTGTTCTAACATTTCGTTAATTTGCTTGTTGACCTCTTGGTCAAGAATTTGAGGGTGTCTATAAGGGTATTTATAGATAGGGTCCTCATGTTTGGTTATTATTTTATGTTTGATTGTACTAGTAAAGGTCAAATTTTCACCTTTTCTGTACTGGATGTCACTATAGTCGTGAAGTATTTTTTTAAAATTATTTGTTTCTTCTAGATTTAGATGATCCTGTCTGTATTCGTTTTTTTCTTCAATATTATTATTTATTTCGTACGAAAATAAGTCGTACTAAAATTCTGTTGGAGGGTAAGGAGTTTCAATGGAAATTTCTTTATCATATTTGAATTTGAAAGTGTAGTTTCCTATGGTTATGTTCTCTTCTGCATAATTAATGATGGCTTTGGATGCCGAAAGGTAATTTCTACCTAATAGTATATCGTAACTGTCTGAGAAATTGTGACAATAGAATTTTTGTATAGTGGGGCAGAGTTTGCTGCTTGCGAATGAGACGCTTTTATTGAGTTCTATTAAACCTTTAATGGTTTGAACTTTTAGATGTTCTTTAGTTTCTAAGAAGTTGAACAAGTTTTTATTAATAAGGTTTATGGAAGAACCTGTGTCTATTATGCATTTAAGGGGTGTGTTATTTAAGATGAGTCTGATGTAGGGGTTTGTTCGATTGGTGTTATCGGTCTGGTTTGTTCCAAGGCAGATTGATGAAAATTTTCTGACCAGTCCATTTTAGTCTGTCCGCTGTTGATTTCTCTAGTTCGTTTAGTTGGTTGGTTAGGGAAAGGACTTTGAGTTTGAGTGGTCTGTTGATAGTTTAGAGGATTTTGTTGCGTTTCGTAATTTAATTTGTTACGGAACTCAGTATAAAGTTGTTGGTTAGAAGGATTATTCAGTCCTGCTGAAGTGGATTGGTAGTTATTTTGCTTGTAATTCGTTTGGTTTTGGGTTGGTTTATAATTTGTTTGAGTTTGGTTTTGTTTAGAATAATTTTGGGAATCAGTTGACTTTGAAGAATACTTGGGTTTGTCTCCGAAACTATTTTCATATAAGCCTTCTCTTTGGGCTACTTGTTTTAAATTAGACACTGTTGAAATATCAAATTTCGCTAAGGTCATATAGAGCCTATCTGGTAACTTTCTAGTAATAACTTCTTTTACAGTATTATTCATTGCATTTATATAGAGTGTAGCATTGGCGGGATCGCCTTCTAAGTCAATTTGTATACAATTCTGAATGTCGTATGTTCTAATTCTTCAATAAACTTACGAAGGCTTCCGTTGAAATTGGTGTTGTACAAACGTCGTAGAAATTCCTCGCAAGGTGTGTGAGTTTTGAATTCACTAATCAAGGCGGATCGAAGACTAGCCCAACCTGCGGCTTGTGTGAGTTGCGACACTCGTTGCGCTGCTCCAGTTAGTAGCATCTCGATGGTTCCATACATTAAGCTATGCTGGCGGACGTCCTTTGTTGGATATAGTTGCAATATGTAGTCGATGCGTCTGATGAAAGCACTTAATCCATTGGTGTCACCGTCGAATGTAGGCACCTGCCTTAGAAGAGCTAGGGCCTGATTGAGGTGGGTCTCCGACAATTCCAGAGTCATGGTGGAGCCGTTTAGTAGGTTTCTGTTCTTTTGACTATTTCTCTTAATTGGATTAGTCGTTTGAACAGTTTTTGGTTTAATTCACTTTTAACTTGCACACAGTTGGCATTTAATTGTGATTGAATTGTTCGTTCAGTCGATTATATCACTTAGTTGGATTCATCATTTATAGTTGAACGGGTTGCTAATTTTTTTTTTTTTTGGTATAACACTTATGACTTTGTTGGGATCGAGAGATATGTAAGTCCCGGACACAAATGTTATGTAGTGGTTGATTTCCACTACGCAGAACTAAATAGTCAAGCGGGTCTATATTTTAACTAAAAGTCTGGTTGCACACGCGAGAGGTCACGTAGTACTTTAGCGGATTAGTAATGATGATCTCAATTGTTCACCAAACCAATCCTACCGGCTGCGCCAATAATAAGACCGACGTTATAATTTAAATAAAAAAAAAATGTATTTCTTAAATAAAACTTATAACGGAGTACAATTATTCTTACGCGATGTAAGAGTGGTCTTAGAGCTGAATTGAAGCTGAACTACTGATTGAAAATTTGTTTGTCTTATATAGATAGAAATGTGTTTCGATGGTGGCGTGATTTTGGTGTAGTGATTGGCCTGATCGCTGCCAAATATGCTGAATATGCAGTTCCCACGAGAAAGGGTTCGATGAGTTGGAGTGCGATTTGTTTATATGATTGGATGATCAGATGATTGTTTCTAAGCGGACGCTTGGGCGATTTGTTTATAAGTGGCCGATTTGTTTATGAGTAGTTGCTAGGGCGATCGTGGCTTTGGTGTTGTGTTTAAGTGTGGGTGAGTGCTGATGGATATATTACTAAATATATATCGTTTTTATTATTATTATTATTATTATATATATAGTTACGTATTCATCATACTCCAACAATTAGAGTATTTGGTGTGCATACATAATTTCTCTTATAATCTCCCTTAAGCCACTCTGTAGCTTAATCTTACGACTCTCAAAGCGCTTTGTAACGGCAATGTCATCCCATGCTGGAGCTTTATAGCTGCCAACGCCGACGCATTGCATTGTAAGCTTAGAATTAGAGTCAGTTGTAAATTTGCATCATAAGAAGAAACTTGTTCAACTCCAATGCTATTAAAATAAAGTTATCTTTCTATTTAACTAACCGCATTGTTTAAAAATGTTTAAACTCTATGAAGTCATTTTATTTGATTGGTCAAATACTAGTACCATCTCCCAATTGTGCGGAATCAATAAAAGACAATGAAAAAGTGCGTCAGTTAAATTATAATCAACTGCCACAAACATTTCAAACAAAAATTATTGAGTGGAAACCACCGTATCCGCATAAGAACCTTATTTAAATCGTGAGTGAAAATTTGACCACGTAATAAAAAAAAAAATAAATAAAATATGTCGCTGACTGAAAACCATAACCAACTACCTTCAACTGGGAGTAGCACAAATATGCTTACTGAAGGCTAACTCAATCAATTGTTAATGCAATTAAAACAAATTCCAACATTCGAGGGTCAAGAAGATACTCTTGGGCCGTTTATTCGTCGACTGGATTATCTGCTTGCTCTCTATCCAACACATGATCTCAGACAGCAAAGAATAATCTTAAAAAATTATAATATAATAAATAAAAAATTACCTGATCGTATGTTCATGATTTTAGCACGTCATGATATATCTAGTATTTCTAAGCTAAAATGTGTTGCCCAACAAGAAGGCATGTATGAAGATAATGTAAACTTAATTCTCGTATAAAATAGTAGGAAATTAAATTCAAATATCAATCTTGATAGGCCTTCTAATAAAGAAATAAATAATACTTAAATGACTTCATACAATAATAGTCCATCTCAGCAAAAAACTAACGAAATTGTCAGCAATCAATATCTTATACCGCACCATGTCCGACAGAACACATTTAATCAGGGACGACCTTCTTTACCACCCTCTTTACCATCACAAAACCCACAAATATTTAAAGAATTTCAACAAAAACTCGTACAAGCTCAACAAAGTGATGCCCATAGAAAGTCAAGTCAAGGTTATTCGATACCAAATTTAACTCAACCTCAAAAGCGCCAACGTGAAAGTACAAGTGGCCATCAAAGGATGGAAATTGATGATTACCATCATATAGAAATGCCGATTGATCAATACTATTATCAAAGTTGCGAATATCAAAATAATGGTGACGAACCTTATTGCGAAACCGACCATCAGAATCTTAATCATCCATACCAACAACCAGATGAAGATAATGCCGAAAATTTTCGTTTATCAGCCTCCCAACACACCAATATATTGCCTTAAAATTTAATAATAAACTCTGTTGTTGTCTAATTGATACAGGTAGTTAAATTAATATTATGCGCCAGAATTTCTTTAACCTACCCATAACATTAAAGCCTACAGCAGTTCGTGCATTGCAAGGAGTGGTGAATTTGAACGAACTAATTACTGTTCAACCTAATGAACTTTTCCCAGTAGAACAGCATTTTTACATATTTCCACACTATTATGACATATTATTAGGACGCAATTTTCTAAAGGCAACTAATTCAATTATCGATTATTCCAGAGATCAAATTATAATAAACAATAAAACAATTTCTCCTGGCAACAATAAAAATTTCACAATTACTCCAGAGCTTACTTACGCTATTGAAAATCCAATAGACGAGCAGCCTCAATACCGACTCGATCACCTCAATGAAGAAGAACGGGCAAATTTGCTGAAGCTTTTAAAACAGTTTATTGACATTCAGTATCGCGAAGGCCAAATCTTAAGCTTTACTAATCAAACCAAACATAGAATTGAAACCATTCACAATAATCCCGTTTACAAAAAAAATTACAGTTATCCGTTCGCCGCCGAGCAAGAAATAGACGCTCAAGTTGAGGAAATGCTTCAACAAGAGATTATCAGGGATAGTAATTCATCATATTGCAGCCCCTTATGGGTTGTGCCCAAAAAACTAGACGCTTCAGGGAATCAAAAATATAGAGTTGTCGTCGATTATCGAGGATTGAACGAAATCACCAAATATTGACGAAATTCTAAGTAAGTTAGGCAGGTGTCAGTATTTTACGACAATCGATCTTGCAAAAGGCTTCCACCAGATAGAAATGGATCCAGATTCCATCACCAAAACTGCATTTTCAACCAAAAATGGACATTATGAATATACACGAATGCCATTTGGGTTGAAAAACGCACCAGCAACTTTTCAGCGTTGCATGAATAATGTTTTGAAAGAGGTAATAAATAAATGTTGTTTAGTATATCTCGATGATGTCATTGTATTCTCGACATCATTAACTGAACACTTGGAATCGTTGAGAAAGGTGTTTAGCAAATTAAGAGAAGCCAACCTAAAGTTGCAGCTTGATAAGTGCAATTCCTTAAAAGGGAAACAAAGTTTTTAGGTCATATTATAAGCCCATATAGCATCAAGCCCAATGAAGATAAAATAAAATCAATTAAATATTTCCCTCTTCCCAAGAGTCCAAAAGAAATAAAATCATTTCTTGGATTATGCGGCTACTATTGGAAATTTATCCCAAATTTCGCACAAATTGCAAAACCTATTACCAATTGTCTTAAAAAAGGAAATAAAATTGATTTAAAAAACGAAGCTTATCTCCAGGCCTTTGAAAAATTAAAAATTCTAATTTCAAGTGACCCAATACTTGTTTGCCCTGAATCGAAAAATTGTTTCAAGTCACAACTGATACTAGTAATGTAGCAATAGGTGCTGTTTTGTCACAAGAAGGTAAAGCTATTTGTTTCGCTAGTCGAACACTAAACGATCACGAACAAAACTATAGCACCATTGAGAGGGAATTATTGGCCATTGTTTGGGCAACAAAATACTTTCGGCCCTATTTATTTGGTAGGACTTTCGAGGTATTAAGTGATCATAAGCCATTGGTTTGGCTTCACTCAATACAAGATCCCAACACGAAACTCCAAAACTCAGAATACGATTTTACAATAAAATACATCCAAGGAAAAACCAATTATGTAGCCGATGCGCTTTCACGTATTCAATTGTAAGAGCATTATTATATTTGAAAGATATAGAAAGTTACGCTGAATTTAAAGAATTAATATTAAAACAGCATATTAAGCTTATCCACCCTGGCATAGAAAAAATGTTAAGACTTTTCAAAGATTCTGGTAAATTGATACAAGTCATTATTAATCAATGCGATGTTTGCCAATTGTCAAAAACAGAACACAGATATACTCAAATGGGCAAGCCGATAACACTCGACGCAGACAGAGACTCAGCTTTCACAAGTAACGCAATTAAACAATGGTTGACTTCGGAGGAGGTTAAATTAGAATTAGCATCAATAAAGACAGGGGTTGCGGACATTGAACGATTTTACAAAACCTTAAACGAGCGTATTAGAATAATAAATACTGATACTTACGTTGAAGAAAAGCAGATGAAAATCGAAACTATCCTATTCATTTATAATCATAAAATTAAACACAATAGCACAGGTAGAACACCAGCCCATTTGTTTATTTTTGCAGGCACCCCTGCATACAGTAATCAAATCTTAAAAACACAAAAAATTAATAAAGTCAATGAAAATAGAAATTCTTTTGAAGTCAATACAAAATATAAAAAAGCACCAATATTGAAAGGCAAACTCCAAAACCCATTCAAGAAAACTGCCAAAATTAAGGCTGTTGATGAGTAACACTTTAGCGAATTGAACAGAGGAAGGGAGTTTATTCATCATAAAAATCAATTTATGCGTAAGAAGGATGTTAATGACCCTAACTATCACACCAGGCCTCCTGAACTTGTTCGTATGACTCATACTGATGACAATTGATTCCACATATCCCTACTCCACATATCAATAAAAAAAAAAAAAAAAAATATATATATATAAATAAAAATAAAAATAAATAAATAAAATAAACTAAATAAATTGTTGTAGTGGTGGCGTCGCCGATAAGTAAAAAGACCGGGTTGTAATTTCCTCGTCTTTATTTCTTAGATTAAAGCTGTGTTGCTCGTATAGCATTAGTAAAAGATATATATGTATGTTGCCTCGTCAATACCAGGAGAGGCCAGTGTCCGTGGAGGGGGGACGAGGTTCTCCGCGGGGCGCCGAGTACAGCGAACCAGTAGGAGAACTGGGTTATGTTATTAACAGAGTGCTGTTAATAACATAACGTGTGTTGCGGGAGGAGCAATTCTTGTTAATGGGATCTGGCATTAACATACTCCCCCCCCTTGCAAGGATTGCAAATTAAGACGTCGCGTTCGAAGCTGGAGATCTCTTGGTGTGCGGAACAAAGCTGTCCTGGATATGCAGGAGCGTGTGGTGATTCTGGCCACACGTTTTGCAACGTCCTTTGTTGCGGCAGGATTGCCCGGAGTGCTTGTGAGCCAAGCAGTTCGTGCAGTACTCATGTATAAGTACCGCGCGCATCCGTTTTTCCTCTGAAAGGCCCAGAAACCGCTGGCAGTTTCGGAGACCATGGGCTTCTGGGCATACGCGGCACTGGAAGGAATTGGTACCACGTGGCTTGCTGCTTTCTAATGACGGCGTCTTTATCTGGAAGAACGAATGAGTTGGAGGTTGAATTGCTTGTTCGATAGAACATAACATGGAGGTTAGTTCGACAGCACAAGGAGGACGAGGATCGAGTTGGAATGATGGGCCTGAGTGAAGGATATCATTCAGGCTCTCATTGAAACCGATCCTCACTTTTGTATTGGTGTTGTCGGGAACTCGGGATGGAAGAGTTGCCGGAATCTCAAGTTTTGTCTCACCCGGAACGGATACTTGAGTTGTGAACGAGGAGACCATTTCCGGTGAAGTTCGTGAAAGTGGACCAGTCAGCACCCAACCGAAAACAGTCTCTAGACCTAGAAGAGGTCCACAGATATTCGGATGGTAACCTCCCTGAATAATAGTCGGAAGGATACCCGCACCTAGAAGGACATCAATTTCTGAACTCTTGTAGAACTCGGGATCAGCTAGCTGAATATTCGGCAGCTGGTTCAATAAGAGTTGCGGAATCGGAAATGAAGGGAGTTTACCGGCAAGTTTTGGAAGGACGAGAGCAGAAGCTTCGATTCGTAGTCTCGGCTTCGAAGGAGAACCAATGTCAAAGCTGCATAACTTTTGTGCATGAGCTGTAACTGCTTGATTCAAGCTGGAAACTTGTGTCTGCATGGATTTGAAGGGCAACTTGATTTTGCGGAATAGTCGCTCAGAAATGAAAGTTGCTTCGGATCCTGAGTCGACTAAAGCACGGGCGGGATAGATTGCTCCGGAATGGCATATGTTGATCACCGCCATGCCGAGGAGGACACCTCGCGTGTTGGCAGCCAGATACGTTTGGACGTTGGACATAACTTGCGTACGAATTGGGGCTATAGCTGTTGCGGATGCAGCAGCAGACCGAGTAATATTGTCCCTATGGAGTAGGGTGTTATGTCGACCATTACACTTGAAACAGTTGTGCGTACTGGTACACTCTCGTAACTGGTGACCCTTAGCGAAGCAGTTCATGCAAAGATTCTTTGCTTTGATGTATGCCTCTCGTTCATGGATAGACAGCTGGAGAAACCGAGGGCAAAATCGAATTGGATGGTGCTGTTCTGAACACAGATCGCACAGATTCACTTGCGTTGTGAAGGAGTTGACTAGTTTGGGAGTGGCAGAGCTCGCGCATCTCGGAACTGAGATTGGAGCTGTTGGTGCAGAACGATCACCTTCCATAGCCTCGAGAGCAAGAGCACGCTCGCTAAGAAAGTGACTAACGTCCTGCCAGGCTGGAATTTCTGTTTTTTGTGTCAGTGAATGCTCCCAGAGAGATCGAGTGTGATCTGGCAATTTGGATGTGCACACGAACACAAGGATACAGTCCCAATTCTCCGTAGAGATTTGAGCATGCTCGATTGCAGTGACGCATCTATGAACGGTGCCATGCAACTCTCTGAGAGCCGAGCCTGATTCCTTGGTGACTTTGGAAAGGTTGAGCAGGATTTTAAGCTGGCTGTTGACTAACAGCCGCTTATTCTCGAACCGATCACACAAGGAGCCCTAAGCCGCTGCAAAGCCGTCGTTTGTGAGAGGATACTCTGCGACTAAGGCATTTGCATCGCCTGCTGTCTTTGAATTGAGGTGGAATAACTTTTCCACCGGAGTCAAGCGCGGGTTTTGGATATAAATGGCAGTAAAAAGGTTGCGGAATGTTGGCCAGTGCAAGTAGTCGCCGTGGAACACTTCTGTATCAACAGGTGGAAGGCGACAGCCTCCAGACGAGGCGAAAGTAGCGGACATAGGAGCGGGTGGTGTACTCGATGCGGAAAGTGCGTCGATTTGCACCCCCAGGTGCGTCGTACACCGCTCATACACAGTGTAGCAGTTGTCGAATTTGGCCTCCATGGCTTCAACTTCGCCACTGCTCGCCCCTTGGTTCAACGCTCTGGCACAGACCTTATATTGCTGCTCAGCATCATCCCACAAGGCCCTGACCCGCTCTCGGCGGATCTCGAAGGCCCGGAGTAGAGCCGCCTGGGTGGCATTAGAGTCCCCGGGACCGTCAATGCGGGCTTCGAACTTAATAAGCCTATCCGCAGCCGCGATGAACTCGGACAGAGACATATTTAATGGATTTGCGGGCTTCGGACTGGACCGGGTTACGACCGGACTGCGCTTGAAAGTGTTGGTGGTCTGTGGTTTCCCGGACGGAATGGGAGATGCGGAGGCACTGCGTTTAATCAAACGCGAAGCGGGTACCTTAAGTTGCGCTCGACCCGAACGATCAGACATGGAAGCTAACTAGAAATTAGCTGGCGGAAATTTCTGATACAGAGGTAGAAAGTCACTCAAAGAACAGAGTAATGCAGTTGACAAAAACAAGGAAGTTGTCAACTGAATTTTGTAGAACAAATTGAAAAAGAAAATGTCTTGTTAAGCAAATAAACGAAAAATGGAAAAATTTAATAAATTTAATTAGGATAAATTAAACAATTAAATTAATTTATTAAGCTGGGGATATTTCCTTTTAACAATAAAAGAAAAAAAAAACAAGACTAAAAATCTATTTTCTATTTATATTGCAATAGTTTTTAAATTACGATGAATTCTGATCGTGCAAAACTATCGTCACGAAATTGTGGCGGCCGGTGATAATTATCGGAAAAGTTATTGATACTAGTTACGATCTCAGCTGTTTGGACACAAAGCAAAACAACCAATTTAGCAATTTAAGTTTATTATTTTTTATTGTGAATTTATATGTTAATTGTGTTGCTGGGCTGTTTAGAAGTACGCGAGTGGAAATCAAATAAATCCAAGGCTGCTCGTATGTGCATACATGTATGTATGTACATATGTATGTATGTCTCTCTGCAGCCGGCGACTAGTATATGAGTGTAAAATAAGTTATTTTCAAGTTGACTCTCGCTTGGGCTGAGAGAATAAAAGAACTTTTGATTTACGGCTGGTGCCGGAGTAATGAATTGATCGTGACGTTTTCTCGTGAATACAAAACAGAACTAAAACTAAAGTGTGGGACAGCGAATCGGCGTGCCGATTTGCTCGACAATAATGCTGACACCCGCACACAAATGTAAGGAGTCAGATTACTGTTGCTGTCCGCTGTGGTCAGGGCGCTGAATTTAATACAGTTTCGTCAGCACCATGTCACAAGCTTCGGCAAGTGAGAGAGAAATATGCTTATGCTATGTTTGTGTTAACTACTCTCCCCTTAAGATTTTGACCGACCTCGCTCAAACTAAAATCTCCAATCACCCCCTGGATCTCGTGCGAGGCTCGTCTTCTCCTCCAGACTAAGTGGATGAGTGTGGAGCCACTGATGATGACGCTGATCCCGGTGACAATGATAAGCCAGATTTTGGGTGACCCGGCAGATTGGACCTCTTCTTGGAGCTCTTGGATAACGCGTAGGTTGTGGTGATTCATCCTCTAAAGGTGTGGCATGCTGAGGACTGGGTCGTGAATGATCACGTTGAGTAGAGGTGACACGGCGATGCCTGGTTTCTTGCTAAGGGCTTCGCTCTGGTTCCGTACTTGGTCCCGTTGATTATGGCCGACGTTTCGAAAGTGACAAGGAAGGTGCCGTTTACTGATATTGTTGGGCCGTCGCCCGTGGTCACCTGGGCCGGGCTTTCGTTTATGATCAGAACGCCGTCGTCTACTTGGGTGACAGTCTCCAAGTGGCTGTAATAAGAAGTAGGGCCACGACGAAGTGCCTGTCCGGAGAGAAGTGATTAATTCTAGATGTTTTTTTTCCTTTTTTTTTTTATTTACGATGTTTGCAATTTTTTTGTTTGTTATTTTTCTTTTTATATATATATATATATATTTTTATATATATATATATATATATTATATATATATATATATATATATATATATAATATATATATATATATATAAAATATATATATATATATATAAAAAGAAAAATAACAAACAAAAAATTGCAAACATCGTAAATAAAAAAAAAAAGAAAAAAAAACATCTAGAATTAATCACTTCTCTTATATATAAATAAAAAGAAAAATAACAAACAAAAAATTGCAAACATCGTAAATAAAAAAAAAAAGAAAAAAAAACATCTAGAATTAATCACTTCTCTCCGGACATATATATATATATATATATATATATATATATATATTTTTTTTTTTTGTTTTTTTACTTCAAGTTGTCCCTTTTTTTTATTTATTTTTTATATTTATATTTATATTTATATTTATATTTATATTTATATTTATATTTATATTTATATTTATATTTATATTTATATTTATATTTATATTTATATTTATATTTATATTTATATTTATATTTATATTTATATTTATATTTATATTTATATTTATATTTATATTTATATTTACACCCTCCCCTTAATAAAAACAGACGTTCCTAGGTCTGCCTGCACTTTTTCCTCTGAGCATAAGGGGGTAAGTTTGTTTCCTAACCTTTTGTTGCTCTTCACTAAAACCGTCTCTCCGACTTCAAACACCCTGTTCTGTCTGGTCGGGTTGCACCTGTTCATGTTGTTCTTTTGTGCGTGTTCGAGTTTTCGCTTTATATTTTCCGCGATTTCCTCTGAGACTGAGTACATGACCTCGATTGGGCTCATGTCAGTCGTTGAATGTATTGTCCGGTTGTATTCTGTTGTCGCTCTCAGGATGAGCTCAACGGTATCGTCAATTTTTTTGTCTAGCTTCATGCATCTGGCTATTTCCGCCAAGGTGCTGTGGAAGCGTTCGACTTGTCCGTTAGAAACGCTGTGCAGAGGGGGCGTGTTTACGACGTCTATGTTGTAGCCGTTTTTTAGAAGAGACGTGATTGTCTCGGAATTGAATGCCGCCTCGTTGTCGCAGCAGATTGTTTTGATTCTGGGGAACAAGTTTACTAGCAGCAAAATGGGCGTCTTGACGTCTACTATCGTCCGGGACGTTATTGGATGTACCACGGCCATTTTCGAGAATTTGTCTATGCAAGTTAAAAACAATTTCTTGTCGGTGGAGAAGATGTCGATGTGCAACATTTCGCCGACATATGAGGGGATCGGGGTTAAACCTAACTCCTGTTTTTTCGGGTGGCGGTCGTACTTTGCCTTGGCGCAAACTCTACAATTCGCTACTACCTCATTAGCTATTTTCGTCATTTTAGGGAAGAAGTAATCCCTAAGAATGTGTTTGATGTTTTCCTGCACTGCCCTGTGAGCTCGATTGTGCTCGGCCTCAACTATTTCTCTTTGTTCCGACTTGTCTGTAACGTCTGAGACAAAATTCTTGCAGTATAAGAATTTTGTGTTCGGGAATGACTTGACCAACTCATGTTGGACTGCCGCCAACGTTGGCAAATCGCAGTGAAGGGCGTTAACCACGCTCGGGTTCACGACGTCTTTGATGTCATTTATGACTCCGACTTTTTCTGTGAAGTGGATGATGTGGCGGTTTTTCTCGCCGAAAAGTATGAACTTACGATATCTTGGGAACTGGGCCTGTTCTAGCACTATCTGGTTTCTAAAGCAATTTAAGGGTTTTTCCGTCGTTTCGACCGTGTAGGTCAGGGACAGCTCACTGTGTATTGTGGCTGCATCGGACATGGCCTCTTCCTGAAGAGCATTGATGTTTTGTCTTGAAAGGGCGTCTGCAACGAGGTTTTCCTTGCCTGGCTTGTAGTGTATCTTAGCGTTATGTTCGTCTATGTACGCTTTCCATCTCTTAATCTTTGCGTTGGGGTTCCTATCTGAAACAGCGAAGGTAAGAGGCTGGTGATCAGTATAGATGTTGATGTCTCGAGTTCCGTACAAGTAGTGCTGTAGTTTACCTAACGCCCACACGATGGCCAACAGCTCTCTTTCGTTTGTAGCGTAGTTGGTCTCGCAATCTTTTAGAGTCCTCGAGATCATTGTAATGGGCTTTCCTTCTTGGGATAATACTGCCCCTATGCCGTATGAGCTGGCATCCGTCGTCAGGTCAAATGGTTTTTTAAAGTCCGGGTACCTCAGGATGACATCCTCCGATGCCAAGATATCCCTTAGTTTCTGGAACGCGTGCCTCTGCGCGTCGTCGAAATTCACGATGGTTTTTCGTGAGAGATGCTTGCTGACGGATCCGTTTTCGCCTTTCATTATTGCCGTCAGCGGTCTCGCTATGGCAGCAAAATCTTTTATGAAGCATCTGTAATAACTGGCCAGTCCCAGAAACGACCTCAGCTCGTAGAGGTTCTTTGGTTCTGGGAATTCTTTTATTGCTTTAACCTTTTCGGGGTCGGATTTTGCTCCTCCCATGGTAACTATGAATCCCAAGTACTCAACGCTTTGTTTAAAGAACTGCGTTTTTTCCTTTGAGACTTTCATGTTAGCGCGGCATAAGCTTTTGAGAACCCAGTCTATGTGCCTGACATGGTCCTTTTCGTTTTCGGAAAAAATTATGACGTCGTCTACGTCTACGTCTACGTCGTCTACACATAAACGACTTTCCAATTTGTTCTCGTAGGACGTCGTCGATTGCCCGCTGAAAGATACTGCCCGCATTCTTCAGGCCAAAGGGCAACCTACAAAATTCATACTTTCCTCCATTTACGGAGAACGATGTTTTTTCTCTGTCCTGCTCTGCTAAATATATCTGATGGTACCCGGATTTTAGATCCAAGGTCGTGAAGTATTTAGCTTTGCCTAAGTTGGCCAAGATCATTGAGATGTTCGGCATCGGGTATTTGTCTGCGATGGTCTTTTCGTTCAGTTTCCTGAAATCGATGACGAGTCGCTTTTTCCTGATACCCTCTTCATCGTATCCCTTTTTATCAACGACCCATGTCGGGCTGTTATATGGGGATTTTGATGGCCTTATGATGCCGTTGTCTAGGAGATCCCTGATCTCTTTAGTGACGAAGTCGGCCACTCCCATTGGATGTGGGTACAATTTGGAGTAGATGGGCTGGTCGTCTTCTGTGCGTATCGTCGCTATGACCGAAGTGTTGAACGGCAGTGCCTCGTTAGAGGTCGAAAATGCCTTGATGTTCTTCAGAATCATTTTTTTAAAATCCTCTTTTACCATCTCGGGTACCACGATATCGTTGACGTTAGTGAAATTAACGTTGTCACAGAAGTGATGTTGTAACTTTTCGTTAGTTTGCCCATACTTAATTGTACCTTTCTCAATGTCCAATGTTGCTCCTACTTGCGTTAGCAGGTCGAAGCCTATTATGGCGTTGAACGGCTGAAGTGATTCCAATAGGTAGAATTGAGCTGTTGTTCCAAAAATGTTTACTGTACACTTTTGGCTGATTTTGTTAGATCCATGAACGGAGCTAACTGTGAAGGGGGTGTCGACGGGTTTTATGTTTTTCAACTCCTTTATGGGTTGAATGTAATTCTTCGCCGCACCTGTATCGATTAGGATTCTTATTGTTCTCCCAGCCAACTGCCGCTCGATGAACGGTAGCCGGGAGTGACCCCTAAAAAATTGACCAGGTCGTTGTCTCCTAGGGAGTCGGAGTCGTCTAGTATTTCGCCAACAGCTTCGGCTGCAGCTTCATCGTACTCGTTATGCTGAACCACTCGGTTCAGTCTTTGTCGCCTGGGGCCAGTGTGTCGTTCTGACGAATTGGGTCTCTTTGCGGCTTGTCCATTGTCGGACTGCTGTGCGGGTCTGTCCCTCCAGTTTGTTGGCTGACGGACCTTGGACATTGACGGGTCTACGTCCATCGGCTCCGACTGCTGGGGCGGTTTCTGCTGTTGCTGCGCGTGATCGCCGCTTTGAGGTTGTTTCCCTTGTTTTTTTACGAAGTGTGGGTTCTTCTCTTGGTTAGGGTTATTATTCCTGCCGTGTTTGTCCTGTCTGGTTTGACTTTTGTTGTGCTCATTCGAATGAGCTCTTTCTTCCATCACCCTCGCGTATGACGCAGCGAAGTTGCTGCGCTCAATGCTAGCTTCGGCTTCTCGGGCTAGGGCCAAGGCGGCGGGCAAGTCGCCGGGTTGGGCTGGGAAGACGATAGCCTTGAGGGATCTTTTTAAACCCGAAATGAATGCGTGAAGGGCATCTGCCCTGACCTCGTTGTTTAATAAGGTCGCCGTGGCGGCTTCGTGTGTCATGATGATTTTGTTGGTTACCAACGTTAGCTTGCGTTCTACGTCGTCGTAGTACTGCATGAGAGAAGAATCGCCCTGTCTGACCATTTCCAGGTTTTGGCGGAGGAGCCTTAGTGAGGTCTTGTCCGCGTACGTGCAATCCAGCCTGGCAATGATCGCGTCAAAATTAAGAACCGTGTTGTGGGACGTAAGCAGGGCTCTTGCGTTTCCCCTAATCTTATTTCTAATTATGGTCACAGCTTGGTAATGAACGCTGCTAGTAGAGTGGGACCTAAATAGCTCGTAAGCGTCTGTTGCTGACTGCCGCCAGGCAACATAGTCTTCTTGAGCCCCGTCGAAGTCGGGCATTGACTTTACCACGTCTAGCGAGATTGGGCATTGGACTGTGGGGTCGACCACTATCCTTTGGTATACTTGAATTTCTGGGGCCGCGACTCGCAAGGTAGAAACTTGCTGTCTTAAAGCGTCGAGCTGCGCATCGAACGCCTGCTTCTGGGCCAGCAACGCTGCCTGCACTATCCGATCGACACCTGCGGCGTCCATGGTTGGCTGAGGGGGAAGTTGAGGGGCAAAACCTACAACGCTATTGTCAAAATCTTCGAGGTTATCGTCAGATGGGAGAGGGCTGGACTCTTCGTCGCTAATAATCTCTCTTTTCACTTCTCTATACGGGCCTGCGAAACTCATTAGCACCCTACACAGAATCGACATTCGGCTTGTATTTCATTTACTTATGTTTATTTATTTATTTAATTTTTTTTTTCTTTTTGAACACGGATAAATGCTTTCTTAGAGAATAGACACAGTATGCTTGTCGAGTTAATATTAAAAAAAAAAAAATTTTTTTTTGTTGTTTTTTTTTTTTTTGTTTTGGAGTGAATTAACTGAGCACGCCACTTACATGTTTATTTGAAGGGGCGCTTGACTGTTCCTGGTGTTTCTGGCTCTCTGCTGACGTCGTCGTAGTCTTCTGAGTGGATTGCTTGCTTCAATTTGCTACGCTGCCGTAATCGGTCCGATTACGTGACAAACGCTGCCAACACCGGTCCGGTGCTGTGACAGAATGAGTTTTTTGCTTTCGCACTTTGGTGCGGAAATTTGCTTTTGATTTTTAGTTTCGCACCGTTGGTGTATGCACTTGATAGTTAGCTTAGTGCCGCACCTTTGGTGTGTGCCTTTGATAATTATTCTGGTTTTGAACCTCTGGTTTATGTACCTGATAGTTAGTGTGGTGTCGAACCTTTGGTGAGTGCACTTGATAGATATTTTGGTTTTAAACCTTTGGTGTGTGTACTTGATAGTTAGTGTGGTGTCGAACCTTTGGTGAGTGCACTTGATAAATATTTTGGTTTTAAACCTTTGGTGTATGCACTTGCTTGAGCTTTGTGAAAGTTTTGGTTATTCGCTGAGAGCTTTTTTTTTACGACTGCTTGTTTTTGCGGAGTTTGCTGAGTTCGCACGTGCACTTCACTTCCACGAGTGAGATGTTTCTTGTCAATTTATTTTTAAACTTGCACTTTGGTTTTGGGGGTTCTCGTGAGTACTTTTATTACGTTGGGCGCCAAATAAGTTATTTTCAAGTTGACTCTCGCTTTGGCTGAGAGAATAAAAGAACTTTTGATTTACGGCTGGTGCCGGAGTAATGAATTTATCGTGACGTTTTCTCGTGAATACAAAACAGAACTAAAACTAAAGTGTGGGACAGCGAATCGGCGTGCCGATTTGCTCGACAATAATGCTGACACCCGCACACAAATGTAAGGAGTCAGATTACTGTTGCTGTCCGCTGTGGTCAGGGCGCTGAATTTAATACAGTTTCGTCAGCACCATGTCACAAGCTTCGGTAAGTGAGAGAGAAATATGCTTATGCTATGTTTGTGTTAACTTGTATGCGGATGTGCTCAACAGCAGAATATTGCAAATAAATTTATTAAACAATTAACAAAGGATATTGTTCTCTCGTTTTAATAAATATTTATCGGAATATACATATAGTTATGGAGAAATATGTATATGTGTATGAATGATGTGGCGATATGTAGCACGGAGTGTCGGACTAAATAGGATTAGTACATATGCTTGTGTATGGATTGTAACACAGCTTCAGACATGTCTATATATGCATATAAGGTTATATATACATATAGGCATGCAGTAAATATAATGTAAATTAGTACATATATAAATATATATACAAGGAAATATAGCGGCGGACAAGTGCCAGTGTGTGTATGTATATACTATATATATATATATGTACTACTTTACGCAAATATGGGGTACTTATCTCGACGGCCGATGGAATGCTGATGTGTATGTGGAGATGGATGATATCCGGCTCGAAGGACCAAATGTTGTAGTGGTGGCGTCGCTGATAAGTAAAAAGACCGGATTGTAATTTCCTCGTCTTTATTTCTTAGATTAAAGCTGTGTTGCTCGTATAGGAATAGTAAAGATATATATATATATGTCTCGTCAATACCAGGAGTGGCAAGTGTCGCTCGAGGGGGGACGAGGTACTCCGCGGGGCGGCGAGTACAGCGAACCAGTAGGAGAACTGGGTTATGTTATTAACATAGTGCTGTTAATAACATAACGTGTGTTGCGGGAGGAGCAATTCTTGTTAATGGGATCTGGCATTAACACGTTCAATTGCTTAAAATATATACGAGTGTAACTAAAACTAATCCATAATACTAAATGAAATAAATTGTAGACATTTATTGCGAAACTCGCCATAGTTATAATTAAGAGGAAATCGTCAAATTTAATCTTTTAATCTGCTCAATAAATAATAAATCCTACATATATATATATATATATATATATATATAATAATAATAAAACCGACGCTATAGGATTTATAAAAAAAATAATTTCTTAATAACTTGTAACGGAGTACAATTGTTATTGAAAATAAGTAAAAAAGCTTTAGTCGAGACTGACCGACTACGAGATCCCCTGTGCCCTCCAAGCAACTGATATTTCAATAATAATTCGCACACCCACACAGAGAAACACACACACACATACACAGGCGACTGAGCTGGGCTGCACTGCAGTGTTGGCCATATTTTGAGAATTTATTTGTTGAATAATTTAATTTCTAGACGCATAGTCTTAATGAAACTTTCAGAACTTAATCATAATGTTCAAATGTATGTACATTCTGAAGCACAAGTCTAGTATTTGAGATAAGCTTTTTATAAGAATGTAGGTGAGGGGGTGGATATAGGGGTGGGGGGTAAATTTTAACAAAAACCGAAATTGTATTATGTATGTATGTATCTTAATATTGTGAGGAGCAATATAGGTATGCACGTATTAATGTATATGAACGTACGTATTTGCTGTGCGTTTATATGCATATATGTGCATATATATGTTGCTCCACACAGCGACGCGAATACTGTAGGAGCGACCCTCGCACTGGAAAGGGGGGGTCAAAGTCCTGTTAGAGGCGGTCTCTTTCGCTCCTACAGATTCAGCAATGGGTTCGCGTCGCACGCACGACGATCATCGGGGACCGTTAGCCGAGGTGCCGTTCGTGCCGGGTGATAGTAGTGATCACTTTCACTCGCAGGGCACCAACGGTACTTCGGCCAATGGGAGGCGGTCACGCAATTTGGCGGGCAAGTGGCGTCACCCGAATCACGCCACTTTACCGTTGCTGTGGAGCCGAGGTGCCGTTCGTGCCGGGTGATAGTAGTGATCACTTTCACTCGCAGGGCACCAACGGTACTTCGGCCAATGGGAGGCTGCCACGCAATTTGGCGGGAAAGTGGCGTCACCCGGATCACGCCACTTTACCGTTTGTATGGGCACGAGCGGCTGAAAGGCCCCGCTCCAGAGCCGAACGGGCCCCGTTATCACCCGAAGCAAGGCCTGTGGCTGGGCTATAAAAGGCCACCGGCGGCTCCATACGGGGCTTGAAAGGTTTGAAAGGTTGGAAATGTTTGAGAGGCTGATACGTTTGAGAAAAGTGAGAGGCTTATGAAAAGTTTGGTGATTAAAGTGATTAGTGAAAGTCAACGCGAGTGGTGAATCAGGACTCCCAGGACTTCAAAGGACAGCAAGGACATCGTGGGAACAGCAAGGACATCGTGGGAACAGCAAGGACATCCAGTGGGAATCCTTGCGACAACAAAAGAGGCAATCAGCAGCATCAGCGGCACCGATCAGGACATCGGTGCATATCAGCGGCTTAAGCGAGGCCTGCACATCTGAGTAAGTTCGCGTAGCCGTGCGCAAGAGAAGTGTTTGTGAGCGAAAACGAAGCTAGTGTTGTGCTGTGCGAGTGGGATAGTAGGAGAGGCCTGCATATCTGAGCGAACCGCCAGAGTTTTGTTCAGACCGAAGTCCTGGCGTTTCCCGAATCGTCCCGGTAACTAGCGTGTTTTAGCACAATACTCTCGCAGCCGGAGTGCGTTGAACCAGCGCTCGGTAGGTGTGCTTCGCTAAAGCCAACCAGCGAGTCAGCATAACTTTAAGTGACGTGTACATTTTAAACTTAATCAAGAGAATATATTTACGCTATAAAACCTAAAATCACAAGTGACTAATTATTATCGCAGGGGCTTCAACAAATAAATTTGTTGGCACGAATCCACAGTCAGCTGAAACTAGCCCAGCTTAGACTCGGGATAAACCGAAGGTTCGTTACAACTGGCGCCCAACGTGGGGCCCTGCGATAAGAGTTTAATTAGAAATTTGTGACTATGGTGCGAGCGTGGGTATATAACTTGAAAAAGGATGAAGTGTTGAGTTATGGTGACGAGTTCGGAGTGAGCTTGTCAGGCACACTGGACGCTATGCGGAGGCAGTTTGGCGAGTGGGTTGAGAGGAATGAAGGTAGCATTCCTTACTCACTGAGGATCGCCGAGCTGAGGCGACTGCATGGACGCCGTGCCTCGCTGAGAGATGAGGCAACGACCGCCGTAGTTGACGACGACTTGGAGACAGAGCTGGCGCATGTGGCGCGGCTCTGTGTGCCTTCTACGAGTGCAGCGGCACGGCTGCAGGACACGCGACAGGGTGAGATAAGGGCCACATCCACCCCGCAACCAGAAATCAGGCCACGAGGACTCGGCAACACAGCCCAAGAATATCCAAAGGTGGCCAAACAAGTGCGAGAGTGGAGCTTCCGCTTTGATGGCACCACAAAGCCTTTGGAGTTCTTGGAGCAGGTGGAGTGGTCGGCGGACACATATGGCCTGGATCTGGATATGATCCCGAGGGCGATGCCAGAGCTGCTGAAAGGCATGGCCTTGAAGTGGTACGTGGCCAACAACAGGCACTGGACGGCGTGGGCGACGTTCGTGCGCAGCTTCCAGGAGTTCTTCTTGCCCAGAGGCTATCTGGAGAAGCTGGAGGACGACGTCAAACGCCGGAGGCAAATGGTAGATGAGAGCTTCAAGGTCTACATGGTTGAGATGCAGACTCTCATGCGGCCTCTGCGCTATGGAGCAGACCGCGAGATGAAGCTCATTTACAACAACAGCCTGCCCGATCTGCGTGCATACGCCCGCCCGTATCAGTTCCATAGTCTGGTGGAATTGATGCACCTCGCAGACGAGTTCGAGGAGCTGGAGAGAGACCGCGAGAGGTTGCGGCAGCAGCCACGGCCGGGCCGGACTCGATTTATGGCCATGGACGACGCTGGAGGCGATGTGGAGTATCGCTGCATGGAGGATGAGGCGAAGCCTTCACCTGCGCCAAGGACAGGCGCAACCGGAGCAAGGACTCACATCCCGAATCCAGCCAGGGCATGCCGAGTGTGTGGCCAGGAGGGGCACCGCGCTTTTACGTGCCGCAACAAGGCACTGGATTTCTGCTGGCAGTGCGGGCGCATTGGAGTGAGAACGTTTGCCTGTTGCCAGTCGGGAAACGAGCAGCGGCACCCGCCATCCAGGGGCGAGCGGGAGCAGCGGCCAGGAGCCCCCAGGCGCTAGTAGGCCGTCTTCAGAATGAAGGCAGCCAGATGACAGCGATTGTGGCCATTGGAGCCACCCAACAAAAAGCCACAATCGACACTGGAGCCACAAGCAGCTTTATAAGCGAAAAGCTTGCTGACAGGCTCAGAGGAGTGGGCGTGGTGCGTGCAACACGGCGGCGCATACGCTTAGCGGACGGCAGTTGCAGTCATGTGGACTCGCAGCTGGAGACGACGATTAGCCTGGGGAATCAGCAAAGCCAAATCCCGTTGCTGATTCTGCCAGGAGTGATCGACGATCTGGTGCTGGGCTGGGATTTCTTGGCCAGCATGGGCACCACACTGGAGTGCGGTGGCTTGACGCTGAGGATCAAGCCAAGAATTCCACAGTCGAGCGGACAGTCAGAGGAGAAGCTGTCTGTGGCTGTGGCCAGCGTGGAGGCGAGTCCAGAGACGCCAGTGGAGGCGAACATGGAGCAGCCAACGCCTATGCACAAAGACCCAGAGGTGGATGCTTTTCTGAGGCATGAGCTGGAGAAGTTCCAGCATGTGAAAGGCACCACCAGGATCACGGAGCACCGGATCAGGAGGCAGGACATTAGGCCCATAAAGCAGCGCTACAGGAAGGGCAAGCGGAATGTGGTAGCGGATGCGCTCTCACGGCAGCCACTGGGAGAGGAGGCGTGCCGTTTGGTCAAGAGCAAGGAGATGCCAGCTGGGACAGGATGTCGCTGGCTCACCAAGCTTCGGCAGGACATCAAGAGGGCGCCACATAAGTTTCCAGACTATATGGAAGAGTCTGGAAACTTATATCGGCACATCCCGCATCAAGCCGGCCACGAGGATGTGGCTGCATGGAAGTTGTGCGTGCCGGCGGACCGGCGCAAACAAGTGCTGGAGGAGAACCACGACGCAGCCACCGCTGGCCACCTTGGGAGCCGAAAAACGATCGCTCGGGTGGCAGCGCGGTATTACTGGCCAGGTATGTACCGTGATGCGAGAGCATACCTACAGCGCTGCGAAGTGTGTCAGCGATATAAGTCCAGTCAGCTGCAAGCTGCTGTGTTTGAGATAGGGCGTCGAAACCTGGAGAGAGCTGGACAGGATCAGGCGCGGCATTACAACCTACGGAGGCGGCAGTGGAAGCCGGCCATAGGTGACAAGGTGTGGGCAAAGGAACGCCACTTGTCGAATGCCGCAGAGGGTTTTGCAGCAAAACTAGCACCACGCTATGGAGGCCCTTATATCGTGGCCAGTTTTGTGTCGCCTGTAATCTGCCGGATCAGGTCGGAGGCCGATAAGCGGACCAGGACGGCGCATGTGGCGGATCTCAAGCCGTGGAGAGGAGACACGGGTGAGCATTAAAGCTATTTTTTTTTTTTCAAAAAAAAAAAAAAGGGAGTGAATACACAGCGAAGTGTATTGCTTCTAATTTGCGAGCAGAAGAAGAAGAAAAAAACACAGCAAAAATTTTGCTAAAAATGCATAATCTCGGCTGCGAAATGCATCTGTGGCTGGAAAACTACAGTTGCCATCGGGATAATTACGGTAGATTGGGTGCGCAACAACAATTTGTTTGAACTGAGCGCGCACGACAGCAAGCAGTGTACAGTACTGCACTGAAAAACTTAGCTGCCAGTGCGTGTGCAATGCACTATGCACAGATACAACAACAAAGCAGTGCAAGTGCAAGCAGTACCCACCTGCAATGTAGGCGCCCTTAGCAACAGCGCGCGCGCAGCCGAAATTATATGCATTTCTAAGCGAGAGCGGAAAACAAAAACAAACCGCACGCACTCCAGGCGAAAATTGCACACCCACACCCACAGCGAAGCAAGAGCGAGCGAGAGCAAGCTCAGCGAGCGAGAGCAAGCTCAGCGAGCGAGAGCAAGCTCAGCGAGCGCTAGCGCACGAAATCGGCAACAACAAAGCGCACAGCGACGACTAAAACCGCCAACAACAAAACGCACAGCGACAACTAAAACCGCCAACAACAAAACACACGGCGGCATATAAAACGATCGCTAGCGAAGAGATGCCAACAACAATGCAACGCGGCAGAAGAGCTTGCATTGGATGTTCGGCTAGGAGGGCTATGTATGCGTGTGCCGATGGGAGTGTGGGAAAAACGGTATCTGGGCAGTACCGTAGCCTGCCTGGAATTCAGCCATAAGGCAGCGAAGCCTAGAGTGGGCTGAGCATAGGACACAGGACCCGTTATGTGCTGCCGCCTAAGCAGCGGCGCGCGGCAGCATAGGGTATAAAATGGGCATGTGGGCATAGGGCCGGGGGTCTTCTTGTGGATGAGTTACCAGAGTGGACCGACGGCGCTCGAGTGCGCCGTCCACATGCCATCAAGTGTCCGAGTGGAGACGAGGAGCACGCAGCCATAAGTTGGGTTGCCAGTTGGGAGTCCTGGCCACCATCGATGCCTGCCACGCGACGAATTCATTCAGTTGTCCGTGCTTGGGCGTAGGCGCGTTTTGTTGGCCGAATCCTCGCGCACTGGCCAGCGATTTTGGCTGCGAGCTGTGCGCGAATGAGGAGTGGCCGCAAAGTGCCAGCCGGCGTCAAAGTTCGACACCGGTGGTAGTTGCGAACGACAGCGATGTGGCCAGCTCCCAACAACAATCCAGAATTTGGTCTGCAGCGCCGCAGAGAGACACAGTACGAAAAGCAGCTGCTGTTGTGGACGCCTGCAACGGAGAGGACGGCGAGGGATGTCGGAAGGCAGGTGGCCGCCGCACGAGTGCCAACGCCACCGGGGACTACAGCTCAACAGGTGAGTTTTGTAGGAGCGCCCGGCGTGGGCAGAGGCAGCGGCGGCAAATCATGGACGCGGGGCATGCAGTCGGGCATGTGGCTGCTTGCTGGGAGAGCATGGCGGCAGACGCCTGCCACGCAACTGGCTCCACCGGCTCCGAACTTTGGATGTCGACGAAGCTTGGCAACCGGTCCTCGCGCACTGGCCAGCGACTTCGCTGCGAGCTGTGCGCGAAAGAGGATCGACCAACAAGCGTACCGACACCAAAGACGCGATACCGGTGTCCAATTTGCGAACGACGTCTGTGGCCCGATCTCCCTAGCAGCAGCGCATGAAATGACCGCAGTGCCCCACCGGAGCATCCCCAAGGGTCCAAGGAGCAGCAGCAACCAGCAGAAAAGCATCTCCAGCGGCGAGGAACATCATGCGCCAAATGGGTGAAATGGCCATGGCCGCGCGCACATGCGCCAATGCCACCGGGGGCTGCAAAACCGACAGGCGAGTTTTGCAGCAGCGCCCGGCGTGGGCATTGGCAGCGGCAGGCCATCAGGTCAAGGGGGCATAATGGGAAAAGATGCCCGGCCTGAAACATAATATTTTTGATAATTTTATGGAAGATTTAAAAAATATTGTTTTTCACTCACCGGCAGAACACAGCATTGCCAGCGGTAAGCGAAAATGCAGCTGATGGCGTTAACAGCGCGTTAACAGCGGCGATCAGCGCAAAATGGAGCAGCGCAAAATGGAGCAGCGCAGAACGGAGCAGCGCAGCGGAGACGGGCGCCAAATTCAAACACGATGGTCTCGTGTTTTCCCGAAGGAAGAGGGGAGTGTGAGGAGCAATATAGGTATGCACGTATTAATGTATATGAACGTACGTATTTGCTGTGCGTTTATATGCATATATGTGCATATATATGTTGCTCCACACAGCGACGCGAATACTGTAGGAGCGACCCTCGCACTGGAAAGGGGGGGTCAAAGTCCTGTTAGAGGCGGTCTCTTTCGCTCCTACAGATTCAGCAATGGGTTCGCGTCGCACGCACGACGATCATCGGGGACCGTTAGCCGAGGTGCCGTTCGTGCCGGGTGATAGTAGTGATCACTTTCACTCGCAGGGCACCAACGGTACTTCGGCCAATGGGAGGCGGTCACGCAATTTGGCGGGCAAGTGGCGTCACCCGAATCACGCCACTTTACCGTTTGTATGGGCACGAGCGGCTGAAAGGCCCCGCTCCAGAGCCGAACGGGCCCCGTTATCACCCGAAGCAAGGCCTGTGGCTGGGCTATAAAAGGCCACCGGCGGCTCCATACGGGGCTTGAAAGGTTTGAAAGGTTGGAAATGTTTGAGAGGCTGATACGTTTGAGAAAAGTGAGAGGCTTATGAAAAGTTTGGTGATTAAAGTGATTAGTGAAAGTCAACGCGAGTGGTGAATCAGGACTCCCAGGACTTCAAAGGACAGCAAGGACATCGTGGGAACAGCAAGGACATCGTGGGAACAGCAAGGACATCCAGGGGGAATCCTTGCGACAACAAAAGAGGCAATCAGCAGCATCAGCGGCACCGATCAGGACATCGGTGCATATCAGCGGCTTAAGCGAGGCCTGCACATCTGAGTAAGTTCGCGTAGCCGTGCGCAAGAGAAGTGTTTGTGAGCGAAAACGAAGCTAGTGTTGTGCTGTGCGAGTGGGATAGTAGGAGAGGCCTGCATATCTGAGCGAACCGCCAGAGTTTTGTTCAGACCGAAGTCCTGGCGTTTCCCGAATCGTCCCGGTAACTAGCGTGTTTTTAGCACAATACTCTCGCAGCCGGAGTGCGTTGAACCAGCGCTCGGTAGGTGTGCTTCGCTAAAGCCAACCAGCGAGTCAGCATAACTTTAAGTGACGTGTACATTTTAAACTTAATCAAGAGAATATATTTACGCTATAAAACCTAAAATCACAAGTGACTAATTATTATCGCAGGGGCTTCAACAAATAAATTTGTTGGCACGAATCCACAGTCAGCTGAAACTAGCCCAGCTTAGACTCGGGATAAACCGAAGGTTCGTTACAATATATATTTTAAGTTTCGAGATTTAATTTTACTAATAATAATAACAGTCGGCCTGTCACAATGATTTCAAGAACTCTTCAAAAAGCCGAAGAGCATTATGTGACCAACGAGGGAGCGTTCATTGAGGAGTACGATGTCTTTCTAAAAGCCCGGAAGAGAGAATCAAGTTGCAGATATCTCGCAAATATTTAAACCATACTGAAGAAGATAATAGCTCGGACATGGCAACAATTCATAGCGAGGAATCTTATTACTATAGAATCCGTTACCAGACCAGTGCTGCTACGCCAACCAAATAAATCTTGAGCAAGGAAAACCACCTTCGAAGCGAACAACCATTTTGTTTGGCAAGAAAATACAGCATATTATAGTTTTCACCGATTTTCAGAGCGGTGCATGAGTGCGTTAAATTGGGAGTAGTTAATGTAATTAAGTGTTAATTGTCAGTTGGTAAAATTGAGCTTTTCTTTAAACTTGTTTCCGACAAACCGAAAATATGGTTACTGACGGTTTTAACCCCAACGAGCAGCTCGTAATTATTAACCAGGAACATAATAGAGCTCATAGAGCTCCACAAGGAAACGTAAAACTAATTATTATTATTTTTTTTTTTTTTTTTTTTGTATCCCAAAATGGAGAAAAAGGAAGAGGAAGTTGCTTTAAACTGTAGGATTTGTTTGCAGGCAAAGTATGCTAGACAACGAAGCATCCAATCTGCGAGACCCCTATTCCAACTTATGTCGGGGAACTTCTGCACGTTTACAGTTACTCTACGGACTCAAACTATTTCCTGACATGCGTGGACAAGTTGTCTAAGTTTGGAGTATTGCAAAAAATAGCATCTCGTACAATATTGGATGTAAGAATACACCTCCTGCAGCTGTTAAATGTATTTTCTCGAACAAAAACTATTTATTGTGATAACGAGCGGTCTTTAATCTCTAATACTGTTGTATCATGTCTTCGGGATGATTTCCGTATTGTAATGTTGAAACAAAATGTTTCTTGTGTTTGGTTCAATATATATTTAGTGATTTATTTAGTGATTGCAAGTGCTATGCACAGTACATCGAACGGGCAGGTCGAGAGATTTCACACCACCCTAAGCGAAATTGGTAGATGTCTAAAGATAGTAAAAGGAATCGAGGACACAGCGGACATAATTTTACTAGCCACTATAGAGTACAATAGAACTGTTCATTCGGTAACAGGGCAGAAACCAATCGACTTTTTTAATTAAAACGTAGAAGAGTCTGAAGCGGCTATGAATCAGCTTAGAAAAGCTCAAGAAACTGAATTATTGAATCATAATAAGAAAACTGTTGATCACATATAAACAAGCTAGAAAGCTCTATTCGAGACTGCTCGACTACGAGATCCCCTGAACCCTTCGAGCAACTGATAATAATTCGCACATACACACGCACACACACACACACATACACACAAATACAAGCACACACACACACTCGCACATATACAGGTGATTGCGCTTGGGTTGCGCTGCAGTCTTGGTAGTATTATGAGAATTTATTTGTTGAATAATTTGAATTCTAGACTTACGATCGTAATGAAACTTTCAGAACGTAATCATACTGTTTAAATGTTTGTACATGCTTAAGTCTCTAATATTTGAAATACGCCTTTTCAAATATGATGGTGAGGGGGTGAATATAGAGGTGGGGGTAAATTTTAACAAAAATCGAAATTGTATAAAATGCGTCTTAATATATTGTAAAGTAGTAATTTTCACAGCTGGGGCAGACTCAGTCTACCCAGGGTGTACTCACAAGAAAATTTATTTTGATGTGTCAGACATCAGGGGGGGTGGGATGACTATGTGTTATGGTCGGGGAAAGAGGAAACGAGGGGGGGAATTTCGAACGGGCACTCACGTGCCACACTCACGAGAATTCCTTATTGTTCCAATCGCTCACCGCCTGTCGCTCCGCCAATCCAAAAATGAACGTCTCTTATCTTTTAATGGCCAATTCACGTTTATTTCAGTAGTCACTCAACTTATGTACTTCTTGCAAAAACTTGTAACTTTTTATATTTTAGCCTCTTGACACTCTCGCGTTCCCACGCTAACTTATTACATTTCTCCGTCTTGTCACTCTCCCGTTCCTACGTTAACTAACTTAGCTCTATTTCCGCTCGCCCAAAGCGCTCGGCGCCAGCGATGCAACTCTCCGTTCAAAACTCTCCACGCAGGGTTACGCCGCCGATCGCCGATAAATCACCAGCGCTTTGGGCGGCATTTTCAAATATGGATTTAATTGACAATTTCGATTATTATTTAAATCTTGTGAGGCGGTGATCGGCGAGCCGCCTCACACGTGCTACGTTGTAGCGAAGCGCGACTCGTGCGGAATCGTGGCGGCGGTTCTCACCGGCATCGCCCTCCAACGGGCGTTGCGTAGTCGGCTTTGGCCCCACATCCTCGTGCCTCAAAGAGGTGGTAAAGAAGGGGATAGCGGGTTTAAGCGTTTCTTCTATTCTTCGAGCGGCGTGTCCATGTTTAATTTCCTCCTCTTCTGTTTCCCTCCTCAACTCCGTTCCGCCGGCCTATTCCTCCTCGGTGTAGAAAGGCTTAAGCTTGGACAGGTTGGCCACCCTCCTTCTCCGTTCGCCCACCCGAGCGAGTCGCACCACGTTGGGAGAAATGAAGCAGACGACCCTGTCCGCTGCGCTGGACAGCTGATGCTGCCGCAGCAGGACCATCGACCCTAGCACGGGCCTCCATTCTCGTCGACGCAGATTATAATACCTGCCTTGGTCCTTCGACGCCTTTTGTAGATTGCTGCAGACCACTTCGAAGATTTCCTTCATCGTTTCTTTCCTTGTTCCTAAGTCGACCTCCCTCGTTGCCGACCCGGGAGTGACTTCATTGTAGAGAGCAGACGGGAGGTGAGGCTTTCTACCCATCATCAAGAATGCCGGCGTGAATCCGGTAGAATCTGCGACACTAGAGTTGATCGCTAGCGATATCTCCGGCAATAACACATCCCACGAACTCTGGTGTCCCTCGATGTACTGGGCTATCATCGTATTTACGGTGCGATTAGTCCTCTCGGTGAGATTTTCCTGCGGGGAGTACGGGGCAGTGAACTGTAACCGCACCCCTAAGGATTCCACGAAAGACCGGAAACCTTTGCTCGCAAATTGTGCGCCATTGTCACAATGAGCATCTTAGGCACTCCGAATCGACCCAAAATACGCTCTCTAAACGCCACCTGCAGCAGCGCTGTTGTGGCCCTCCTCAGTGGTACCAGTTCTACTCACTTAGCGAACGCATCGTGGAACACGAGTAACATCGTGTTCCCACGCTTCGACCGAAGCAAGGGAACCACGAGGTGCGCACACAGAATCGCCATGGGCTCTGCTACTTGCCTAGTCAGCATCTGACCCGCTGGCTTGTGTTGCTCGCTCTTAAACTTCTGGCATTCCTCGCATCGCCTCACTTCGCTTCCCGGAACATCCTCGGCCAGTAGTATCGCTGTGCCAACCTCAAGACCGTTTTCCTCACGCCTTGATGCCCTGCCGTGGGAGCATCATGGCATTCCTGCAGTACTCTCTTCTGCTGGTGAGTTGGGACGCACAATTTCCAGGGAATATAGTCCTCATCGTCCGTCCGGTGACCAAGGTTGCGGTACAGCTGTCCGTTCTCCTCAACGTAATCTTTGAATTTCTCTGGATCCTCTTTGATCCTCCCACTCATTCTCGTTATCCACTTGCAAGGGGAATTGTCCTCCGTCGTTCGCTGGCAGCTTTCCACAGGTTGTCGAGAGAGTGCGTCGGCCACAACATTCAATTTCCCTCGTCGATAGCGGATGTCGAACTGAAATTGTTGTAGCTCCAGTGCCCATCTCGCGATCCTCCCCGTGGGATTCTCTATCGAGTTGTGCCACTTCAACGCCAAGTGATCTGTAACCACCTCAAATCGATAGCCCTCGAGATAGCACCGCATTTTCCTGATCGCCCAGACAATCCCGAGGCACTTCTTTCCTGTAGCTGAATAATTGAGCTCTGCTTTCAACATCTTCCTACTGGCGTATGAAATCACCTTTTCCTCGCCTTCGACCTCTTGCGTGAGCACTGCGCCCAAGCCGTAATCGCTGGCATCCGTCTGTAGCACGAACCTCGCCGAAAAATCTGGACACGCCAACACCGGCGCGGTCGTGAGACTCTCTTTGAGTTCCTTCAATGCCTCCTCCTGCTCCTCGTTCCATTCCCATTTCTGGCACTTCTTAAGGAGTCTCGTCATTGGTTCCACCATCGACGCAAAGTTCGGCACAAATCGCCTGTACCACGACGCCATTCCCAAACACCGTTGTAACTCCTTTAGGGTCGAGGGTGCCGGAAATCGGCGGATCGCCTCGACCTTTGCAGGCCCGTGCCTGCATATCCCCTCGACCGTGCATATCCCTTCTTCGCTCATGACATGTCCGAGATATACCAACCTTTTTCTGAAGAAACTGCATTTCTTCCGGTTTATTCGAGGGTTGGCTTTCCTCAACCGGCGGAAGACCTCCCACAAGTTCTCCACATGCTGCGCTTTCGTGGCGCCGATCACCACGATGTCATCTAAAAATGCAAAAGCGTGCGGCTCCATGTCCGGTCCTATTACTGTGTCCAGCGCTCTCTGAAACGTAGCGCCGCCATGGGGATCTGCCAGTATCCGCTCTTCAAATCCAGGGTGGATATATATCGCGCGTGTCTCAGCCTTTCGAGGATATGATTGATCCGCGGAACGTGGTAGGCGTCTGGGATTGAGTGTGCATTTAGCTGTCGGTAGTCCACGCACATGCGCCAATCTCCGGTCTTCTTCTTTACCAATACGATGGGCGCACTATGCGGACCGCGCGAAGGCTCGATGGCTCCAGCTCGAATCAACTCGTCTACCTGTTCGTCGATCACTTTCCTCATAGCCGGATTCTTGGGATAATATCTTTGCTTAAGAGGCTTATTATCCCGCATCTTTATGCTATGCTCGGCGATATTTGACACTCCGTCCATTCCAGCTCTGCTACCAGGAACTCCTTCGACTCGTCCTCCAGGTCCTCCGGCCACCCTGTGTCGTCCGGAGAGGACTCTGTATTCTCCTCATCCTCTTCTTGGCCTATTGGACTCCGCGGTGACTGACTACTCCGAATTTCGCCGACGTCGTCCGCCTCCAATCCTACCAACTTAACTTCCGGGGGACGCTCCTCCGGCCCTTTCCCCAAATCCTTCGTCCTCGCTAGCTGAGGACACCTAACGTATTCTTCCTGCTGCTTCTTGCGACCTCTCTCGCGGGGGGCTCGCCACTCCTCGACGTGCCCTGCTCATCGACCGCCAGTCCTTCGCCCGCTGACACCGCGCCCACTTCCTGCGTCGTGGACCAACACGGTGCCTCGGGGCCCCTCTTCCATTCCTGTTCGCGAGTCCTTGATCGAGCAAGCGATTGTGGTCCTCCCGACCGGTCGCTCTCTTTCCATATGTCTGGCCCGTCTTTTAGGGATGCCTCTCTGTTCAGCTCGTCCTTCATCCTCATTGTGAGCGCCACGATGCCACAATATAACGTGGTGTTTATAGCGCACAAAAAATCCATTCCCAGAATAAGGTGGTCCAGCATCGCCGGCATGACGTGCAGGGTCATTTTTACGGCCTTTTCTGCGAGACTCACCTCCACATTTATCCTCTTTGTTATCTCCAGCGTGGATCCATCGGCCAATCTAATCCGTGACTGCATCTCCTGGATCTCGCCTCGGATCGCCTGCCGGCTCACACAGTCTTCGCTTATGCAACTGCGTGTAGCCCCGGTGTCGATTGTGGCCGTCATCGCTCGACCCCCAATCGCCACCGCCGCGACGATCCTCCCCTCCTCCACTGAAAGAGGATTCTTCGCCTCATCTTTGCTGTCTAGACGGCGCCGCCCCGCTCCAGCGAGGGGCGCCCCATTCCGTTTCCCGCGTCGTCGCCCTCGCAGCATTCCCTCGTGCGTTTTCCTCTCTTTCCGCAGCGGCCTCAGGACGCCGCCTGTCCGCCTTGGCATTCGCGTTATAAGTGACCTACTCGCCCGCACCGATAGCACGTTCGCCGTGCTCCTCCTCCAAAGTCGCCCTCCTGCGCCATCATCCGGTGAACGGCCTCTTGGGACGCCGCCGTGGGCGCCACCGCTGCACCTGCCGTCTGCCCTCTATCTTGGGATCCCGGCGTCTGTGTGCGGAAACGGTTGTTCGGTCGATTTTCGCTTGTCTTCGACCATGGAGCCCTCGTTCCGCCCGCAGTCTCCTTGCCCTGTTGCCTCCTCTGTCCTTAAACATTTTATACTCGGCTGCCATCTGCGTGATTTGCGTCAGTGTGGCAAAATCATGACGCCTAACGTACAAACGATAATCCGGGGCAGCGTTCTCATAGGCCCGATACAGCTCCTGTGCCGTGCTATATCGTGCCTGCCGCATCAACAACCTACGCTCGATCAGGTAGTCCTTGAAACTTTCTCCTTCTCTTTAATGGCGCGACCTTATTTGATCTTCCAGTCGCTCGAAATACTGCGGGGGAAGGAAGAAATCCAAGAATTCCCTCCTGAAATCGGCCCACAAAGAATCCCTCAACCCGCTGGTCAAGAACCACTTCGCCGCCTTATCCGCGAACACTTCGCCCATCGCCCGCGGCATCTGATCCAGACCGATGCCATAAGTGATCGCTCTTTTCTCAACAATCTCCACGAAACCTAACGGGTCCGTTCGGCCATCGTACCGCATGCCCCATTTACGAACTTGTTCGGCTACCCCCCAGGGCGGGGACCTCTCCGACGGAATCGCGGGCGCGGGGACTGTCGACCAGCCTTCGAAGTCGTCGCTAACGCCTCGTCCTCTCCAGTGCTGTTAAACTCCTTCCGCTCTTCACGACGCCGCACCGCCGTGCTGTTCGCCATGGGCACCCTCAGTCTCAGGGACTCTGTCTGAACGGGGCATTGCTCTTAAACCTTTCGTAAATCCGGCTCCGATTTCTGATAAGCTCGGCTACCCATGCTTGGCGCAGCGCCTCCCAGGGTGAACTCCGACCCCTTCGACGAATAGTTGTTGCTTTGTATGAACGTAGAGAGTCTTTTCCCCAGATCCTCTACTCGGCCCTCACCATCTAGGCCGAACTCTCGAGCTATTGTGATTAGCTCCTCCTTGCACCGCTGGTAAATCCACTCGACGCTCAATATCGGGTTATGATATTCGGATATGATATTCTTCCATTTCAAATGTTTAGTGATCCCGCCAGTTGATTCAAATCGTATTCCGTAAGCGCTGTTCTATTTATTTGTTCCTTTTCTATTCTCCTTTCTCTCCCGGTGCCGATAATATTCCTAGTTGTGTGATTAAAGTGTGCAGTGTTTCTCTTCAGTCACAATTAATAAAATTGTTTAACTTGTCCTTGGATACTGCTGTGTTCCCTTCAATATGGAAAGAATCTTTCATCATTCCCTTATACAAAAAAGGTGGAAGATCTGATATAGAGGCCAACTATAGAGGCATTGTGAAATTATCTGTCATTCTGAAGTTATTTGAGAAAATTATAACATCGGCCTTGCAGCATTTTTGCAAATCGATTACTCAACCATCTCAACATGGTTTTGTTCAAAATCGATCAACGTCCACTAATTTACTTGAATTTACTTCGCTTGTCAATGACAGTTTTTCTAAAAAAATGCAAACGGATGTTATTTATACTGACTTCAGTAAAGCATTTGACTCAGTACATCATCACATACTAATTCTTAAGCTTGAACGCTTAGGATTTTTGCCTAGACTTGTATCTTGGATTTCATCCTATTTAATTGGTAGAACCCAAAGACTCCTGCTCAGAACAGCTATGTCTAAAGTTATCTTTGTTTCGTCTGGTGTACCTCAGGGTAGCCATTTGGGTACATTACTCTTTTCCCTTTTTATAAATGACCTTCCTAGTTGTATCTCGTATTCTACTATATTTATGTATGCTGACGATGTTAAACTTTGCCTTCCATACTCCAGTGCAACTGGACATCATCACCTTCAAGATGACCTAAATGCATTTCAACTTTGGTGTGTGGCAAAGTGTATGACAATGACCTTCAGTCGTACCGTTCCTCTAATTGTTGATTATAAAATTAGCAATATTTCCTTACGACGCATCCATACAGTCAAAGATCTTGGTGTTTCCTTTGATTTTAAACTAAATTTTAATCTTCATATTTCTACCATCATTAATGAAGCTAAAAGTGTGCTTGGCTTTATTAAAAGTTGGTCTAAGGAATTTAAAGATCCTTTTACCACCAAACACTTATTTACTTCGCTTGTGCGTCCCATCTTAGAGTATTGCTCTGTTGTTTGGTCTCCGCAGCATAAACTGCATCAGGATCGCATTGAATCGGTCCAAAAACAGTTTCTTCTCTTTGCCTTAAGGGATCTTCGATGGGACAGTAATTTACGATTACCGTCCTATCATAGTAGGCTTATTGATCTTCCATCGCTAACCAATCGCAGAACAATCTTAGGAATTGTTTTTCTGCATAAATTGATTATTGGTGATATTGATTCGTCCTCTTTGTCTCTTTGTCGTCTAAACTTTTCGGTTCCGTCCCGAACAACTAGACACTATCGTCCGCTTCATTTACCGGTGTGCACTAGGGATTATTCTTTGAACAGTGCGTTTCATGTTCTTAGTGTTAATTTTAATAAATATTATCACGTTTTTTCCTTAGAGCTCTCTCTTCCTAAAATAAAAAGTTTGCTATTAGCTTATCTTAGGGAAATCATTCACAATGCCCAGGCATAAGCATTGGTATACATTTTCGTTGTCAATGTTGTGTAGTGATTTCTCACTTCTATCCCATATTCTATTCTGTGCTCTTCCTTTGCTCTTTTCTTTTTACTATTTCTTATTTATTTATTTATTTTTTATTATTAACTTTTCTCGCAATTTCTTTTAAAACCTTACTTTTTCTTTTTCTGTACTAATTCTTATTTATCACATTTTTTTCTTTCTTTTTTTTTTTAATATATTTGTTTTTATATTTAAGAAATATTTATTATTTTACATTTAATATTTTTTTCTAAGTTTTCCTACTAACACTTCTTTTTATAGCATCATTAGTTTCACTGACCATATTTGGCTGTGAGACGTGGGCATAGCTGGCCGGACTGGCAAATAAAATACCCCCATCGGGTCGGTGTTACTATTGATATTATATCCTGTACTTTGTTTAGGCTTTTTCTTTTTTAAATTTAATTTGACTCTCGTTTTTGTCAATAGCTTTAAGAAATAAATAAATAATTAAATAAATATATATTTTTTTCCTTCTCTATATTACTATTATTATTATTATTTTTTTTTTCTTCTAATTTTTTTTTTTTACTTGTATATCTATTTATTTATTTTATTTTTCTCCGTTTTTTTCCTGTTATTTTTATTCGTGTGTATTCATCTCCTTTTCCCGGTTTTCCCGGTTCTTATCTTATACAATTTCGCTTACGTGTACCATCTTATTCTATTTCATTTCGTTTCTACTCGTTGTTCCCTTTATTCAATCTTTATTTTACTATCCTTATTTCCTCTTAATGTATTTCGATATTATATTTGATTCTTATTTTTATTTTATTTTCATTTATACATTCGTTTCATTTAAATTTTTATATATATATCATATATATATATCTATCTCTTTTTTTTTTCATTTTTTTTTTTTAATGTATTTCGTTCCTTTCTTTTCTTTATTCGCTTTTAATTCGTTTATATTCGTTCAACCGTTTTTTTTCGCATCAATTAAATTTTCTTTTATCACTCAAGCACACGTTTCGTTCTCTTTTCCCTTCTCTTCATACATTTTTACTTTATCTTCCGTTCGTTTCCTCTTCATCACCTTACTTTCTTCGTTACTTCACTCCATCTTCACTATCGAATCTTGCCCTTCTTCATTTTCTACTTGTTTCACCTCTCTTCACTTTACTCTTGCTAGATTGTGCCTCGTTCTCTTTACTTTACCTTCTCACTTCTTGAATACATCCCGCTTCACCCTGATTTATCCGATTCGCCCCATCTTGTTTATTTGTTATATATCATTTTTATTTTATTTTATTTTATTTTATTTTATTTTATTTTATTTTATTTTATTTTACTTTATTTTATTTCTTGCCACTCTCGCGTTCCTACGTTAACTAACTTAGCTCTATTTCCGCTCGCCCAAAGCGCTCGGCGCCGGCGATGCAACTCTCCGTTCAAAACTCTCCACGCGGGTGCCGATCGCCGATAAATCACCAGCGCTTTGGGCGGCATTTTCAAATATGGATTTAAATGACAATTTCGATTATTATTTAAATCTTGCGGTCATCGGCTTTAAAGATGTGGGAGACTTAATTTTTAGCTGATTTTCGATACGGTTTTTATCGATAAAAAAATATTGGATTGAGTTATCGTTTTTTAGTGATAAACTCGATATGCGAACGCATACAAAACCATTATACCCTGATTTCCCATTTTCAGTGTGTTTTGTTAATATGTATGTAACAGGCAGAAGGAGGCGTGGCAGACCCCACAAATAGTAATAATTTTCATTACGATTGTACGTCTAGAATTCAAATTATTCCACAAGTAAATTCTCATAATACTGCCAAGACTGCAGCGCAACCCAAGCGCAATCGCCTGTATATGTGCGAGTGTGTGTGTGCTTGTGTTCGTTTGTATGCGTGTGTATGTTTGCATGTGTGTTTGCGTGTGTGTTGCTAATTATTATTGAAATATCAGTTGCTTGTAGGGTTCAGGGGATCTCGTAGTCGAGCAGTCTCGACTAGAGCTTTCTTACTTGTTGAATATTAATTTTGTTAGTTATAAAATAGTCTAAGCAAAAATTGTTATGCATTTCACAAGGAAAATGCATTTCGCCTGGATCAGCGATTTGGCTAGACATGAAAAAATAGCCCACCTTCTCATGGCTTTGTGCGGAATGGCGGATGGCACTTGGAAGGTGATCATTTTCTACGGAACCGAGGACGTCCCCGATTGAGGAGGGAGTAGTTATCATGTAAAGCTTTATAAATCCAAATTTACATTCGATGCAGAGGCTTAAAAGCTATCACTCGAAGCTTTGTTCTACAAAGCTATTCTGAGTTGATAGCGCTATCACTTAATCTCCCTGTGGCTACTATCAGCTGATAGCACAATCGTCAAATATCCATGTGGTTGCTGACGTGGCGTCTGATTATTGGCGGAAATGCAAAAGCTTTATGATGAGCAAGTTTTATCTCTTGGAGCAGATTGCGTGGCCGGTAGTATCAAAAACAATTCACCTAAGAGCAACACGCACAAGCTGTTGCTAATAGCTATTAATTAGAATAAAGTCGAGCTTATACAAATCTTTTGTGGATCGCTAAATAAAGCCTTCACACTACAAAATAAAATAACTTATATATGTATGTATATGCCAGAAGAGGCAAGCGAAAAGTGTGTGGAGGGGCGTGAGGAGCAGTACCCCGCGAACCAGTAGAAGAACTGGGGCCATGTTATTAACATAGTGTTGTTAACAGCATTGTATGACGCGGGAGGAGCAATTCTTGCTATTGGGATCTGGCATTAACAATTATATATACATATGTATATATATATATATACAGTTTGGCAAGAAAGTTTACACACAGGGAAAATTTTTTAAATTTTTGCTTTGAAGCGAAATAATAACAGTAGAATATTATTTTCAAAAAATTTTTAATGAAAATAGGTAAATTGGACTATAAACTATATTAGTAAGTACAAAAAAAATTATCAATATGTTACCAATAACAGAAGAAAATAACAAACAAGTAAGAAAGCTCAGTCGAGACTGCTCGACTACGAGATCCCCTGAACCCTACAAGCAACTGATATTTCAATAATAATTAGCACACACACACACGAAGACAAACAAACACACGCACACACACACTCATAAAAAAACACTCGCACACACAGACACATACAAAACAAGTAAGAAGACTGTAGTCGAGACTGCTCGACTAGGAGATACCCTGAACCCTCCAGTCTGATATTCCAATCACTCTGCACTTTTTTTGAGGCACACATACATACACACGCACGTATTAGAACGCGCTTGTCACTTTAGGTAATCAGCTACTTACATAAATACATACATATGTATGTATAGGCGCGCCTCTTCATTTCGAACCCAAAATCATTCAGACAAATCTTAGTTGAGTTTGACGTGCAGCATTTTCACTGCTTGAGCCTCCAGCGACCGAGCCGAGTAAATACGAAGTATAGTGGTACCTCAACTTAGCAGTGTCGAGGTGTAGAAAAATTTGTTCTACATGTCTAGTCTATGTGTTGTCTGGTCAGTGTCAATATTAAACGAATTTATTTGTTGAATAATTTATTTTCTAGACGTCCAATCTTAATGAAACTTTCAGAACGTACTCATCTTGTTCAAATGAATGTACATTCCAAATCACAAGTCTTTACTACTTTACGCCTTTTACAAAGGTGAGGGGTCGAATTTAGGGGTGGGGGGTAAATTTTAACAAAAACCGAAATTATATAAAATACACATAAGTCTACGTTTAAAATATATACTTATATATATACTTTGTTGGGTCTGCCACGCCTCCTTCTGCCTGTTACATACTTTTAACAAAACCATTTGATTTGATATCCCATTTTCAATGGGCTCAGGGTATAACAAGTAAGAAAGCTCTAGTCGAGACTGCTCGACTACGAGATCCCCTGAACCCTACAAGCAACTGATATTTCAATAATAATTGCAAACACACACGCAAACACACACACGCATACAAACAAGTACACGCATACAAACAAACACACGTAATGAAACTTTCAGAACGTAATCATGATGTTTAAATGTATTTGTATACCGAAGCACAAGTCTCTAGTATTTGATATACGACTTTTACAAAGATGAGAGTGAAGGGGTGGATTTAGGGTAAATTTTAACAAAACCCGAAATTGTATAAAATTTGGAGACTCTTTCATGAAAGATGTAGGAGATATAATTTTTTAAGTGATCTTCGATAAGGTTTTTTATCGATAAAAAAGTATCGGAATGAGTTATCGTTTTTTAGTGATAAACTCGATATGGCGCTATACATACAGACATTTAAAAAAAAAAGTTGAAGTCTCTAGCTCTTATATCTTCTGAGATCGACGCGTTCACACATACGGACGGACGGACGGACAGACAGACGGACACGGCCAAATTGACTCAGTTCGTCGCCCTGATCAAGACTTTATATACTTTGTGGGGCCTTCCACGCTTCCTTCTGCCTGTTACATACATTTTAACATAACCTTATACCCTGATTTCCCATTATCAATGGGTTCAGGGTATTAAAAAACAAAGGAAGTAACAAAAATCAGCTAACAAGAAAGTGTTTACACAACTAAAACAATCACTTCATTATAGTTCTCTAACTACTTTTTTTCTCCTTTGACCACCGTTGGCATCCATGACTGTTCCCAAGCGTCTATTCATCGATTGGACCAGGCTTCTGACGTATTCCACTGCTGGCTACTTTATAACTGTAAAAATGTGTTGGATACGGGAGCTTATACCCTGGACTTAAGCTCCATTGAGAATTTGTGAACTTATCTGAAGAAGAGGACTGACAAGAGGCATCCAAAGAATAAAACAGAGCTGAAAACTATTGTTTTAGAGGAATGGTAAACTATTCCAGTGGAATATGTCAGAGGCCTGGTCGAAATGATTCCGAATTTATTTAAGAGTTTGACGAAATTGCTACTAAAATGACGTGGAATTTATTTAACAAATCTTCTGGTAATAGATGCAAAGCATAGTTTTGGCAAAGGCTCTCCTTTCCGTATTACCATCATTGCTATTTCCTCTGCCATTCTGTATCGGCATGCTTATTCGTAGACCCATTTCATTCCAAAATTTTTTTTGAATGTATTTTTTTCGTGTGCTCATTTTAATCTTACCATCACTAAAGATCGTGACGCCTCGTTCGATTTAAATCGTTATAATATCGCAATGAATTGTTAGTATTTGTTGTTATTAAAAGTATAGTCTCATGGAGCTCAACTGCCAGCCACCGACTGACCATCGTCAAGCGGCAGCTTCCATTCCTTTTCGTTTTCCAGGTCGACGTCAACGTCGCAGCAGCAGAGCGCCAACGGCTACCGCTACCGAGACATGTTGGGAAGCAGAGGCGCCAAGTTGGTGGTAGAGGAAAGAGGAAGTGCTATGCATTGACTGATGTTAACTTATATACATATATATATACATTTCATAGTTAACTGTAATATCCCGATTTTCATTAAATTTATAAATAAAAGGTTAAGGAATCTAACAGATGTTTTTCCTTCATTTGGTGGGCAGTATTTTCTTTTAATAGTTTAACTTTTAGATGTCTGTAAAATCGTATGTATTACGGTGTTCTATTATTCCATATGTTACTGTTTAAGGAATCTAAAATTTGTATGGGAATAACAGAAGTTACGAAAATGGAGTGATCTGAAAGCTGTTCGGCTGGTGTTTCAGTAACGAATGTCTGCTTGTATATAGAACAGTGATGCCAATTTTTTTTGGAAAAGAAGTCAAATATGTCCGGAAAATACAAAACAAAGGATGAAAATTGAAAAAAAAGGACAGAAAACATTACAACAAAAATTTTTTTTTGTTAATTTTTTTTTATTTATTTATTTTTTTTTTTATTCAAGGCATTCAAGGCAATTCAAGTATGCAATCCGTGTCCTTTTGACTAGCCTTGTATGTGGCCATCGATCCAATACGAGCCAAACACTCTTCTGGCAATTTGTAGTTATTGCAACACGAAGCATTTTGCATACATATGTTTTTTTGTCTCCATATGTGCGCGATGGTTCACTTTTAAAAGCTCTCATACGCTTCGGTTTCACTTCTAAAGCTTTTTATTATCATTTTTATAATGTATGATGAATTTACTTTAAGACAAACAACAAATTTTAACGATTCATTAACATTGAAAAATAGACTTTATGCCAAAAATAAATAAATTTGGACCATAGTGCGGTGGTCAAAAGAAGTACTATATTTAACTAAAAAGTAGTTCAAACCAGTGTTTGAAAAGCTGACAGTCACAGCAGTAACAGTCGTAACATTTCTTGATCAGCAACGCAGCGCTTCGGGAATCGACAGCTTCGGCAGTTTTGAGAATGCTAGAACTGTTGATGCGTGAACTGGCGACAGTCGCAGTCCCCCAAAAGCAAAAAATAGTACAAAATTTCGACTGCCAAACAGCATAGCAGACAGTCTCCAAAGTTTTTACTTTGCTTTGTTTTGGTAACTTTTGTAACTGTAATTGCCGAAGTCACTTGCGGCATACTTTGTAGCAATGAAACAGATCGTAGGCGTAGTCTTGTATTAATGTGCATCCGAGCAACAGCAAAAATGTCCCGTAATAAACAATGTGATGTTTGGAAGTATTTTGATACCAATAAGGAAGGGGACTTTGCTACATGTAAAACATGCAAAAGCAAACTTAAAACCAATCGAATTTCTAATTTAAAAGCTCATGTTGTCAATGTACATCATTTGAAAACGACTCCTCTTTCCGAACTGTCGGAAAACTCTTCTATTTGTTCGTCATCTAACATTATACGAAAAAAAAAAATTAAAATTCAAGTGAACAAAAAGCAACTAATAAGGTCATACATTGGGCTCATTACGGAGGACTCCCTACCGTTCAATGTGTTAAATTCTGATAATATGCGAAATATTTTAAACCCAATTTGTGACGGCGTCAAGGCAACCGACGGAAAATCGATTTGTTAAAACGCATCAAATTTCAAGAAAACTTTAGAGATTGTTGCTAATAATTTACGCAAAGACATAAAAGATGAATTGAAAAACAAATTACTTTCACTTAAAATTGACAGTGCTTCGCGGCTATCTCAAAACATTTTTGGAATAAGTGCGCAATTTATTAGCGAACTGGAAATAAAATCCCGTATTTTAGGGATGGTCGAACTAAAAGGTGTCGGATGTAGCACAAGCAAAAGCCTCGCTATGGAAATTCTTAAAATATTAACAAAATATGACGTAAATCTAAAGCAGATATTATCAGTTACGTCTGATAATGACGCGAATATGCTTAAACCAACGAAAATATTATCTGTTGTGTCCGAAGAAGAAATCGAAGAAAATGAAGTTTTCAGTAATGATGAATACTTAAAAAAAAATCGATCAAATAGAAGAAATGACAAAGATGACAATGGGCAATATTCAAGTTTGTCGCTGTGCTGCTCATACTGCGCAGCTTTGCGCTCTAGATTTGACTAAATTTTCGTAATTTCACGAATTCGAAAACCATCCAACGGATTTCGTGAAAATTTTGAATTTAAAAAACTGAAGATGCCTCAGCTGGACTGCCCAACTAGATGGGGTTCAACGTACACAATGATTGAAAATTTAAAAGCAGCAAAGGACGTGCTAATGAAAATTGAATAAATAAAAAATAAGTCCGCGGATGAGCATTTTAAAATTGACGACTCCTTTTGGGAGTTCATTGATAACTACAGTCTCATTTTTAATCCGCTACAAAAAACTATTAAAATATTTCAACAGGATCAATTACATTATGGTCATTTTTATGCGCAGTAACTAAAGTGCAAAATATGCACTGAAAAAATTATACCAGCCACTTACAAAACAAATTGGTGAAAAAATATTGGAATCTTTTAGAAAACGTAATGGTAATGATTAATGCGCAATGAGTTAGTTGCCTGTTTATAATTATACCCTGAACCCATTGAAAATGGGAAATCAGGGTATAATGGTTTTGTTAAAATGTATGTAACAGGCAGAAGGAGGCGTGGCAGACCCCACAAAGTATATATATTCTTGATCAGGGCGACGAGCTGAGTCAATTTAGCCCTGTCCGTCTGTCTGTCTGTCCGTCCGTCCGTCCGTCCGTCCGTATGTTTGAACGCGTCGATTTCAGAAGATATAAGAGCTAGAGACTTCAACTTTTTTTTTAAATGTCCGTAAAAACAGCGCGCATATAGAGTTTTTCACTAAAAAACGATAACTCATTCCGATAGTTTTTTATCGCAAAAAACCATATCAAAGATCACTTAAATAATTATATCTGCTACATCTTTCAAGCTAGATTCTCCAAATTTAAAACGTATATTAAGATGTATTTTAGACAATTTCGGTTTTTGTTAAAATTTACCCCCCACCCCTAAATCCACCCCCTCACCCTCATCTTTGTAAAAGTCGTATATCAAATACTAAAGACGTGTGCTTCGGTATACACATACATTTAAACATCATGATTACGTTCTGTAAGTTTCATTACGATCGTACGTCTAGAAATTAAATTATTCAACAAATAAGTTCTCATAATATTGCCAAATGCTGCAGCGCAACCCAAGCGCATTAGGTTATAAATTTATAACTCCTACATTTTTAGCTATAGTCTCCAAATTTAAAAGTATATTCCAATGCATTTTATACAATTTCGGTTTATGTTATATTTTGGATACCGGCTCCAAATTCACCAGAATCCCCAGTGAAGGTCAGATTCTAGTATAGCTAATTGTGAATGATTTGACATGTTTTTTTTTTTTTTTTTTAAATGCCAAATATTCAATAGAATATGTAGATCATATGCTGAAAGTTTCATTAAATTCGGTTTAGTCAATCGACGTTAAAAAATAACAAAATGTTTGGCCAATTAACAAACGCACGTGCTGCAGCAACAGCAGTTTTCCAATACGTGTGCACACATACATTCAAACATCTTCTAGCACATTCTTAGAATCACATCAGCAGTTAGTTTCGTTTAGTTCTGGTAGATGGCGTTGCACCAGTGAATCTATTTCAGTTTTGACATTGCAAATCATAACAGAGAAGTGGCGTCATGGTAGAGGGCGCGTATTTCGATCGCGAGGTCTCCTGTTCAAATCCTGCTGGGTGGATTGTAGTTTTCTTTTAATTGCTTCAAAACTTTTATATATTTGATTAAATTTCTCTTATATTTTTTCAAATATCGAAATTGAAATTTTAACGTTTTTATTAGTTTGGTTGTTCTTGCACATTCTTAAAGTCACATAAGCAGTTAGTTTGACTTAGATTTGGTAGATGGCGCTGTAGCAGTGAATCTGTGGCTACGCCACATTTAAAACACTATTTATATTTAATGTATTCAAAATAAGTATATATTTTATTGTCGCTTTGGCGTGGGTAATTTATATGTACATCTTTTTATAGAGAAGGGGAAACTCTCCATCATTACTATCGATAAAGACTATTGTTAAACTAACTATAACATAGGCTGTGGTTTGAACCGCCACAGCTACTCCCCTCCTCAGTAATGTGTTGAAGTTATTTATGAGATTTAACACATTGATTTTTTGAATATGTTCGAAGTGGTTTAACTGGCATGTCAGGGTCTATGATGCAAAATGCTGGTTTGAGTCTCTCGACCGATATATTATGTGTAGTTCCGTTAACGTTAATAGCGAAAAGCCGATCATTGATCTGTTCCTTTATTTCATGTGGGCCTGTGTAAGGAGGCTCAAGCGGTTGTCTGACGTGGTCGCTTCGTAGAAATACATGGCTGCATGAATATAAGTTTTTGTGTATAAAGGCTGATTTGTTCGTATGATGTATTACAGGTGACGGTCGAACTTGTCGAATATAGTCACGGAATTTGTTTATAAATTGTGTTGGATCATCTGGTTCATCATTGTGGGTGAAAAATTCTCCCGGAAGGCGTAATCCGTGCCATATAGCATTTCGGCAGCAGATGAATTGATATCTTCTTTAAAACAAGTGCGGAGTCCCAAGAGTACAGTTGGTAAGATTTCTAACCAAGGAGTTCGTCGATTGCACATCAAAGCTGCTTTAAGTGAGCGATGCCAGCGTTCTATCATTCCGTTGAATGCGGGATGATATGGAGATGTGCGAATTCGTTGTGCTCCTATCATGTTTGTCAGCGATAGAAATAGGGATGATTCGAACTGTGTTCCTTGGTCAGTTGATATTGTTTTCGGGGCCCCGAACCGGGCAATCCATGATGTGGAAAATGCTGTTGCGACTGTGTCAGCAGTCATGTCTTTGATTGGAGCTATTTCTGGCCAACGAGTGAATCTGTCGATCATGGTGAGGCAGTATTTGTACCCTTTATATTCCGGAATTACGATGATGTCGATGTGAACGTGCTCAAATCGTTTGTCCACCTGCCGAAAGTGTTCCGGTACGAGTTGATTGTGTCGTTGGATTTTTGATAGTTGGCAGTCATTACATTCATTTACCCATTGATTGATATCACGCCGCATTGATGGCCAGACATATTTTTTTGAAATTTGTTTAATGCTTGCTCTTTTACCAGGATGCGAAAGGAGATGAATAGATGAAAAAATTTGTTTGCGGAGTGACTTTGGTATGTACGGTCGAGTTTCCGATGTTTGAATATCGCAGTAAACTTCTAAGTCTGTTGGGAATTTTACTTTTTGTAATTTTAGTGATGTACTCCCTTGGAGTAGCTGTTCTAATTCATTGTCATTTTGTTGCAGTTCTTGGATTAAACGAAGAGGTATAGTTTCTGGCATATTTATTTGATTGATGCGTGACAAAGTATCTGCCACAATATTGTTCGAGCCAGATACGTGTACAATGTTGGTGGTAAATTGTGCAATATAATTAAGATGACGTATTTGCATTGGAGATGCTTTGTCTAACTTTTGCTGGAAAGCGTAAATTAAGGGTTTGTGATCAGTTTGTATTACGAAATCCCGACCCTCTAGTATGTGTTTGAAATGTTTAATGGACAAATAAATTGCCAGAAGTTCTTTGTCATACGCACTGTATTTTTGTTGAGCATTTTTTAGTTTGGTTAAAAAAAAAAACCAATTGAATTCATTTGATTGTTTACAATCTGTTGAAGATGTGCTCCTACGGCAATGTCTGATGCATCTGTAGATAATACAAAGGGACAACCTGGCGCAATGAAGTTCAAAAGCGTGCTGGAGACAAGAGTTGACTTGCAAGTTGAAAAAGCTTTTTCTAGTTCTGGTGTCCATTTAACGGGTGTACGATCATTCTTCTTTGATTCTTTGCATTGCCCTGTAAGAAGTGCTTGTGAATCTGAGGCAGATGGTATGAATTTCCGAAAATAGTTCAGTGCGCCAAGAAATCTACGTAACTCCATTATGTTGTTGGGTTTCGGGTAATTTTGTATGGCTTCTACTCTGTCTTTAGGTGGTGTCATGCCATTAACAGTGATGTTGTAGCCCAAAAATGTAAGTTCTTCTTTGCCAAATTCACATTTAGATGCGTTAATCGACAAGTTGAATTTTTTAAGTTTTTCAAGTATCGATTGAAGATGAATTTCGTGTTTCCTGAGACTGGATGAGAATACAAGGATATCGTCGATATAACAAAAAACGTGGTCATCATCTCGGAAAATGGAATCCATATGTCGTTGGAAGGTTTGAGTTGCGTTTTTTAGGCCGAAAGGCATTACCGTAAACTCGGACAATCCAATGGGTGTGTTTACAGCAGTTTTTTGAATATCTGATGGATTCATTAGGATGTTGTAGTATGCTTTGTTAAGATCAATTTTTGAGAAAATTGTCTTACCGTGTAGCCTGTCGCTGATATCGTCGATGAATGGAATCGGATAACGATCTGGTTGAGTACGAGCATTTAATTTTCTGTAATCACCGCAGGCCCGCCACCCACCGGTCTTTTTTTTGACGAGATGAATAGGGCTGGACCAATAATGCCAAGTTGCAGAAGTTCCTTAAATTCTGATTTGATGACTTCTAATTTTTCTCCAGTGTATCGACGTTTAGGTTCAGCTACAGGTTGCCCAGTGGTGATAATGTGATGAGAAATTTCACCTGACTCTGGTCGTTTGTAGGTGCTGATGTTCGTTAAATTTACATATTTATTGATAATATGGTAAAATTTTGACGAAGGGTCGATCGTGAGGACATTTTGTTGGTAATTTCTACGAGCTTCTCCATTGATTTGCTGTTGAGCGAGTGGATCGATGAGTCGTTTTGTTTTTAAATCCACTGTCAATCCAAAATGAGCCAAAAAGTCAGCGCCTATGATTGCTGACTTAACGTTGGCTATGATGAATTTCCATTGGAAAGATCGACGTAGGCCCAGATGAACTTCAAGCTGTCTGGTACCGTATGTGTGAATGATCGTGTTGTTCGCTGCGAACAGATTGAGATCGTTTGTAGTTGAGTTTTGGTTGTTTGTAGCAAACTTTTTGGGTAAGACTGAAACGATAGAACCGGAGTCGATTAAAAATGTTGTTCGATTCTTAGAATCAAAAATGTGCAGTCTTTTTTCAGCATACAAAACGTATGATTGTCTGCCGTCAGCTGCACTTAGTGGCGACAGCTGATTTAGTTTTCCGGTTGTTGATTAGTTGTGCATTCGAACTCGCACGGCTGTACACATCTCTTTGCTGCTCCTCCGAAACGGATGTGATATGTGCAAACTTTTTGCTGGTAGGTATGGGTTGAAGATGCGGATTGGTTGTAGTTATTGTTATTCCGTCTGTGGTTGTTGCTTGAGGGTGATGATAGAGCTTGGTTCAACTGTTGGGCTATTGTTTTAATAGACGTCTCTAAGGCACTCATCCTGGTTTCGATAGAATTTGGCTTCGTGCTTTGGATAGCTTCACAATAGTTTGTTGTGGGCATATTGTCAAATATACGATCTGCAATTTCGGCCAAACTTTCTATATCTTCAGCATTGCGTGTGCACAGGATGGTTCGAATGGTGCTTGGAAGGCGTTGCATCCACAGTGTCACAATTCCCTCGCACGATAACGAATCGTCAGCCAAGTCGCGCATTTCCCGAAGTAGTTGACTCGGTTTTTTGTCAGACAATTCAATTTCTGTTAAGAGTTTAACTAGCTTCTTTTCACGGGACACACCAAATCTTGAGATGAGTTCTTTTTTGAGTTTGTCGTACTTTCCAGATTCTGGTGGTTTCTTTGCGATGTCGGAAATCTGGCGTAGAGTGTCTGCATCCAATGAAGTTATTATAGTGAAAAACTTGGCTTGATCCGATTTGATGTTATGTATATGCAGCAATGCATCAATCTGTGTGAACCACAATTCTGGATCTGTGGCCATGAATTGTGGGAAGCGAATTGTGTGAATGGCGTTCACAGCATGTGAAGTTGTTGTTACATGCGTTTCTCCGCTGTCGTTTTCAACTTGATCGTGCATGACGCCGTTTGCTGAGGCTTCTTGGGCGGCTGTGTCTGTATTGGTGGCAGCAGCAGCCGATGTTGAGGCTTTTTCGTCACGAGTTACAACCATTTGGGTAATTTATTAGTACATCTTTTTATAGAGAAGGGAAAACTCTCCATCATTACTATCGATAAAGACTATCGTTAAACTAACTATAACATAGGCTGTGGTTTGAACCCCCACAAATCTATTTCAGTTTTGACGTTGAAAATCAGAACGGAAGGGTGGCGTCAAGGTAGAAAGCGCGGCGCTTCATCACAAGGTCTCGGGTTCAAACCCAGAGCGTGTCGGAATTATTTTTTTTAATTGTTTCAAAATTTTTATTTATTTAATTATATAAGTTTTCTATTTAATTTATATTTTTAAATACATCGAAATTGAAATTTGAACCATACTTAATGTGCTTTTCTATTAGTTTGGTTCAGGGTAGTATCCAGTCGAGCGCTCTCGACTAGAGTTTTCTTACTTGTTGGATCCTCGGTTTCATCATACCATTTCATCAATAGAAAGAAATGAAGCTGTAAAATATTTGAAATCTTTATGGGATCGGATAGTTGAGGTCAATCAAGGCGTTGTTGCGGGCTTTACAACTAATTCAACTGCCTACCATTCCAACGTTGACTTTTATGACATTGAAGATGAATTGTTAAATGAATATTTAACACAGGATATTGAAGTCAAGGCTAGTAGCACAACCGATGTACACGCTAAAATTGAAAATTCGCAGCTATTTTTTTATTAACAGTTTTCGACTAACACTTATCGCGATTAGTTGTCTGTTCTGATAAACTCGTCTCACTCAGCTTCTATACACCTCTTCGTTCTCTCTTCCGTTTCTTGCTTGTTCTTTTGCACGCGGTCACATTCACACGATTAAATCTGCGTACGCATAATACAGCCATGGCCCCGGGGCCACCTAACATAATGGAAAACAGATTTTCACTACTAAGTGATAGTCCAAAAGCCAAAAAGACCCGTTTGACTGCCCCGAACTCCCCGTAAATACAGCACCCGCACAGAACCCCAAATATATAACTTTGTCTGCTAAGAATGTGGAGAAACCTTTATCTGAATATTTTTGGTTCGCCATAAATAGGGCAATAATAATCATTAGCCCTGAAGTCCTTTCCATTTCGTCATTACGTGATGGCAGTCTTCTTTTGCTGGTAAAAAGGAAAGAAGTCGCTGATAGATTTATCACAACAAAGCACCTACCGTGTATTTGTGAGGTTAACTGTAAACTGCACGACTCCCTCAATAATATAAAGGGCACAATCTACGCTCCGTTCCTCAACAATGTACCAGAAGAAGAAATTGTACAAGAATTAAAATCTCAAAATGTGGTCGCAGTATACAAATTTACCAAAAAATTCGATGGAAAAGTTAAACTTTCCGGTGTGGTACTAGTCACCTTCGAGTTATTTACACTTCCAAACAAACTTTCTATTGCCTGGAATAATGTTAAGGTAAGGGAGTATATTTCCAACCCTATGCGGTGTAAAAACTGCCAACTTCTTGGTCATACTGCAAACATTGCAAAAATTTTGCTATTTGTGTTAACTGTAACCTCCCACCCCACCCTAATGATGAATGCTCCCGGACACAATGCGCAAATTGTGGTGCTGGCCATCCCGCCTCGTCGCCTACGTGCAATAAATATGTTGAACAAAGAGAAATTCTGAAAATTAAAACTCGTAATAAGTGCAGCATACGTGAAGCCAAAACATTGTGAACAAATACACTTGACTATGATGGTGTTTAGTTTCGTATTGATCTTTATTCTTCTGAGCCTGGGTTTATATACCCAGACTCATGTATAATTTCAACCCTTAAATCTAATGTATCTATTGCTGAGAGTGTAAGGCTCAGCATTGGGCTATTACATATTCTTATCTTATCGCTGAGTGTGTAAGACTCCGCGTTGGTCTATAGCTAATATAAATAGCTATTCTTATCCTATCGCTGAGTTTGTAAGGCTCAGCACTTGTCTCTTACGTTATCTTGTCGCTAAGGGTCAGAGTCGTATTTTATTTCTAGTTTGACAGTTCACACTTTCACATGTGGTATCTATTTTATGTATGCCGTCTGTCGAGTACATAGATTGTATGTTCCCATACTTATCATATTTCTATGTTCATGCATGTTTATGAACATTCTGCGGGGGGCCAGAGAAGGTGATAGCTAACAATTGCTGTCTCTGGTTTCTTTTCTTAATTAGGTACAAGACAAATAGAGATATTATAATTATTACTAGTCCCATAGAAATATGTCCATTCATTGTGTGAAGGAGAAGATCCTCAATGTGTACTTTATGACGGTGCAACTCCTTAATACTCTGTTGTACCCGTTGTAGCTCCACTGAGTTATTTACGACAATGTGTTGAAGTGGTGTTGGATCCCATGTGGTGTTCTGGTCGATTATTTTAAGGAAGAGTGGAGTAGTATTTGGAGATACTAGGTCCTGTGGAGTTATAATGTTAATTTTACCTATCCTGGCTGAGCATCCAGCGAGTAGCTCGACTATGCCTTGGTTTGGCAACAGGACCATGTCCTCGTAGTTTCCGCATATGATGTGGGCTGACTTTTTCTCAAACACTTTAAAAAGCCAGCGGTTTTTTCCATTGAGTTTTTTGACGAACGTGTCCTCCTCGTATTCCATCATCTTGCACGGCTGCTTGTTGCTCGGTTTTATTGGAGATATTTCACAACTTTCGTCATCTGCATCTTCCCATGCCCAACTTCCTTCACACAGGTATGTGATCTCGTCTTCATGCCGGCAATGGCTTACTTCCATTTCAGTCATTGAGTGGTATGCGTTTATCTCAGTATTGAAAATGAGGAATTTCGTTTTTGTCTTCGGAATAACTTTTCTTCCTTTCAGTACGAGTGCTGGTTTATGTATATTGGTAGCCTTGCGTCTATGATTAGCACATTGTCCTTAAATATTGCTTGCGCTTTCATTAGTTTTTATACTAGCTGAAGCCTTTTCGGAGAATTTTCGCCAGGAAGAAGTTGATTCCTCTGCAGTTTCTGTTGGATCTTGTTGAGTTCAGCTAACATCTTATTTGGTTCGACTAGGGACGGGTGTACTTTTCCTTGATTAATATCCGTCACCAGGTCAATTACTGCTGACTGGAGATCCTCGGTTTCCTCAATCCAGCTTCTCACTTGGTTGATTAACATAAAGAACTTTATGGACTCTTTGTAGACGAAAAAGTTCTCTTTTATAGTGCTTGCCATTTTATTTATCTCCTTTGTAACCTTTTCAAAGTTTTTATTCACTTCCTCTGTAGTGGTTTGATGTTGCATTAATGATGGATGTTTGGTTGCTGACATAATCACTTAGTCGCTTTTCGTTTTTGATTATTGTTTGCATGTTTTCTTCCAGTCTGTTTGCGGTGCCAATATCGAAAAACATTACGAACCGTTTTGATCTGTTGGCTGTTTGGGTGATAACCTTATTTTTTTCTCTAATGTTTTTCAATTTTAACATTATTGTGCTGCTCACTGTTGTGCAGTACTCGTTGAAATCGCCCAATTTTTCGCAAATTACGCTTGTTTTACTCATGAGCTCATCTGCTTAATTTAGCACTTCGAAGTAAGCTTGCATGTCATAGTAGAACAGCATCTGCCAGGTTGAAGAGACGACTTCCACTTTTCCAAGTTTATCCATTAGCATTGCCGTTTGTGGATCCATATCTTGAACTTTGAGTTTGGTGGTTGTGTTTATAGCAGGTATAATTGTAGTACTTGCTACCTGCAATATCATTAGCAGACTTAAAATTGTCGCTTTTCCGGTCACAGACTTTGCCGATCGTGTTTTCCTTTGCTCCTTCGGAGAGTCGTCTTGCTTATCCTTTTCATTAGTGGGTAGTAAACATATCTTGTTTACTGATCTTTTAACTTTACCAATATTTGTTTTTATTGTGACTACTCGAACTTTATCATCTAGTCCTTTTGTAGTTTTGGTAATTTTTCGCATAGGCCATCTAGCGGGATGTGTGTTTTCTTGTTTTAATAATACAAGTTGGCCTTCTGTGAGGTTTGTATTTGCTTGCCGCCATTTGGTTCGCTGTTGCAGTGATGTTAAGTATTCCTCCTTCCATTTCCTCCAGAACTCTGCTCTGATTCGTTGCATGTGCCTCCATCTATCCAAGGATCCGATTTTCCGATGCTCGTCAAAGTGTTCTGGAGCTCCGATTAGTGGTCGTCCAACAATGAAATGACCTGGTGTCAATATGTCGTCTCCCTCTGTGTCATTATTTAAGGTAACTAGGGGTCGTGAGTTTAGTACTGCTTCAATTTGACATAGCAGTGTCGAAAACTCCTCAAACGTGAAGCTGTTATCGCCGATGACTCGCTTAAGGTGGTGTTTTACGGATTTTATTCCAGCTTCCCATATTCCTCCCATGTGAGGGCTTGCCGGCGGGATAAAGTGCCATTTTATGCCTTCTCGTTCCAGCACTGGTGCGATACTGCGATTTTCTTTTATAGCTGGAACCAGCTCCTTGTCCAATACTCTAGCGGCACCTACAAAATTAGTGCCGTTGTCTGAATACATATTTTCACTTTTGCCTCGTCTTGCAAAAAACCGATGTAGAGCTTCTAAAAACTTATCTGATGATAAGTCACTGACAGCTTCCAGATGTAGGGCTTTTGTGGCCATGCATACAAATAAACATATGTACCCTTTGTATGACTTTTGGCCTCTTCCTTTGGAACATCTAATTTGGAAAGGCCCAGCGTAATCAATGCCCGTGTTTTGGAATGGGTAATCGCCAGTTACTCGATACACTGGTAAGTTTCCCATTAACTGACTGGCCATTTCCTGTTTGTACCTGATGCAGGTAACGCATTTGCGTAGATATTTCTTCAATGTGTTGCGTAAGCCGACAATCCAGAACTCCCTTTGAATGAGGTTTCTCATAAGCTTCAGTCCGCCATGTAGGGTTTCCTTATGTGCTTGGTTTATAATTAGCCAAGAAAGATGTGATTTTTCAACTACAATTGGGTGCTTCACATTATATGGCACCAATGCACTTTGGAGGCGGCCTCCCACACGTAAGACCCCGTCACGATCCAGAAATGGGTTGAGCGCTTGTAATTTACTCTTAGCTTCCAGTGGTTTCCTCGCTTTGAGTAAATTTATTTCTTGCCCAAAATCAAGCTGTTGTTGCAATTTTATGATGACTGTTTTGGCTTGCCTTAGTTCTTCGACTGTTAGGTGCGTCGGCTGATGCTTCTTTCCTCTTGATTTTGCAATAAATCGTAATATGTAAGCCATCACACTCATTATTTTATTTATTGATGAGTACTTTGTCAATAGTGGGCTCAGGTAATTTTCTTTTGTTGTTATAGTTGCTACTATAACAGTTTCTGGCACTTCAAGTTGTGGCCACTGATGTGGTTGTTTTGTCAACCACTCAGGCCCTTTCCACCATATGTCGCATGCTGCTAAGTGTTCCGGGGCAATTCCTCTTGAGGCAACATCTGCTGGGTTGTCTGCTGATTTGACGTATTTCCATTCGACGTTCGGCAGTCTTTTGTTTATCTCGTCTACTCTAGTTTTGACAAACTTATAAAGATGTAGCAAAGGCTACGCTTGTTCTTTATCCAAGCAAGCGCAATTTGTGAATCACTCCATGCTAGCGTTTTGATGTGATTTCCTACTAATGCTTGAACTTTATCTAATAGTTTGCATAGTATGTGGGCTGCACATAGTTCCAATTTGGGGATTGTCTTCTTGTTTTTTATTTGGTTTACTTTGCTTTTTGCTGATAGCAAAGTGATTTTGTCTCCAACCTTTGTATACACCACCGCTGCGTACGCTTTTTCTGATGCGTCACAAAATCCATGTAGTTCCGTTGGATCAGTGTTCGATTTTCCCGACCAGCGTGGTATATTGATTTTGGCTAGCTCTGGAATACGCATTCGCTTGCGTATTCTTGCCAGTAATTGACGAGACTAGGCTCCAGTTCTTCGTCCCAAGTTAGCGGTAGTTTCCATAATTCTTGTATGAAGCATTTTCCTTGCAGTGTGACTGGTGTAAGCCATCCCAGTGGATCGAAGATTCTTGCCAATTGAGACAAAATTAGACGTTTTGTAATGCGCTCTAATTTTGGGCAATCGACCACAAAGGTAAACCCATCCCTTTTGGGGTCCCATTGTAACCCAAGGGCTTTAACAGACTCGTCTTTGTTTATGATTATTTTTTCGGTTGAGTCGCCATCTTCAATTCCAGCAATGATTCTGTCATCATTTGATACCCATTTTCTTAGATGCATGCCTGCCTTTTCCATGATATCCAAGATTGCTGTTTATGTGTTGATGCAGTCCTTTATCGAGTCGCCTCCAGTAATAAGGTCATCCATGTAGAAATCTTCTTTGATTATTCTCATTAGCTGATCGTTTCATTGGCAGTGTTGGTTTGCTAATTCCTGAATACAGCGAACAGCTAAGAATGGTGCGGCTGCAGTCCCGTATGTCACTGTAGTTAGCTTGTACTCCTTTATTGGCATTTTTTGGTCGTCTCTCCATAGGATGTACTTATATTGCTGATCAGCTTTGGCAGCCTTAATCTGGCGGTACATCTTTTCGATGTCGGCTGTCATCACATACTTCCATTGTCGCCATTTTATTAAGATATCGAAGATATCCTTTTGTATTTTGGGCCCGACTAGCATCACAACATTCAGACTTAATCCATTAGAAGTCTTTGCTGAAGCGTCGAACACTACTCTCAACTTAGTAGTCAGGCTGTTTGGTCTGATTACTGCTTGATGTGGCAGATAGTATTTGCCTTGGTCGATAGTGTCTACCGGTTCCATATGACCTAGCTTTAGGTATTGATCCATGAAGTCTTTATATTCCTTAAGTATTTGGGGATGCTTCTTGAATTTTTTCTCCATTTGTATTAATCGTGCCATAGCCTGTTTGCGCAAGTTTCCTAACTCGAATTCTTTTTTAAATTGTATGGACACCACTAGCCGGCTTTCTTCATCCCTTTTGGTTGTTTCCTGGAATATTTACTCGCACTCATTTTCTTCCGAGTCGCTTGAGTTACTTTCCAGCTCCCAGAAGCGTTCGAGGTCATCCAGGCATATCGTTGTTGTTGCGCTGATCACCTTATTGTTTGATGATCTAGCTATATTGCCGGAAACGATCCATCCAAGTTCCGTTTTTTGTCCCAGTGTTTCGTTGACTTTTTTAACATTTCCCAACATTATTAAGGGAAGCAAATCAACGCCAATGATTACATCGATTCTGCTGGGCTCGTTGAAATGTGGGTCTGCTAGTTCACAGCCCATCCAGTCTTTATTGACATCCATGTCAATTTTCTTGCTCGGTAGAGCTCTTTGCAGTTTTGGCATTACAAGTGCCTGCGTGGTGGTAACGAATTTGCTCGACATCCTTGGCTTGATTGTCAAACAAACGCTGTTTTTTAGAATTTCAACATTTTGTGAAATTCCTTGAACTTCCACGTTCCTTTTGATTCTGCGCAGTTTTAGCTATTGTGTAGCTTCCTCCGATATTAACGTTCTTTGCGAACCTCCATCGATGAGAGCTCTTAGCTGCTCGTATTTCCGGACTTATTTTTGATCCGAATAAGTGCAGTTGCCAGCAACGTATCTTGTCCGTTGCTTTCTTTGAGACAATTGCTGCTGAAGATCTCGTTTTTATTCACTTCCTCGTGAAGAAAATTGTTGTGTGATTTGGTGCAATACTTGCATGCCAAATCTCTTCTGCAATCTTTTATGCAATGGACGCCTAGGCATTTAAAGCATAGAGCGTTTTTAGTTGCGAACTCCTTGCGTTTTTTAACTGGCTCTGCTCTAAATCTTGAGCACCTTGTGATGTCGTGGCTATCCAGTTTGCAAAAACGGCATCTTTTGTAGCTCGTTTTCTTCGCTTCCGTAAGCGTCTGGACGGCCCTTTTCTGTACTGCGTCTATTGAATTATATAATTGATCAATAAACTCTAGTACATCTTTCAATGATTGACTTTCTCTGGCCCTCTTTACATGTTGCTCGTAAAGTTGTAGGACTTCTGTCGAGAATCTTCGTAGCAAAATCTGAGCGAATAGTACATCAGCATCGTTACCAATTTGGGATACATCCTTGGCGATGTGAATACACTCATTTGCTTTATCCAAGAATTGGCGGATCCTGCTTTCATCATCGTTTTCCAGCAGTTCCATGTCCACTAACTGGTTAACGGCGTTTGCGAATATCTTACGCCTATTTTCATAGCGCTTACATATAAGTTCCCACGCCGAATTGTAGCTAGCAGACGATCCATTTAACAAATGGCTCACTACCATTTGGGCATCTTCTTTGAGGCATGATTTTAGGTAGTTCAGTTTCTTTGTGTCACTGATATCCTTCCTTTTGTGAATCATGTCGGAGAACAAATCGAAGAAATTTTTCCAGTCTTTTGGATCTCCATTAAATTGAGGAAGATCCGATTTTGGTAGCTCTGGAACGTCTTCTTTCATACTGTGAAAGACACTTAACTTTCTGTTAAGTTTCTTTGTCAATGTGTGGACTTTAACTTCCAAAGCGTCTATGCCGTCGATTTCATGGGTGGGCTTATCATATTTCACCTCTAAATCTATAAGCGTTGACTGGACTTTGTTCCATAGGAACTCTAGGGTTTCTTTGCAGTCTAAAGTTTCCTCCTGGTTCATGAGCTCTAGATCGGCATACACCTCTTCAATGTGCTGCTTTAATGCTAGAGCTCTTTTATCCACAAGTTCTACCATTTTATCCATTGGGCTCGCCTTTTTGCGTGAAAGCATTGCCTCCTGTTGAGTATGTTTTTCCATTGATATTTCGGCTTGCATTTGCCAATTCATACTAGTGGATGGTTCGTCGGCATCTATGTCGGGGTCGATGGCTTCGACCTTCATCAGCTCCTCTTTGTAGGTCCTGATTTTTTCCATTAATCCATCGTATATTTTCTGGGTAAAATACGCATGATGGCTTGGGATACCGAGTTTAATTAGCGTCGAGTGATTGGCAGCGAATTCTTCTACCAACTTATCCACGACTGCTAGTGAATCCTTTTCAGCTATGGCTTTTAAAATGATGTCATACAAGTCTGACTGCTTCTTTAGCATTTCAATAGCCTTTCCTGACATCATCTTTTTGCGGTTGTTGTAGTATTTGTATATTTGTGATTGATTTTCTTTTTGGCTTAACCCGTTGGAGGTATTTTTGTTTTGATCGCCTTGTTGATCTTGCTGTGCCTCTACTCACAGCGTGTTTTGGTAAGCCAAAAGGAAATCACTTCTTATTTAAAAAATAATTTTCCACTTTAATATACACTTGTTACAACTTTTGATATTTGGTAGTCTTATGGTACGGCTCGAAGGACCATGAACGAATACACTTTACTATGATGGTGTTTAGTTTCGTATTGATCTTTATTCTTCTGAGCCTGGGTTTATATACCCAGACTCATGTATAATTTCAACCCTTAATGTATCTATTGCTGAGTGTGTAAGGCTCAGCATTGGGCTATTACATATTCTTATCTTATCGCTGAGTGTGTAAGACTCCGCGTTGGTCTATTAGCTATTCTTATCCTATCGCTGAGTTTGTAAGGCTCAGCACTTGTCTCTTACGTTATCTTGTCGCTAAGGGTCAGAGTCGTATTTTATTTCTAGTTTGACAGTTCACACTTTCACATGTGGTATCTATTTTAAGTATGCCGTCTGTCGAGTACATAGATTGTATGTTCCCATACTTATCATATTTCTATGTTCATGCATGTTCATGAACATTCTGCGGGGGGCCAGAGAAGGTGATAGCTAATAATTGCTGTCTCTGGTTTCTTTTCTTAATTAGGTACAAGACAAATAGAGATATTATAATTATTACTAGTCCCAGAGAAATATGTCCATTCATTGTGTGAAGGAGAAGATCGTCAATGTGTACTTTATGACGGTGCAACTCCTTAATACTCTGTTGTACCCGTTGTAGCTCCACTGAGTTATTTACGACAATGTGTTGAAGTGGTGTTGGATCCCATGTGGTGTTCTGGTCGATTATTTTAAGGAAGAGTGGAGCGTACCTCGCCGTATTTGAAGATACTAGGTCCTGTGGAGTTATAATGTTAATTTTACCTATCCTGGCTGAGCATCCAGCGAGTAGCTCGACTATGCCTTGGTTTGGCAACAGGACCATGTCCTCGTAGTTTCCGCATATGATGTGGGCTGACTTTTTCTCAAACACTTTAAAAAGCCAGCGGTTTTTTCCATTGAGTTTTTTGACGAACGTGTCCTCCTCGTATTCCATCATCTTGCACGGCTGCTTGTTGCTCGGTTTTATTGGAGATATTTCACAACTTTCGTCATCTGCATCTTCCCATGCCCAACTTCCTTCACACAGGTATGTGATCTCGTCTTCATGCCGGCAATGGCTCAATTCCATTTCAGTCATTGAGTGGTATGCGTTTATCTCAGTATTGAAAATAAGGAATTTCGTTTTTGTCTTCGGAATAACTTTTCTTCCTTTCAGTACGAGTGGTATTGGTATTACTTCGAAGAGAGTGGCATGCTGGTTTATGTATATTGGTAGCCTTGCGTCTATGATTAGCACATTGTCCTTAAATATTGCTTGCGCTTTCATTAGTTTGTATACTAGCTGAAGCCTTTTCGGAGAATTTTCGCCAGGAAGAAGTTGATTCCTCTGCAGTTTCTGTTGGATTTTGTTGAGTTCAGCTAACATCTTATTTGGTTCGACTAGGGACGGGTGTACTTTTCCTTGATTAATATCCGTCACCAGGGCAATTACTGCTGACTGGAGATCCTCGGTTTCCTCAATCCAGCTTCTCACTTGGTTGATCAACATAAAGAACTTTATGGACTCTTTGTAGACGAAAAAGTTCTCTTTTATAGTGCTTGCCATTTTATTTATCTCCTTTGTAACCCTTTCAAAGTTTTTATTCACTTCCTCTGTAGTGGTTTGTACAAGGTTTGATGTTGCATTAATGATGGATGTTTGGTTGCTGACATAATCACTTAGTCGCTTTTCGTTTTTGATTATTGTCTGCATGTTTTCTTAGCAGCTAATTTAGTTGCACAATCCCCAACCATCATACATATTCCATTAGCTGAGACTGACATCCGCTTAAAACTTATTCGGCACGCCAACATAACTTCATGCGACTGGAATAACTAACTTCCACCATCGCCACAAAACGTACAACGCTACTGGACTTGGCATCAAATATCCCCCCAATACCCGAAAACAGGAGTGGTCAACTTTTGTTCGTCTCCGTATTGGACACACACAATTTTCACACGGTCACCTACTTACGGGCTCTGCGCCTCCTCTTTGCAGCTGTAACAACAACAGCAACACACGTAAAACGGTAGACCATATACTTGACCAATGCCCAACCTACCAACGGGAGAGGATAAGACTCTTCGGCAACACACCTCATACCACACTACTTATCGAACCAACAGCAGTAAATATTAATTTAATTCTTAAGTCTATAAATCTTTGTAATATTTTTTATCCAATTTAACTTCTAACATTCACGTCGATGGCCCTCGTAGCTTTCACGTTTAATAATTTTTAGATTTATATTTTTTATATTATCTAATAAATATATAATAATAATAATATTTCTTTATTAATAGGTAACTATTGAACGTGCATTTTCCAAACTTAAACTGGTTTTACCCGATTATCGCAATCGTTTAAGTGCAGATTCGCTGGAAAATATATTGCTTGTGAAGCTCAATCCTAGTTTCCTGGAAACAGCAATTGACAACCTGCCGCTCTTCCAAGAAGAAGACTAATAAAAAAATAAATAAATAATCGCCATTATAAATAAATAATTTAAATGTTAATTTTCATTCATTTCGTTCATGACGCACAAAGCAAACCAAAAACTGTGGAAGCTGTCTGCTGTGCTGTTCGGCAGTCGACAGTTTTTGCTTCTTTACAGCTAATTTTTGTTACTTCTTTTGTTATACTCATTCACGAAGTGAATTAGTATATTGGTTTTGTGCAATGTCCGTCTTGCTGTCCATCCGTCTGTCCGTCCGTCCGTCTGTCCGTATGAACGCAGTTCATTTCGCCGCTATTGAAGCTAGAGACTTGAAATTTGGAACACATATTCGTGTATAACTCCGATTTATAAAGTGTTAAAATTTTCCCGATCCGCCCACTAGGGGCGTGGCAAATCGGAAAATGCATTTTCCGATATACCAGAAATCATGTTAGTTGAAGAGCTAGAAAGTTGAAATTTGGTATGTATTACTACTTCATCTTCACGGCAGAGGCTTTAGCTGTTTAAAAAGCTTGTCATTTCGCTCAGAAAAACAAAGGCAAATTTATTATCTGCACAGTTTGTCCACACTAACTGCAGTACAAAATCTCAACTGCTATAACGATGTTATCAGTGACATCCGCAGCTTATGCATCGCAAACAATGTTGTGCTTATTTGGGTACCCAGTCACCAGTCCCAGTCCGATATACCAGAAATCATGTTAGTTGAAGAGCTAGAAAGTTGAAATTTGGTATGTAGGTCCGCGTTGACCCCCCAAGTCCAAAAAGCTATGGTGGATATATCTACGCCTATTGGGGGCGTGGCAAATCAGATAAAACTGTATCTCCTAAAGTTCTATAGCTAGAACGTTGAAATTTCGCACGTAAGCTAATGCTATAATTCTATAATGACTGATGAAAAATTTTTATGTCTACGCCTACTAGGGGCGTGGCAAATCGGACCTGAAGATATAGTGATTTTTCAAATTTGGCTATATTCTAGGCACTATTGATGCTACAGACTTGAAATTTGGTATATATACGCGAGTTGACCTCCCAAGTCCAACAAGCTATAGCGGATATATGTCCGTCCAAAGGGGGCGTGGCAAACCGCAAAACTTTATATCTCCTACAGTTTAAGAGCTAGAAGCTCTTCCTCAAAGCCTCAAATTTGGATAGTTGAGTTACTGGTAACCTCCTCTATCGATGCCCCAAAAATAATTGTCATGCCTCTTTGGGGGCGTGGCATATCGAAAAATACCCTGTAATTTTCAAATTTTTTGTGCGTAAGCATTCAAATTTCGCATTTACGTACCGTTAGCTCTTTCTAAGAACTGGCCAAAAATGGGGGGTCTACGGCCACTAGGGGCGTGGCAATCGGCATTTGTATTATCAAATTGCGACATTTATATGCTTGAGCTACCTACATACATATGTATGTATGTATATGTATATACAAATAGGCTTAATAGGCATTGATAACATTGAAGAAAAGATTTTTATAAAATATAAAAAAAAAAATTAAATATTTAAAAAATATAAAATAAGCTAAAATAACAAAATTTGCAATTTACAAAAAAGAGTTTTCCGCGGGATGTGAATAAGTATTCCGCAGTCGGTAGCGCCCGACTGCAACGTTCTTACTTGTTTTTTATTATTTTCTTTTGTTACTGCAAACATATTGTTAATTTTTTTACTTACCAATATAGGTAATAGTCCAATTTACCTAGTTTCATTAATTTTTTTTTTTTATTAATATTCTTACTATTTTTATTACGCTTCAAAGCACTAAATTAAAATTTGTTCCCTGTGTGAAGTAAACAAAATTAACAATATGTTTCCAGTAACAAAAGAAAATAAAAAAAAAACAAAAGAAATAAAAAAAAAATATATATACATATATATATATATATATATATATATATAAGTTAACGACAGACCCTACAAAAATGCGTTGCACCGGCATCACGGCTCCAGTGCGCTTTGTCAGCAAAATACAACAGCAACGCAACCGCAACCGTGGGAGCCTATCGTCAGTAATAATAATAAGATCAATGCACTTGGCCAAAACAGATACGTTTATCAGAGTTAACCCTATAAGAGCACCTTCGCTTCCTCAGAAGAACAATCATCAAAATAAAATTATTCCGTTTTCATTTCGATATAATAACCCACATGTCTTAAATCGAACCAATTTTAATCCGGATCTGTATTATCCACCAAAGCCTAAGTTTATCCCCCAGAATTCAGGTTTCATACCAAGACCCATACACCAACAACCACTACAGTTCTTTAACGCACCACCAAGACTAATAGCTCCAAAACCACAACCGGCTCCACAACCAATGGAAGTCGACTCGTCTACCAGAACCAGGAATGTGAATTATATGAATAGACCAATACAATAATAAGCAATTCACTGGGAAAAGACCCTTATCTTCTAGGGCAGAAAACCCATTCAAACAACAGCGACAATTTCACATCAATACTGGGGAACCCCAAGTACAGAACGTAGATGATGAGGCTAACGCTTACGCAAATGCATATGCAAACGCATACGCCACCGAAGCTTATGCCGAGGCATACGAGCAGTGTATGAGTGAACAGGTCTACTATGCTGCTGCAGAGGAGCAAGGTATCGTCGAAACACCGTAAGAGAACGACGCAACCGCAGACAACCAGATTCAAGTAGAAATTGCTGATATGTCTGATGTCAATTTCTTGCAAAACGAGGGACGGACAGGTACTGAACTTCCTCATTGATACGGGTTCAACCCGAATTACAACCAGGCTTCCCTAGTAACCAACTCAAAAAAGAACAAAAAAGCTTTTTTCGCTAATTCTATAGGCGGAAAAATAGCCATCACCCATCCATATATTTCTGAATCTTTTTAACCTCAACACTCCAATCAGATTTTTCGTATTGCCCACTCTAAAAACTGTTCATGGTATTCTAGACAACGATACAATGAAACAACTCAATGTTGTTATCGATGTCAGGATTGATATCCTAATAGTAAATGACAGTTATAAATTCTGAATCAAGCAATTAGCTGCACAAGCAGTTAACACAATAAAGGTCCAAACAAATCATATGTCCGATAGGCAGGAAAAGATAATAGATCGACAATTCAAGAAGCTAAACCGTTATTTGTAGACCCAGAGCAAAAATTAACTTACACGACTAAAGTATGGAGAGATCCGAACCAATACCGACACTCCGGTTTACAGCAGGCATTACCCATATCCTATTGCTCTAAAGCAAGAAGTTGAAAAGCAGGAATCAGAAATGCTTGACGATGGAGTGGTATGGATCGTACCAAAGAAAACTGATGCCTCAGAAAAAAAGAAATACCGAATTGTAATTGATTATCGCAAGCTAAATTTGGTTACAATCTCCGATCGATAACCCATGCCAAAAATAGGAAACATCATAGCCCACTTAGGGCACAATAAATTCTTCACGGTCCTGGATTTCAAAAGTGGTTTCTACCAAATTCTTTTGAAGGAGACAGACATAGAAAAGACAGCATTTTCTGTTAACGGAGGAAAGTACGAATTTACAAGACTACCTTTTGGTCTCAAGAATTCCTCTTCAATATTCCAAAGAGCCTTAGATGATATTCTAAGAGATCATGTTGGAAAAATCTGCTATGTCTACATTAATGGCATCATTGTTTTCAGCAAAACTGAAAACGAACATGCTCATCACCTAAAACACGACTTTACTTGACGCTAATATGAAAATCCAAATGGACAAGTGTGCATTTTTCAAAGAGGAAGTAAAGCTCCTAGGATTCACCATTTCAAACAGTGGCGTTAAGACAAATCCAGAAAAGGTTGAAGCGATTCCAGATTTCCCATACCCAAAACTCTTAAAGAACTACGATCGTTCTTAGGACTCTCCGGCTACTACCGCAGATTCATAAAAGATTATGCAAAACTAGCTAAACCCCTTACCACTTACCTCAGAGGTGAAGATGGTCGTATATCAGCAAAAGCATCAGATAAAGTACAGATAAAGCTAGATAACAAGGCAATAGAAACATTCAATAAAATAAAGCAAACTTTTTGTTCTAATGACGTCATTTTAAAATACCCAAACTTCTCTAAAGAATTCCTCCTAACAACCGATGCTTCGAATTACGCAATCGGTGCAGTCCTTGAACAAGAAGGCAGACCCATTAATTTTATGTCACGAACATTGTGAAAAACAGAGAACTATGCAACAAACGAAAAGGAAATGCTAGCCATAGTTTCGGCATTGCATAACCTTCGAATTTACTTGTACGGAACTTCCAAAGTTATTATATTCACAGACCACCAACAAATAACCTTTGCTCTAAGTAGTAAAAATCACAACGGAAAATTAAAACGTTGGAAGAGTTACTTAGAAGAGTTCAATTACAAGATAAAGCTTAAGCCAGGATCCACCAACGTAGTAGCAGACGCTTTATCAAGAAACCCAATAAACGAAGACTCAGCTATTCATAGTAATCGGCGAAAAGCACGATTATAAATTCGAAATTTCCTTCCCTACATACCATAGGCATACAGTAACACAACCCCACTTCACCGAAGACGAATTAATTGACATTTTTAAGAAACGACTTGACCCAAGACTCATTAACGGCTATTTACTCCAGAACATATAATAAGCAAAATACAGGAATTCTACCCACTTCACTTTTCCAATTATAAAATATGATACACTCAAAGAAAGGTAGGAGACATAACGAGCGTCGATGAACAATATAAAATTATAACACAAGAGAATAGACGAGCACACACAAATGAATCCGAAAATAAAGCCCAAATTCTAGAAAAATTTTTCTTTACACAACTACACAAAAAAGTTAAAGAAATTACAAAATAATGCTTAACATGCAGAGAGTCAAAATATGGCGGACACCCTCCACATCCCGCAATTCAAGCAACACCGATTCCCAAATTTCCAGGAGAAATCATTCATATAGATTTTTATATAACAGAAAATAAGACTTTTTTAACTAGCATCGATAAATTTTCAACATACGTTCAAGTCAAGATTCTAAATTCAAGATCTGCATAGGATATAAAAATGCCATTAAGAGAAATCCTAATTGCATTCGGCATGCCTAAAACTGTAGTAATCGACAACGAGCGAGCTTTAAATTCAGACTCTATAAAGTTCTTGCTGCTAGACCAACTAGGTATCGAAGTTTATACTACCCCTCCCTATAACTCAACAAGTAACGGACAAATAGAGGGATGTCACTTCACCCTGTCAGAGATAATGACTTGCCCAAAAAAAGACAATAAAGATATGAGTTTCACAGATACACTTTTTAAAGCAGTACAGGAATATACCGCCTCCTACTATTCAGTTACTAAAATAAAACCAATAAAGATATGTCAAGCCAATTAAAAGAAAAAACTATATCAATGAAATAAAATTCGAAAATATTGTGAAATGCGAAAATGCAATCTATGCTATAAGAGACTCATGTGAGTCACATAATGAAAAAACAATTTGTAATATAAATAAGTTAGTCGACTTAAGAAATGATACTTGTACTCTGCCACTATTTAAAAGCCAACGTACCCAATCACGAACAGCTGTTTGTCGGAACAATATGCTCAACGATTTCAATGGACCAATCAAGATCGACGAAGATTAAGTAAAACTCCACGATACGCATCGAAGATGACATATACGAATCAAAAGTAATGTCCTTCGCAGAAGCCACCCCACCGATATTTCCAATCATGGTGGAAACAAACAAGATCGATGAAGTCCTCTCATTGCAAATGCTCAAGGAAATAAATCTAAACAACACAAGAAAATTAAAAACCCTTAAGAGCAGCAACGATATAGGAGCAACAGTCAATATAACACTCTCTGGAACTCTACTCATAAATTTGGCAGTAGTTGGATACCACAGGCCAATTCACAACATCCGAAGCAGAAAAGGGAGAAAATGCTCAAGTTTTCTATATTGCGACCGAGGACGTCCGCATCTAAGGGGGGAAGAGTTAAGACAGACCCTACAAAAAGGCATTGCACCGGCCCAATTATATCACAGCTCCAGTGCATGCACTTTTGACAATATGATGTGAATGATAAAGACTTGCTTCTTGTGTTGGGAAATTTTAACATTCCCAACACTTCTTGGTCAGCAACTTGTAATACAAATTACTTTATTCCGACAATTGATCACTATCTTTTTGATGAATTGTTTAACCTGTCTTGTTTCAGATTAACTCTATTTCTAAACACATAAATCGCACACTTGATCTGGTGTTTACTAATCACGATTCGCTCTTTAATGTCGTGAGATCGACTCCTGTTGATGATCATATCAGTTATCCACCTTTGCCTTCTAAACCTAGTCGTTGTTAACGTAAATGCGATTTTGTTTTGCTTAATGAATTAATTAATTCAACAGACTGGTCTGTTTTATATGAGTGGAATGATATTAATTGACAGATCGTTTTTTCATTCCACCCTAAACTCTATTCTGGATGTTTGTGTCTCCCTCTGCCGTATTTCGCCAGTTTCTGAATATGGGTCTATAAGTACTCCTAAAGTTACTGCAGCCTCTCTGGCTTCGGACTGGACCGGGTGACGACCGGACGCTTGAAAGTGCTGGTGGTCTGTAGTTTCCCGGATAAAATGGAAGATGCAGAGGCACTGCGTTTAATTAAATGCGAATCGGGTGTACTCAGTTGCGCTCGACCCGAACGATCAGACATGGAGTTCTGCTAAGATAGCGCATTATGCAAATCTTGGACTGGAAAAAATTGCCTCGACTCTCTTCTATGCCAAAGCTATAGTCCTAGCCTAGGACTCACAAAATTCCAAAAGATACATTTATTCTTTAAATTAACGTTAACTAGTCCATTTCATTTTCAGTGCTTGTTCTTAACTAGCTGTTGCTTCAAGTTTTTCTCTTTTACGTGTTTTCGGGTATTTATATATATGTATGTGCATGTGTATGGTATATAGTTTGCATGTATTAAAAAGGATGAAAAAAAAAACTACATAATATTAAAAAAAATGATTTGATATAATTAAATAAAAAGGGTTACCAATATAATAATATAATATAATAATATAATAAAAAATGTTTAAATCATGTTTTAGGCATTTGGGGAATATACATATATGTAAAAATTTTGAAATATAGTTTTTAATTATATTTTTTATTTCATTCTTTATTTACATTTTACGGAAGCTCGTCTCCCTGATCAAGGATATATATACTTTGTGGAGTATGGCACGGCTCCTTCTGCCTGTTACATACTTTTTACAAAACCATTATACCCTGATTCCCATCACAATTGGAATATAAACATATATATATATATATATATATATTTATATATACATATATAATAATAAGACCGACGTTATAGTTTAAATACAAAAAAAATTATTTCTTAAATAAAACTTATAACGGAGTACAATTATTCTTACGCGATGTAAGAGTGGTATTAGAGCTATATGGAAACTAAACTGCTGATTGAAAATTTGTTTGTCTTATATAGCTAGAAATGTATATCGATGGTGGCGTGATTTTGGTGAAGTGAGTGTCCTGATCGCTGCCAAAAATTCTGAATATGCAGTTCCCACAAGAAAGGTTTCGATGCGTTGGAGTGCGGCTTGTTTATATGAGTGGATGATCGGATGATTTTTTCTAAGCGGACGCATGGGCGATTTGTTTATAAGTGGCCGATTTGTTTATGAGTAGTTTGCTAGGGCGATCGTGGCTTTTGGTGTTGTGTTTAAGTGTGTGTGAGTGCTGATGGATATATTACTTGCCCATCCTAAAGAGAGTAGCCTGTCCTCAGGCGGAAAATGTAGAATACAATTGTGGTATGGTTTATAATGGTGAAAGAGTTTCGGGGAGTAGTTGCTCTTCTGGTGTTGAATTACTTGATGTTATTGCTGTTTCATATCTTATGATAATTTTCTTAGATATTGTCTTAAATTTAATGATTACAAATAGTGTTAGACTTATAATAGTAATTATAAAAGTTGTAGTGGTTATAATATTGAATGTATTTAGTATTTTCTTAAACTATTTGCTTTGTTTGTAGTAATGATATTGGTTCTGTTTTTGTGATATTATTTGTTACAGAGAATGTTTGTGTGTAGATTAATTGAGATGTTATTTATTTGAAGTTTACAGTTATATATTTTAATTATGTTATTACCCTGAATATTAATATTATTTTTATTACAGTTTTGAATGATTTTTGTTTTTGCGTAGCTCCAAGTTACAATAATGTTTGGTTCTATATTGATTTGGTATGTTTGAAATTTTTTGGTATATTTGCATTCTGCTGATCTTTGAGTTATTATACTACTAATACATTTGTTTGTTTCTTGTTTCTTTGTGGTTTTTATATATGCTTCATTATTTAAGAGTAGTAAGTCTCAAAAGTATATTCTAATAATGTATTATTTTGATTATCTGGGTGAGGTAAAATCTTAAAAAGTGGTGTTTTGCTAATTTTTTTTTTTTTTTTTGTGTCTGATTTAAACCAAGTAGAAGTCTTTATGTTTAGCATTTTTTCAGAATTTATATTTAACATATGCTGATGCTATATTTCAATGCTTGATTGAAGGCGGGAGATGCCATTGATAAAAGTGATAGTAGTAATATGGTGATTTCTGAAATTAGGTGTCGTATTTACATTCGTTAGTGGTTTGTCATCATCTATTGTGTCGTTGTTTTAGTTTTAACTAGAGGGGCGTGTTTGTAGTATATGTCTATTTCGAAGTCGATTCGGTTATGGTTATAAATGTATAGAATGGTTTCAAATTTCGTCTGTTTATTTTCTATGTCGGATTCTGTATTAATAATTCTAAGTTTTTCGTTAATTGTTCGGTGAAATCTTTCTATGTCTGAAATACCGTTTTTGCTAGTAGTGATACCGATTATTACTTTTTCGGATTGTAACTAAGCTTGGAGAGCTGCGCATATAAATGCTGAATCTTTGTCTGCTTTGATTTCGATGGGTTTTCCAATGTCATTAAAAATTTTTATGATTGCTCTTTTAGTTTCGAGCCAATCACGACTGTTTACTTCTGCTAAATTTTCGTATTTTGAATATATGTCAATGCAAGATAAAAATTGTTTGTTGTCGATTAAGTAAAAGTCCATGACGTATTTATTTCTGGGATTGTAGACTTCAAAAGTCAGTTTTCGGTTTTAGATAGATTGCAAATTTCGCATTCGTTAATAATATTTTGTATTAGATTTTGGTGGTCTGGAAAGTATTACTTTTCTCTGAACCAGTTGGTCGATTTTGAATACCGGGGTGGAGTAATTTCTTATGATTTAAACGAATTGTTTTTTAAATTCTGCAAAAGTGAGGATATCTTGTAATTTTGTTGAAGTTCTTATTGTTTTTGTTTTACTATCGGTATTTATAATTTCAGCGTAAGCTTTTTTGGTATATTAAGAGGTTATGAAAGTATAAGACATTATTCTTTGAGCAAAGGTATTCTTTAATAATGTTTTTAGCAAGTGTATCTGTCATTTCTATGTATGTTAAATTTATTTTTGTTTTATAAAAATAATGTCAATTTTGTCTTCGTTACCTTTTATGAATTCAAATTGTCTATTCTATAAGTTTAAAGGTCTTTCTGAAATAGGTATTAAATTTTGATTGTCTTCCTGAGCACTATGAATGGTTGCTCGGGAACTGCTAATTTCTTAACCTAAAAGATTAATGTTTGGTTATTCATTATGTATTATTATTTATTATTCGATTACAAATAATAAAAAAAAAAAAACTAAAGAAAACTACAAAACTACAGCCCTTTTCCATGTCACAGCTTATTTCGCGCACTTCACTTTCAATGACTTTATTGTCCAAAAATTCTTAAATTAGGATAATTATACCCTGAACCCATTGAAAATGAGAAACCAGGGTATAATGATTTTCTTAATATGTATGTAACAGGCAGAAGGAGGCGGACAGACCCTACAAAGTATATATATTCTTGATCAGGGCGACGAGCTGAGTCGATTTAGCCCTGTCCGTCTGTCTGTCTGTCCGTCCGTCTGTTCGTATGTTTGAACGCGTCGATTTTAGAAGATATAACAGCTAGAGACAAAATTTTTTAAAATGTCCGTAAATACATACTTTTTTATCGATAAAAAACTTTATCGAAGATCAATTAAAGAACTACATCTACATTATCTCCTACATCTTTCAAGCTAGAGTCTCCAAATTTAAAACGTATATTAAGATGTATTTTAGATTTCGGTTTTTGTTAAAATTTACCCTCCACCCCTAAATCCACCCCCTCACCCTCATCTTTTTAAAAGTCGTATATCAAATACTAGAGACTTGTGCTTCGGTATACATATACATTTAAACATCATGATTACGCTCTGAAAAATTCATTACGATCGTACGTATACAAATAAAATTATTCAACAAATAAGTTCTCATAATATTGCCAACACTGCAGCGCAACCCAAGCGCAATAGGTTATAAATTTATATCTCCTACATTTTTAGAGCTATAATCTCCAAATTTTAAAAATATATTCCAATGCATTTTATACAATTTCAGTTTTTATATATATTTATATTATATTTTGGATACCGGCTCCAAATTCACCAGAATCCTCAGTGAAGGTCAGATTCTAGCATAGCGAATTGTGAATGATTTGACATATTATATTTTTAAATGCAAAATATTCACCAGAATCCCCAGTGAAGGTCAGATTCTCTTATATTTTTTCAAAAATCGAAATTGAAATTTTAACCATACTATATGTACGTTTTTATTAGTTTGGTTGTTCTTGCACATTTTTAAAGTTACATCAGCAGTTAGTTTGACTTAGATTTGGTAGATGGCACTGTAGCAGTGAATCTATGTCAGTTTTGACATTGAAAATCAGAACAGAAGGGTGGCGTCAAGGTAGAAAGCGCGGCGCTTGATCACGAGGTCTCGGGTTCAAACCCAGAGCGTGTCGTAATTTTTTTTTTAACTGTTTCAAAATTTTTATATATTTAATTAAATGAGTTTTCTTTTTCATTTATATTTTTAAATAAATCGAAATTGAAATTTATACTAAATGTGCTTTTGTATTAGTTTTGTTCAGGGTAGTATCTAGTCGAGCGCTCTCGACTAGAGTTTTCTTACTTGTTTTTTTAACTAATTTTTGTTTAATCACCTCTTTAAATTGTGAATTTATCGAGTTTACTCATTTTCGGGTGATTTCGCTGGAGATTTTTGGCCAATCTTCCAACAGGGCCGTTATGGCCGAATGGCCACGCCAAAATTTGCCCACAAATTTTCTAAAACGTTCAGGTATGGCCAGCGGATTTACCACATGTGGACTGTTCCACATCAGACAGGACTCGTCAATACCCGGTTTATTGTTTTGGTCATTTGCCTGATGCAATCGGGATCGTTCTTCTAGACCCAGTTTTTCTGCATTGTGGTGCTTCTTCTTCTTTAAAAAGGATAGGTACATGTTATTGTTCAAAACTAACTCCCAAGCGCGACTTGCAGGCCCAATCAATGCAACAGCCACTGCCATTGCTCATATTTGGTTTTAGGTGCTGATTTTGGAGCTCAGTATTTGCTAGCGGCAATCATATTAAAACCCACCCGACGCAAATATATTAAATTTCGACTCATGTGCATATATATGGGTCGGATTAGAAGCAATATGCCTGGCGCCCACCAGGGCTTATTATTTATAATAGAAAAAAAACTGAAAACGTTAATACATAATGAATAACCAATAAAAAAGATCTCATTTAAATATTTTGGATTTCTTTACTGGTTTAGCGGGAATACGGTTTTAAAGTTTTACTATGCTGCTGCACGAAATAAGGTGTGAACCTGTGTATAGTGTACTTATGTACACGAAATGGTATATGTATATGAATACAGTGTGTATGAAATCGCAGTGGAATAGCAATTCAATTTTCATGATAGGGTGACAATGAGTGCGGACGTTTACTACAAAACGTAAAGGATAATGTGTATTGTATTTTAGTAAAGCGTAAAAGAGTTGCTCGTGCAACGTAAACGTAAAATTAATTCATACATATATATGTATGTATGTATATACAAGGGAATATGGCGGATCATAATAGCCAGCGTATATATGTATGTACAATTCGACGGAAGTACGGAAGTAAACCCAGATTCATTGTTCGCTTACTACTAATCTACTACTAATCGATTCCGCCAGCCGACGCCTATTCTCCACGGCCCCGGGAGTATAGCGAAACGCCACTCGCGTGGAGTCACAGCGGCGATTCTCGTCCTCCTCTATGTCTACATACATATGCCCAGCGATTGAAAATGCTACGCTACTCCGTAGTTTTTCGTTTTGCTCTCGCTACCGCTCTCGTTTTTGTCGAGAGCCGTAGCAGAGCCGTAGCCTAACAAAAAAAGTTTATGCTCTGCTCTACGAAATGATGTGCTACGCTCTGCCGTAGCGGTAGCTGAAAACGGATAGCGAAAGCGATAGCTGAAAACAGAGAGCGAGATGAAATCATAGGAAGATGAGAACAGAGCCAGATGAGAACATAGCAAGATGATAACAGAGCGAAATAAGAATAAAACATATGTGCTAGAGCGGTATGAGCAGCAGAAGATCTTTTTTGTGTGTTTTTACTGCAATTTTTGGTCGATGTAATATTAACGTAGGCATAAATTGTGTAGTTAAAGAAATCATACAATAAAAAACATTTTATGTAGTTACTAAATTAGAAACTATAGTGAAGACATTAAAAAAAATTTTAAGAAAACCTATTTCAGTCACGAAATTGAAAATAATGCTTAAAATGAACTTATTCTACATGAATATCTACTAATCTTCATTTTCAAACAAGCTTAAATTATCAATAGCACTATCTAAATGATTCGAATTAAGCCGAACTAAAAGTATGTTCTCCAAAGTCTCATGACTTAATCTATTTCGATTATCGGACAGCACCAGTTTCAACGAGGAAAACGCTCTATGGTAACCTGCAAATGTAAAGAAATGTATATATTGTTTTTATTCATTCAAACACAAATACTTACTTGAGTTGGCGGTATAGCAAAACATACTTTGCTTAGGGCATAACGTTCGGGATCGGTTGACTTTATGTATTTCCAGAAACATAAAACATCTGTATTCGCTTTCACACTGGCAACTAAAAAATCGAGTGCTCTTTCTTTTTGTAAATTGTCTATAATATTATGGAATCTGGGGTCCAAATAAAGGCAAGCGTCGAAGCCCACGTTTGACACTAATGTTTTGGTCCGTGCTTCCATACTTTAAAGAAGATTGTTTGCAATTATATAAATTTTTGAATCCTTATTTGAAAAGTATGTCGATAAAATGTCTGGCTAGCTTGCAAGTTAGCCAAACAGCATAAAAATTTCCGTAATGTAACTGCTCTGCTTGGAACTGAACTATTGCCTTTTGTAGTGGAGCCATCATTGTATATAGGACTCCATAAAATCCCATAAAGCGTCATTTGCTTCAAAATGTTCTTCTTCTGTCTGATTTTCCACAATTTCGATTTGATTTAATATACTTTTTGCGTTGTTAGGTTTTTCAACCATGTTGAATGTTGATCCCCATCTTGTAGGACAATCCAATTGAGGTAATTGAAAATTTTTAATTTCAAATAAATCACGGTAGCCGTTTGAATACTTTCAAATGTATCTTGTAAGGTTGCGGCATTGAAATAAACACTTTTTTATAACTGTGTGTTCAATAACATCAAGTGCACAAAGCGGTGCAGTGTGGGCTGCACATTGGCATATTTGTATATCAGCGACAAAGATGTTTTCGGTTTTTTCAAAATTATCAATTTGTCTTGCGTACTCAATATTCTCATAATAAAAGTTTTGTCAAAATCTTCATCGCTTGTGTTAATTTGTGACAAAATATTTGAAGTTTTTAACACATTGGCCCCATTATCCGATGTTATTGATACGATTTGGCTCAGATATATTTCGTACTTTTCTAAAACAGAAATAATTTCCTTAGCAAGATTTTTAGATTTGCTGGTGTCAGCTCCTTTAAGTTCCACTTGTGATTTTATTTCATTTTTGCTTATGAATTGTGCACTGATGCCAAAAATATTTCTCCCAAGATGCGTTGCACTATCAATTTTTAAAGATAATAAGCGATTTTTACTGTTTTGTTTTATTTCAAGTCTAACACTCGCTGCCACGTGTTTAAGAACAGACTTGCATTTGGTTCCATCCAACTTAAAATTTATTCCATGCTTTGTTTCAAGCCCTTGACATATGGGGTCAATAATATTTCGTGCATCCTCTTTGCACTGTCTCTAGCATTTCTCTCTTTGGCGGGCCATCTCCGGGCTCACCTTCAATATTCGATTCGAACGTTTTATTCCCTGGTGGCCGCTCCTTGGGTTCACCTCCACTATCCTCGCTTCGCTTTCATCTCATTCGCCACCGGAAGATCCTCCCTGAGTACTCCGGGCATGCTCAATTCATTCTCAACGGCACCAATTCTTTGCTGAAACTGAAAACGTTAATACATAATGAATAACCAATAAATAAGATCTCATTTAAATATTTTGGATTTCTTTACTGGTTTAGCGGGAATACGGTTTTAAAGTTTTACTATGCTGCTGCACGAAATAAGGTGTGAACCTGTGTATAGTGTACTTATGTACACGAAATGGTATATGTATATGAATACAGTGTGTATGAAATCGCAGTGGAATAGCAATTCAATTTTCATGTAGGGTGACAATGAGTGCGGACGTTTACTACAAAACGTAAAGGATAATGTGTATTGTATTTTAGTAAAGCGTAAAAGAGTTGCTCGTGCAAAGAAATTTGAACAGCTTATTAAGTGTCTAAATATTTACGGATATATATATAGGAATGTAATCGGTGAATAAGACGTAAAATTAATTCATACATATATATGTATGTATGTATATACAAGGGAATATGGCGGATTATAATTGCCAGCGTATATATGTATGTACAATTCGACGGAAGTACGGAAGTAAACCCAGATTCATTGTTCGCTTACTACTAATCTACTACTAATCGATTCCGCCAGCCGACGCCTATTCTCCACGGCCCCGGGAGTATAGCGAAACGCCACTCGCGTGGAGTCACAGCGGCGATTCTCGTCCTCCTCTATGTCTACATACATATGCCCAGCGATTGAAAATGCTACGCTACTCCGTAGTTTTTCGTTTTGCTCTCGCTACCGCTCTCGTTTTTGTCGAGAGCCGTAGCAGAGCCGTAGCCTAACAAAAAAAGTTTATGCTCTGCTCTACGAAATGATGTGCTACGCTCTGCCGTAGCGGTAGCTGAAAACGGATAGCGAAAGCGATAGCTGAAAACAGAGAGCGAGATGAAATCATAGGAAGATGAGAACAGAGCCAGATGAGAACATAGCAAGATGATAACAGAGCGAAATAGGAATAAAACATATGTGCTAGAGCGGTATGAGCAGCAGAAGATCTTTTTTGTGTGTTTTTACTGCAATTTTTGGTCGATGTAATATTAACGTAGGCATAAATTGTGTAGTTAAAGAAATCATACAATAAAAAACATTTTATGTAGTTACTAAATTAGAAACTATAGTGAAGACATTAAAAAAAATTTTAAGAAAACCTATTTCAGTCACGAAATTGAAAATAATGCTTAAAATGAACTTATTCTACATGAATATCTACTAATCTTCATTTTCAAACAAGCTTAAATTATCAATAGCACTATCTAAATGATTCGAATTAAGCCGAACTAAAAGTATGTTCTCCAAAGTCTCATGACTTAATCTATTTCGATTATCGGACAGCACCAGTTTCAACGAGGAAAACGCTCTATGGTAACCTGCAAATGTAAAGAAATGTATATATTGTTTTTATTCATTCAAACACAAATACTTACTTGAGTTGGCGGTATAGCAAAACATACTTTGCTTAGGGCATAACGTTCGGGATCGGTTGACTTTATGTATTTCCAGAAACATAAAACATCTGTATTCGCTTTCACACTGGCAACTAAAAAATCGAGTGCTCTTTCTTTTTGTAAATTGTCTATAATATTATGGAATCTGGGGTCCAAATAAAGGCAAGCGTCGAAGCCCACGTTTGACACTAATGTTTTGGTCCGTGCTTCCATACTTTAAAGAAGATTGTTTGCAATTATATAAATTTTTGAATCCTTATTTGAAAAGTATGTCGATAAAATGTCTGGCTAGCTTGCAAGTTAGCCAAACAGCATAAAAATTTCCGTAATGTAACTGCTCTGCTTGGAACTGAACTATTGCCTTTTGTAGTGGAGCCATCATTGTATATAGGACTCCATAAAATCCCATAAAGCGTCATTTGCTTCAAAATGTTCTTCTTCTGTCTGATTTTCCACAATTTCGATTTGATTTAATATACTTTTTGCGTTGTTAGGTTTTTCAACCATGTTGAATGTTGATCCCCATCTTGTAGGACAATCCAATTGAGGTAATTGAAAATTTTTAATTTCAAATAAATCACGGTAGCCGTTTGAATACTTTCAAATGTATCTTGTAAGGTTGCGGCATTGAAATAAACACTTTTTTATAACTGTGTGTTCAATAACATCAAGTGCACAAAGCGGTGCAGTGTGGGCTGCACATTGGCATATTTGTATATCAGCGACAAAGATGTTTTCGGTTTTTTCAAAATTATCAATTTGTCTTGCGTACTCAATATTCTCATAATAAAAGTTTTGTCAAAATCTTCATCGCTTGTGTTAATTTGTGACAAAATATTTGAAGTTTTTAACACATTGGCCCCATTATCCGATGTTATTGATACGATTTGGCTCAGATATATTTCGTACTTTTCTAAAACAGAAATAATTTCCTTAGCAAGATTTTTAGATTTGCTGGTGTCAGCTCCTTTAAGTTCCACTTGTGATTTTATTTCATTTTTGCTTATGAATTGTGCACTGATGCCAAAAATATTTCTCCCAAGATGCGTTGCACTATCAATTTTTAAAGATAATAAGCGATTTTTACTGTTTTGTTTTATTTCAAGTCTAACACTCGCTGCCACGTGTTTAAGAACAGACTTGCATTTGGTTCCATCCAACTTAAAATTTATTCCATGCTTTGTTTCAAGCCCTTGACATATGGGGTCAATAATATTTCGTGCATCCTCTTTGCACTGTCTCTAGCATTTCTCTCTTTGGCGGGCCATCTCCGGGCTCACCTTCAATATTCGATTCGAACGTTTTATTCCCTGGTGGCCGCTCCTTGGGTTCACCTCCACTATCCTCGCTTCGCTTTCATCTCATTCGCCACCGGAAGATCCTCCCTGAGTACTCCGGGCATGCTCAATTCATTCTCAACGGCACCAATTCTTTGCTGAAACTGAAAACGTTAATACATAATGAATAACCAATAAATAAGATCTCATTTAAATATTTTGGATTTCTTTACTGGTTTAGCGGGAATACGGTTTTAAAGTTTTACTATGCTGCTGCACGAAATAAGGTGTGAACCTGTGTATAGTGTACTTATGTACACGAAATGGTATATGTATATGAATACAGTGTGTATGAAATCGCAGTGGAATAGCAATTCAATTTTCATGTAGGGTGACAATGAGTGCGGACGTTTACTACAAAACGTAAAGGATAATGTGTATTGTATTTTAGTAAAGCGTAAAAGAGTTGCTCGTGCAAAGAAATTTGAACAGCTTATTAAGTGTCTAAATATTTACGGATATATATATAGGAATGTAATCGGTGAATAAGACGTAAAATTAATTCATACATATATATGTATGTATGTATATACAAGGGAATATGGCGGATTATAATTGCCAGCGTATATATGTATGTACAATTCGACGGAAGTACGGAAGTAAACCCAGATTCATTGTTCGCTTACTACTAATCTACTACTAATCGATTCCGCCAGCCGACGCCTATTCTCCACGGCCCCGGGAGTATAGCGAAACGCCACTCGCGTGGAGTCACAGCGGCGATTCTCGTCCTCCTCTATGTCTACATACATATGCCCAGCGATTGAAAATGCTACGCTACTCCGTAGTTTTTCGTTTTGCTCTCGCTACCGCTCTCGTTTTTGTCGAGAGCCGTAGCAGAGCCGTAGCCTAACAAAAAAAGTTTATGCTCTGCTCTACGAAATGATGTGCTACGCTCTGCCGTAGCGGTAGCTGAAAACGGATAGCGAAAGCGATAGCTGAAAACAGAGAGCGAGATGAAATCATAGGAAGATGAGAACAGAGCCAGATGAGAACATAGCAAGATGATAACAGAGCGAAATAGGAATAAAACATATGTGCTAGAGCGGTATGAGCAGCAGAAGATCTTTTTTGTGTGTTTTTACTGCAATTTTTGGTCGATGTAATATTAACGTAGGCATAAATTGTGTAGTTAAAGAAATCATACAATAAAAAACATTTTATGTAGTTACTAAATTAGAAACTATAGTGAAGACATTAAAAAAAATTTTAAGAAAACCTATTTCAGTCACGAAATTGAAAATAATGCTTAAAATGAACTTCTTCTACATGAATATCTACTAATCTTCATTTTCAAACAAGCTTAAATTATCAATAGCACTATCTAAATGATTCGAATTAAGCCGAACTAAAAGTATGTTCTCCAAAGTCTCATGACTTAATCTATTTCGATTATCGGACAGCACCAGTTTCAACGAGGAAAACGCTCTATGGTAACCTGCAAATGTAAAGAAATGTATATATTGTTTTTATTCATTCAAACACAAATACTTACTTGAGTTGGCGGTATAGCAAAACATACTTTGCTTAGGGCATAACGTTCGGGATCGGTTGACTTTATGTATTTCCAGAAACATAAAACATCTGTATTCGCTTTCACACTGGCAACTAAAAAATCGAGTGCTCTTTCTTTTTGTAAATTGTCTATAATATTATGGAATCTGGGGTCCAAATAAAGGCAAGCGTCGAAGCCCACGTTTGACACTAATGTTTTGGTTCGTGCTTCCATACTTTAAAGAAGATTGTTTGCAATTATATAAATTTTTGAATCCTTATTTGAAAAGTATGTCGATAAAATGTCTGGCTAGCTTGCAAGTTAGCCAAACAGCATAAAAATTTCCGTAATGTAACTGCTCTGCTTGGAACTGAACTATTGCCTTTTGTAGTGGAGCCATCATTGTATATAGGACTCCATAAAATCCCATAAAGCGTCATTTGCTTCAAAATGTTCTTCTTCTGTCTGATTTTCCACAATTTCGATTTGATTTAATATACTTTTTGCGTTGTTAGGTTTTTCAACCATGTTGAATGTTGATCCCCATCTTGTAGGACAATCCAATTGAGGTAATTGAAAATTTTTAATTTCAAATAAATCACGGTAGCCGTTTGAATACTTTCAAATGTATCTTGTAAGGTTGCGGCATTGAAATAAACACTTTTTTATAACTGTGTGTTCAATAACATCAAGTGCACAAAGCGGTGCAGTGTGGGCTGCACATTGGCATATTTGTATATCAGCGACAAAGATGTTTTCGGTTTTTTCAAAATTATCAATTTGTCTTGCGTACTCAATATTCTCATAATAAAAGTTTTGTCAAAATCTTCATCGCTTGTGTTAATTTGTGACAAAATATTTGAAGTTTTTAACACATTGGCCCCATTATCCGATGTTATTGATACGATTTGGCTCAGATATATTTCGTACTTTTCTAAAACAGAAATAATTTCCTTAGCAAGATTTTTAGATTTGCTGGTGTCAGCTCCTTTAAGTTCCACTTGTGATTTTATTTCATTTTTGCTTATGAATTGTGCACTGATGCCAAAAATATTTCTCCCAAGATGCGTTGCACTATCAATTTTTAAAGATAATAAGCGATTTTTACTGTTTTGTTTTATTTCAAGTCTAACACTCGCTGCCACGTGTTTAAGAACAGACTTGCATTTGGTTCCATCCAACTTAAAATTTATTCCATGCTTTGTTTCAAGCCCTTGACATATGGGGTCAATAATATTTCGTGCATCCTCTTTGCACTGTCTCTAGCATTTCTCTCTTTGGCGGGCCATCTCCGGGCTCACCTTCAATATTCGATTCGAACGTTTTATTACCTGGTGGCCGCTCCTTGGGTTCACCTCCACTATCCTCGCTTCGCTTTCATCTCATTCGCCACCGGAAGATCCTCCCTGAGTACTCCGGGCATGCTCAATTCATTCTCAACGGCACCAATTCTTTGCGAAAGCATCATGGTACGACAACGGCATCGCGTTCACATGCTTGGAACGAGGCGTGCGCACAAGACCGCCATCAGTTCCGGCTCTTGTCCCTCTTTATACTCATTCACGAAGTGAATTAGTATATTGCTTTTGTGCAATGTCCGTCTTGCTGTCCGTCCGTCTGTCCGTATGAACGCAGTTTATTTCGCCGCTATTGAAGCCAGAAACTTGAAATTTGAACACATACTCGTGTATAACTCCGATTTATAAAGTGCTACAATTTTCCTGATCCGCCCACTAGAAGCGTGGCAAATCGGAAAATGCATTTTCCGATATACCAGAAATTATGTTAGTTGAAGAACTAGATAGTTGAAATTTGGTATGTAGATCCACGTTGACCCCCCAAGTCCAAAAAGCTATGGTGGATATATCTACGCCCATTGGGGGCGTGGCAAATCAGATAAAACTGTTTCTCCTAAAGTTCTAAAGCTAGAACGTTAAAATTTTGCACGTGAGCTAATGCTATAATTCTATAATGACTGATAAACAAATTTTATGTCCACGCCTACTAGGAGCGTGGCAAATCGGACCTGAAGATATAGTGATTTCTTTTTTGTAAATTGCAAATTTTGTTATTTTAGCTTCTTTTATATTTTTATACCCTGAACCCATTGAAAATGGGAAATCAGGGTATAATGGTTTTGTTAAAAGTATGTAACAGGCAGAAGGAGGCGTGGCAGACCCCACAAAGTATATATATTCTTGATCAGGGCGACAAGCTGAGTCGATTTAACCCTGTCCGTCCGTCCGTCCGTCTGTCCGTATGTATGAACGCGTCGATTTCAGAAGATATAAGAGCTAGAGACTTCAACTTTTTTTTTAAAATGTCCGTATATATCACGCGGATATCGAGTTTATCACTAAAAAACGATAACTCATTCCGATACTTTTTTATCGATAAAAAACCTTATCGAAGATCACTAAAAATATTTTATCTCCTACATCTTTCAAGCTCCAAATTTAAAATGTATATAAAGATGTATTTTATACAATTTCGGTTTTTGTTAAAATTTACCCCTCACCCCTAAATCCACCCCCTCACCCTCATCTTTGTAAAAGTCGTATATCAAATACTAGAGACTTGTGCTTCGGTATACACATACATTTTAACATCATGATTACGTTCTGAAAGTTTCATTATGATCGTACGTCTAGAAATTAAATTATTCAACAAATAAGTTCTCATAATATTGCCAACATTGCAATGCAACCCAAGCGCAATCGCCTGTATATGCGAGTGTGTGTGTGTGTGCGTGTGTTTTTTCTAATTATTATTGAAATATCAGTTGCTTGTAGGGTTCAGGGGATCTCGTAGTCGAGCAGTCTCGACTAGAGCTTTCTTTCTTGTTTAAATACTTAAATTTTACTTTCAAATTTTATAAAAATCTTTCCTTCCGTGTTATCAATGCCTATTAAGCCTATTTGTATATACAAGTGCATACATAGGTAGCTCAAGCATAAAAATGTCGCAATTTGATAGTACAAATGCCGATTGCCACGCCCCTAGTGGCCGTAGACACCTCATATTTCGCCAGTTCTTAGAAAGAGCTAACGGTAACGGTAAATGCGAAATTTGAATGCTTACGCTCAAAAAATGTGAAAATTATAGGGTATTTTTCGATATGCCACGCCCACAAAGAGGCGTGACAATTATTTATTGGGGCATCGATAGAGGACGTTACCAGTAGCTCAACTATCCAAATTTGAAGCTTTTAGCTCTTAAACTGTAGAAGATATAAAGTTTTGCGGTTTGCAAACGCCCCGCGGACATATATCTACTAAAGCTTGTTGGACTTGGGAGGTCAACTCGCGTAGATATACCAAATTTCAAGCTCTAGCATCAATAGTGCCTAGAATTACAGTTTTATCTGATTTGCCACGCCCCCAATGGGCGTAGATATATCTACCATAGTTTTTTGGACTTGGGGGGGTCAACGTGGATTTACATACCAAATTTCATTTATCTAGCTCTTCAACTAACATGATTTCTGGTATATCGGAAAATGCATTTTCCGATTTGCCACGCTTCTAGTGGGCGGATCAGGAAAATTTTAGCTCTTTATAAATCGGAGTTATACACGAGTATGTGTTCAAATTTCAAGTTTCTAGCTTCAATAGCGGCGAAATAAACTGAGTTCATACGGACAGACAGCAAGACGGATATTGCACAAAAGCAATATACTAATTCAATTCAATATTATAGCCACTACAACTTTTATAATTACTATTATAAGTCTAACACTATTTGTAATCATTAAATTTAAGACAATATATAAGAAAATTATCATAAGATATGAAACAGCCATAACATCAAGTAATTCAACACCAGAAGAGCAACTACTCCCCGAAACTCTTTCACCATTAGAAACCATACCACAATTGTATTCTACATTTTCCGCCTGAGGACAGGCTACTCTCTTTAGGATGGGCAAGTAATATATCCATCAGCACTCACACACACTTAAACACAACACCAAAGCCACGATCGCAACTACTCATAAACAAATCGGCCACTTATAAACAAATCGCCCATGCGTCCGCTTAGAAAAAATCATCCGATCATCCACTCATATAAACAAGTCGCACTCCAACGCATCGAAACCTTTCTTGTGGGAACTGCATATTCAGAATTTTTGGCAGCGATCAGGACACTCACTTCACCAAAATCACGCCACCATCGATATACATTTCTAGCTATATAAGACAAACAAATTTTCAATCAGCAGTTTAGTTTCCATATAGCTCTAATACCACTCTTACATCGCGTAAGAATAATTGTACTCCGTTATAAGTTTTATTTAAGAAATAATTTTTTTGTATTTAAACTATAACGTCGGTCTTATTATTATATATGAACGAATACACTTGACTAAGATGGTGTTTAGTTTCGTATTGATCTTTATTATTCTGAGCCTGGGTTTATATACCCAGACTCATGTATAATTTCAACCCTTAAATCTAATGTATCTATTGCTGAGTGTGTAAGGCTCAGCATTGGGCTATTACATATTCTTATCTTATCGCTGAGTGTGTAAGACTCCGCGTTGGTCTATTAGCTATTCTTATCCTATCGCTGAGTTTGTAAGGCTCAGCGCTCGTCTCCTTCGTAATCTGACTCTGGGGTTGCAAGGGTTGGTCTTCATTTGTATATTTATGCAGTCCGTACATGTGGCCCTTATCGCTATCACAGCGCACTACCTGCTAGTCGCTGAGTGCGTCGGAGGCATGTATACGATCATCGTATATTCATATGTTCATGCCTGAACATTCTGCGGGGGGCCAAGTGTGTAACTTCCGCAATTGCTGTCTGTGGAAATCTTAATAATATACAGGACAAATACAAATTTGATAATTGTTAATATTCTTGACGAAATGATCATCAATCCAATCCTTATGTTCGTGCCTGAACATTCTGCGGGGCCCAGAGAGTGTGACATCCAGATAAACCGAGTGTGCCACCAGTACCTTGGACTTTTGCTTAGGTGGCGGCTCCCATGCCAAGTGAAGTCGAGCCTCTTTGAAGAACTTCCGCGGTTTTTGGGTGTCATCATTTGTTGCATTAGTATAGCTGAGTGCATCTGTTGAGGAAGTTGTCAATCGTTTCATTGTTGCCGAAGCCAAAGCCTCCAAATGGTAGATATCCTTCGTTTGATCCTGATGCTTTAGAACAGATATTGATTCGCTTGTAGTAATTATGGTTGTTTCCTTTAAAATGTTGCTGCTACTTCCAATTGAATCCCTTTCCGATGTAATTGTACTTGCAGTTTTAATCTCCATAGTTGATAGCGCTGCTGTGGTCATCACTGGAGAGTTTGAGTCGGTATTGTCACTGTTCTCTTCAGCTGCACATCCAGCCGCTGTTGCAGTCTCCGCAGAAGTTTGCTCTTCCGTCGTGCTCCCAACTGTGGAAATATCATCCATTGGTCGAACTTCCAATTGGATATCTGTTGATGTATCTTCAGCGATACTCAACGTCGATGTCGAAGTTGTGGCAGAAATTCCATTCTTGTCCTCATCTTCTATGCCCTCCGAATCCAATGTCGGAGTTGGTGGAGCCCAGATCTTCTTTATTGATCTCTTGTCTTCACCCTGCTTTGTTTTTGTTGTTACTACTTGAAGTTTATTTTCTTGTTCTGTAGATTCAGTTATATATCTTCCCATGTGGGGGCTTGCCGGCGGGTTGAAATCCCACTTTTTGAACACAATTGCATCCAAAGCTGCCTGAGATGCTAGCATCTCATCAGCGGTGACCTCGTCACTGTTATCGGAGGTGCTCACGTAATTTCGGATACTGCCTTCATCATCATTCTTCAGCAGTTCCTTGTCCACTGGCAAATAACGTTTGTAGCGTCTGCATAAACAGTCCCACGCTAACTTATAGTTACCTTTTCCCATTGCGAAATTGCTTATCATTTGTACATCTTCTCCTTTGACATACATTTGCAAGTATAGCAGTTTCGTTTTGTCGCTGATATCCTTTCTGTTGTGGATTATTTTGGTGAACTGCTCAAAGAACGTCGGCCACGCCTTAGGACTTCCATTAAAGTAAGGAAGTGTTGGTCTCTGTCGCTTTGGAGTGTCTTCTTTTATGTTTTGCAGTGCACTTATTTTTCTTTCCAGCTTTTTAGACACTGTGTACACTTTGACTTCCAGTGCGTCTATGCCATCGATTTCATGGACACGCTTATCATATTTATCCTCCAAATCGGTAAGCGTTGACTGGACTTTATTCCAGAGGAACTCTAGCGTTTCTTTGCTGTCTAGAGCATCCTCCTGGTTGCTGAGCTCAATGTTGGCCTGCACTTCTTCAATGTGCAGCCATACTCTTTGAACTCTTATGCCCAAAAGGTTAAGCAACTTCACCATTGGGCTCGACCAACCGAATAAAAACATCTCTTGCGTTGATGTTTCCGGTATCGTTGCCCAGCTATGAAGTTGGCCTGTGTCTATGGCGTGATCGGCAACTTTGGTCCTGAATTCTGCCATTATGCCATCAAATATTTCTTGTTAAATATTGATGATTGACGACACAGTTGTGTGTTTATTGTAGATCCATTGGCTTTTCCCGTTGGAGGTTTTTTTGTTTTGATCACTAGGTTGATCTTGCTGTGCCTCGACTCACAGCTTGGGTTGGTAAGCCAATGCACAAATCTACTATTATTTAGCACTTCACTTTGTACTAAACACAAACACTTTTCCTTGTGGACTGCATTGAAGTATTAAAAATACTTCATCCGGCTCGAAGGACCATGAACGAATACACTTGACTAAGATGGTGTTTAGTTTCGTATTGATCTTTATTATTCTGAGCCTGGGTTTATATACCCAGACTCATGTATAATTTCAACCCTTAAATCTAATGTATCTATTGCTGAGTGTGTAAGGCTCAGCATTGGGCTATTACATATTCTTATCTTATCGCTGAGTGTGTAAGACTCCGCGTTGGTCTATTAGCTATTCTTATCCTATCGCTGAGTTTGTAAGGCTCAGCGCTCGTCTCCTTCGTAATCTGACTCTGGGGTTGCAAGGGTTGGTCTTCATTTGTATATTTATGCAGTCCGTACATGTGGCCCTTATCGCTATCACAGCGCACTACCTGCTAGTCGCTGAGTGCGTCGGAGGCATGTATACGATCATCGTATATTCATATGTTCATGCCTGAACAATATATGTATATATAAATATATATATATATATATATATATATATATATATATATATATATATATATATATATATATATATATATATATATATATATATATATATATATATATATATATATATATGTTTATATTCCAATTGTGATGGGAATCAGGGTATAATGGTTTTGTAAAAAGTATGTAACAGGCAGAAGGAGCCGTGGCATACTCCACAAAGTATATATATTCTTGATCAGGGCGACGAGCTTCCGTAAAATGTAAATAAAGAATGAAATAAAAAATATAATTAAAAACTATATTTCAAAATTTTTACATATATGTATATTCCCCAAATGCCTAAAACATGATTTAAACATTTTTTATTATATTATTATATTGGTAACCCTTTTTATTTAATTATATCAAATTATTTTTTTTTTAATATTATGTAGTTTTTTTTTCATCCTTTTTAATACATGCAAACTATATACCATACACATGCACATGCATATATATAAATACCCGAAAACACGTAAAAGAGAAAAACTTGAAGCAACAGCTAGTTAAGAACAAGCACTGAAAATGTAATGGACTAGTTAACGTTAATTTAAAGAATAAATGTATCTTTTGGAATTTTGTGAGTCCTAGGCTAGGACTATAGCTTTGGCATAGAAGAGAGTCGAGGCAATTTTTTCCAGTCCAAGATTTGCATAATGCGCTATCTTAGCAGAACTCCATGTCTGATCGTTCGGGTCGAGCGCAACTGAGTACACCCGATTCGCATTTAATTAAACGCAGTGCCTCTGCATCTTCCATTTTATCCGGGAAACTACAGACCACCAGCACTTTCAAGCGTCCGGTCGTCACCCGGTCCAGTCCGAAGCCAGAGAGGCTGCAGTAACTTTAGGAGTACTTATAGACCCATATTCAGAAACTGGCGAAATACGGCAGAGGGGGACACAAACATCCAGAATAGAGTTTAGGGTTTAATAAAAAAACGATGCTGTCAAATTAATATCATTCCACTCATATAAAATAGACCAGTCTGTTGAATTAATTAATTCACTAAGCAAAACAAAATCGCATTTACGTTAACAACGACTAGGTTTAGAAGGCAAAGGTGGATAACTGAGATGATCATCAACAGGAGTCGATCTCACGACATTAAAGAGCGAATCGTGATTAGTAAACACCAGATCAAGTGTGCGATTTAGGTGATTAGAAATAGAGTTAATCTGAAACAGAGACAGGTTAAACAATTCATCAAAAAGATAGTGATCAATTGTCGGAATAAAGTAATTTGTATTACAAGTTGCTGACCAAGAAGTGTTGGGAATGTTAAAATCCCCCAACACAAGAAGCAAGTCTTTATCATTCACATGCTCATAAACATCTTTAATAAAATTTATATGATGAGCATAAACTTGTAAATCAGAAGAAGGAGGGATATAAGAACTAGTGATAAACGCGATGGGAGAGTTAATTTAACCCCTAAAATCTCTGTATCATGAAGGTACGAAAAGGTAATCACATCAGAGAGGATACTGGATTTAACCGCAATTAGCACTCCACCTCCTTTGCGCATTGAAAAATCAAGTCTAAATATAGTGAAATTATTTTAAAGTATGTTATTATTAGGAATATTATTACCTAGCCACGTTTGCTTTTGAGGAGAGACGACTAGTAAGGAAATGTTGGGAGTGGCTGAAATTACCACTCATGGCTTCAAAACGATTGGAAAAGATTATCATTTTTGAACAGAAACCTAAGTATCAATAGCAGCCACAAGAGAAGAAGCAATAGCTTCAGGAACAGGTCATATAGGATCAAGCGAGTAAGAGCGGATGACAAAACTGAAGCGCAAGGTGAGGGAGGGGCAAGCGAATTAGGTGATGGTGATGGTACAGAGGGAGGTACAAACAACGACAAAGACACCAAATGAGGTGGGGGACTCTCGAAATTATACTGGGTTAGTGTTTCTTCAGCAGCAGCCATATCACTGGATAACTGCTTAAAAATCTTTTTCAGTTTTAAAAACTGAGCCTTTACAGCGCTGTACATTTTAGAAAAATTGATCTGTCTTTCTAAACAAATCGGACAAGACCAGCGTACACCCCAACTACCAATTTTTACCTATGACATAATCTTGTCGTAGTCACGACCAGTGAGACCTGCGCTTTTAATATGCATCATATTATTGCACAGCCAGCAATTGACAAATTGCGCTTGTGCAGAGTCCATTGCCTGCCTGAACGTACAAGACTTTTTGCAGCAGCTCATATTGGCAATTGGGAACAAAGAGAGTAAAATATGTATACAGAGCGAGTCCAACAACAATCAGCCGTTGAAGAGCAGAACGAAAGATTATGTTGAGAGAGATAGTCAGCAACAAAACATCCCTTACAGAGCGTAACGAATGAAACACAGCACGAGAACCGAAATCGAAAGAGCAAGTAAGCTCACACTCACACTAACTAACGTGTAACAAGTAAAGACAGGGAGAGTGCCAGAAAACTCTCACTGAGAACTCTCTCTCTCAATACAAAACTCACGCATTTGATTAGAAAGATATTCTCTGCCATTGTCAATATATGGATTTACAACTTTATAGTTAGGGCGAGCTTCACTTTTTGCAATGAAGTCTTAAAATACAAAAATTATAACTGATTTATTAAGTATGATAAACAGTAATGTGTGAATTGATCAATAAAAACAACATTGTAATTGTTATTATCAATAGTTGATTGTACCACACACATGATCTAAATACTTATATTTTTCAAATTTCAATCGACTCTGTTTTCCTTTTATACAAGCTACACAAAGTTCATTGTATGATTTAACATTATTTAATAGATTTATATCTTCAACTAAGCTATTGCGTTTGATTTCTAAAAATACTTTTATATGCCCTAACCTTTCATGCCATAATCGATACTCTGCACTTTTTGAAATGCCTGATGTGAATATTTTCCCATTTAATTAAAATCACATATTCACATATTGAATACCAATGTGTTTCGTGTTACAATGATTCCTTCCGGGTTAAATTCAATTGTGAGTCCAGCGTCTTGCATCTTCTTTACTGATATTAGGTTATGTGGATACATCTTTGAGTAATATATTGTTTCCAGAGCTGTTAAGGTCAAACACTCCTCTTGTCGCATTAACAAATTCACCACGCTTTGCAATTTCAATTGAAAATGAAAATCAAGTGCTCGTAATCAGAAAACAATGTAATGTATTTAATAAGATGGTCTAAAGCTCACGAGTCCAGAATAAAATCTACCTCACTTGAGTTAATATTTTAATACCCTGAACCCATAACCTGAACCCATTGAAAATGGAATCATCGCAGACCCCATAACGTTTATATATTATTGATCAGGACGACGAGCTGTGTCGATATAGCCCGGTCCACCTGTTTGTATGAACGCAATATATTTCGGCACTATTGAAGCTAGAAAATATACTCATATATATTATTTACAAAGTGTTAAAATTTTCCGGATCCGCCCAATAGGGCCGTGGCAAATCAAATGCCTAGAATTACAGTTTTATCTGATTTGTCACGCCCCAAATGGGCGTAGATATATCTATCATAGTTTTTTGGACTTGGGGGGTCAACGTGGATTTACATACCAAATTTCATTTATCTAGCTCTTCAACTAACATGATTTCTGGTATATCGGAAAATGCATTTTCCGATTTGCCACGCTTCTAGTGGGTGGATCAGGAAAATTTTAGCACTTTATAAATCGGAGTTATACACGAGTATGTGTTTAAATTTCAAGTCTCTAGCTTCAATAGCGGCGAAATAAACTGCGTTCATACGGACAGACGGACGGACAGCAAGACGGACATTGCACAGAAGCAATATACTAATTCACTTCGTGAATGAGTATAAAGAGGGACAAGAGCCGGAACTGATGGCGGTCTTGTGCGCACGCCTCGTTCCAAGCGTGTGAACGCGATGCCGTTATTGTACCATGATGCTTTTGCAAAGAATTGGTGCCGTTGAGAATGTACTGAGCATGCCCGGAGTACTCAGAGAGGATCTTCCGGTGGCGAATGAGATGAAAGCGAGGCGAGGATCGTGGAGGTGGACCCAAGGAGCGGCCACCAGGGAATAAAACGTTCGAATCGGATATTGAAGGTGAGCCTGGAGATGGCCCGCCAAAGAGAGAAATGCTAGAGACAGTGCAAAGAGGATGCACGAAATCCACGCCCGGTAACAAAGGAGGGCCGGATGAGTTGGAAGACGAGTAAAAGGACTTTTAGGAGCGAGGTTTGCGCTCTTGGAAGACGTCAGAGGAGTGACGCACATAGCCGAGCATAGCATCCGAATGAAGGACGACAAGCCTCTGAAGGAGGGGCACTACACTGAGAATCCGGCTATGCGGAAAGTGATCGATGAATGGGAGGACGAGTAGCTTCGAGCTGGGGCCATTGAGCCGTCGATGAGCCCAAACAGAGCAGAGATCAGAAGTGTCATAGAAATTGGAGACCGTTTTGTAAACATAAATAAGCATCGCAGCCCAGCTGCATAAGATAAGCAAACCTTGACCCAGCACACTGAATATTGTAAACACAATTAATCATAGCCAGAAAATAGTATAAGAAGCCTTTTAGAATTGAGTAAGAAAAACCGTTTTATTTTTGATTTCAAATAAAGAACATGTATTGAACTGTATGAAGATAATACATAATTAGCGTAGCCGGTAAACGGAGTAACATAATTCGAAACTTTTTTGTGAAATCTTATAAAAGTGAACAAAAATAAAAAACGGAGTAACGAAATTCGAAAATTGTTTGTGAAATTTTATAAAAGTGAACAAAAATAATAATCGGGGTAGGTTTTGTGAAATCGTATAAAATGAACAAAACTAAATGAAGAAGCGAATAATACAACTCAATAAAATGGAAAATCAAAAATAATAATCGGGGTAGGTTTTTTGAAATCGTATAAAATGAACAAAACTAAATGAAGAAGCGAATAATACAACTCAATAAAATGGAAAACCAACAACAAATATTTGAAATGCAGTAATGTATTCAATTATTAACGAATGTAATCATCGCAAGAGAAGGTGAAGGCAGAAACCCAATTAAAAATCAAAGAAACTGCATAGAGAAGCAAACGAGATACCTACCAACATTTAATAGGCAGGATGGAACTTTACATGGATTCGTGTCTGCAGTGGACCAGATTATGAAGGAACTATACTTAATATTAACCCACCAGCAAATTGGACGGAATGTAAACATCGTTTGAGACATCATTATAGACCAAGAACGGATCAGATGGGATTAACTAGGAAAATCAATAATTTAAGAGTAACAAGCGTAAGAGACCTTGATAACAAAATAAATAAATAAAATAATAATAATAAAATAAATAAATAATAAATAAATTGAGGAAATTACTGATTTTTCGGTCTTTGAAAATAATATTAGATTAATTGATATTTTAAGTGGATTATTAATTCAAAGAGTTAAAGAATTAGCTTGTGGCCCGATGGCAATCGCCTTAATGAACAAAACAACTTTAACAGATTAAGAAATGAACTTTCTAATTTCGTTGGTCTAAATTTTTGAAATTTGAATCGAAAATTATTAATAAAAAATGACAATAATTATCCATCAAACTATAATAACATACAATTTAACCAGAACTCAATAAAAGATACAGACAACAGAAATTACAACGAAAATAATCAACAACAAAGCCATAACATAAGACAAAATCAGAATTTTAAGGAATCTAATTTTAGTAGATACTGGAACTAATATAAGTATATTGAATACTAAAAATATATGTAAATCAAAGTATAAAATAATCGGTTGAATCCCGCGGGCTACGGGGTGAGGCGCTCGCTCCAAGTTTCGACCACTTCGGCGCGGTGCTCCAGGCGACGCCCCACCACCTTCCCCATGTAGCTGGCACTCACCGGCGGGGGTGCAGTCATCTCCTCGTCCTCCGAGTCGGAGATTACTATCGTTTCGTCCCGCGCCTATTCCTCCCTAGTAGGAGTAGACATAAAATGTGTTTATCAGTCATTATAGAATTATAGCACTAGCTCAGGTGCAAAATTTCAACTTTCTAGCTTTAGAACTTTAGGAGATACAGTTTTATCTGATTTGCCACGCCCCCAATGGGCGTAGATATATCCACCATTGCTTTTTTGACTTGGGGGGTCAACGTGGATCTACATACCAAATTTCAACTATCTAGCTCTTCAACTAACATGATTTCTGGTATATCGGAAAATGCATTTTCCGATTTGCCACGCTTCTAGTGGGCGGATCAGGAAAATTTTAGCTCTTTATAAATCGGAGTTATACACGAGTATGTGTTCAAATTTCAAGTTTCTAGCTTCAATAGCGGCGAAATAAACTGAGTTCATACGGACAGACAGCAAGACGGATATTGCACAAAAGCAATATACTAATTCAATTCAATATTATAGCCACTACAACTTTTATAATTACTATTATAAGTCTAACACTATTTGTAATCATTAAATTTAAGACAATATATAAGAAAATTATCATAAGATATGAAACAGCCATAACATCAAATAATTCAACACCAGAAGAGCAACTACTCCCCGAAACTCTTTCACCATTAGAAACCATACCACAATTGTATTCTACATTTTCCGCCTGAGGACAGGCTACTCTCTTTAGGATGGGCAAGTAATATATCCATCAGCACTCACACACACTTAAACACAACACCAAAGCCACGATCGCCCTAGCAACTACTCATAAACAAATCGGCCACTTATAAACAAATCGCCCATGCGTCAGCTTAGAAAAAATCATCCGATCATGCACTCATATAAACAAGTCGCACTCCAACGCATCGAAACCTTTCTTGTGGGAACTGCATATTCAGAATTTTTGGCAGCGATCAGGACACTCACTTCACCAAAATCACGCCACCATCGATATACATTTCTAGCTATATAAGACAAACAAATTTTCAATCAGCAGTTTAGTTTCCATATAGCTCTAATACCACTCTTACATCGCGTAAGAATAATTGTACTCCGTTATAAGTTTTATTTAAGAAATAATTTTTTTGTATTTAAACTATAACAACGGTCTTATTATTATATATGTATATATAAATATATATATATATATATGTTTATATTCCCATTGTGATGGGAATCAGGTTATTATGGTTTTGTAAAAAGTATGTAACAGGCAGAAGGAGCCGTGGCATACTCCACAAAGTATATATTCTTGATCAGGGCGACGAGCTTCCGTAAAATGTAAATAAAGAATGAAATAAAAAATATAATTAAAAACTATATTTCAAAATTTTTACATTATGTATATTCCCCAAATGCCTAAAACATGATTTAAACATTTTTTATTATATTATTATATTGGTAACCCTTTTTATTTAATTATATCAAATTATTTTTTTTTTTTTAATATTATGTAGTTTTTTTTTCATCCTTTTTAATACATGCAAACTATATACCATACACATGCACATACATATATATAAATACCCGAAAACACGTAAAAGAGAAAAACTTGAAGCAACAGCTAATTAAGAACAAGCACTGAAAATGTAATGGACTAGTTAACGTTAATTTAAAGAATAAATGTATCTTTTGGAATTTTGTGAGTCCTAGGCTAGGACTATAGCTTTGGCATAGAAGAGAGTCGAGGCAATTTTTTCCAGTCCAAGATTTGCATAATGCGCTATTTTAGCAGAACTCCATGTCTGATCTTTCGGGTCGAGCGCAACTGAGTACACCCGATTCGCATTTAATTAAACGCAGTGCCTCTGCATCTCCCATTTTATCCGGGAAACTACAGACCACCAGCACTTTCAAGCGTCCGGTCGTCACCCGGTCCAGTCCGAAGCCAGAGAGGCTGCAGTAACTTTAGGAGTACTTATAGACCCATATTCAGAAACTGGCGAAATACGGCAGAGGGGGACACAAACATCCAGAATAGAGTTTAGGGTGGAATAAAAAAACGATGCTGTCAAATTAATATCATTCCACTCATATAAAATAGACCAGTCTGTTGAATTAATTAATTCACTAAGCAAAACAAAATCGCATTTACGTTAACAACGACTAGGTTTAGAAGGCAAAGGTGGATAACTGAGATGATCATCAACAGGAGTCGATCTCACGACATTAAAGAGCGAATCGTGATTAGTAAACACCAGATCAAGTGTGCGATTCAGGTGATTAGAAATAGAGTTAATCTGAAACAGAGACAGGTTAAACAATTCATCAAAAAGATAGTGATCAATTGTCGGAATAAAGTAATTTGTATTACAAGTTGCTGACCAAGAAGTGTTGGGAATGTTAAAATCCCCCAACACAAGAAGCAAGTCTTTATCATTCACATGCTCATAAACATCTTTAATAAAATTTATATGATGAGCATAAACTTGTAAATCAGAAGAAGGAGGGATATAAGAACTAGTGATAAACGCGATGGGAGAGTTAATTTAACCCCTAAAATCTCTGTATTATGAAGGTACGAAAAGGTAATCACATCAGAGAGGATACTGGATTTAACCGCAATTAGCACTCCACCTCCTCTGCGCATTGAAAAATCAAGTCTAAATATAGTGAAATTATTTGAAAGTATGTTAATATTAGGAATATTATTACCTAGCCACGTTTGCTTTCGAGGAGAGACGACTAATAAGGACATGTTGGGAGTGGCTGAAATTACCACTCATGGCTTCAAAACGATTGGAAAAGATTCCCATTTTTGAACAGAAACCTAAGTATCAATAGCAGCCACAACAGAAAAAGCAATAGCTTCAGGAACAGGATGACAAAACTGAAGCGCAAGGTGAGGGAGGGGCAAGCGAATTAGGTGATGGTGATGGTACAGAGGGAGGTACAAACAACGACAAAGACACCAAATGAGGTGGGGGACTCTCGAAATTATACTGGGTTAGTGTTTCTTCAGCAGCAGCCATATCACTGGATAACTGCTTAAAAATCTTTTTCAGTTTTAAAAACTGAGCCTTTACAGCGCTGTACATTTTAGAAAAATTGATCTGTCTTTCTAAACAAATCGGACAAGACCAGCGTACACCCCAACTACCAATTTGTACCTATGACATAATCTTGTCGTAGTCACGACCAGTGAGGCCTGCGCTTTTAATATGCATCATATTATTGCACAGCCAGCAATTGACAAATTGCGCTTGTGCAGAGTCCATTGCCTGCCTGAACGTACAAGACTTTTTGCAGCAGCTCATATTGGCAATTGGGTACAAAGAGAGTAAAATATGTATACAGAGCGAGTCCAACAACAATCAGCCGTTGAAGAGCAGAACGAAAGATTATGTTGAGATAGATAGTCAGCAACAAAACATCCCTTACAGAGCGTAACGAATGAAACACAGCACGAGAACCGAAATCGAAAGAGCAAGTAAGCTCACACTCACACTAACTAACGTGTAACAAGTAAAGACAGGGAGAGTGCCAGAAAACTCTCACTGAGAACTCTCTCTCTCAATACAAAACTCACGCATTTGATTAGAAAGATATTCTCTGCCATTGTCAATATATGGATTTACAACTTTATAGTTAGGGCGAGCTTCACTTTTTGCAATGAAGTCTTAAAATACAAAAATTATAACTGATTTATTAAGTATGATAAACAGTAATGTGTGAATTGATCAATAAAAACAACATTGTAATTGTTATTATCAATAGTTGATTGTACCACACACATGATCTAAATACTTATATTTTTCAAATTTCAATCGACTCTGTTTTCCTTTTATACAAGCTACACAAAGTTCATTGTATGATTTAACATTATTTAATAGATTTATATCTTCAACTAAGCTATTGCGTTTGATTTCTAAAAATACTTTTATATGCCCTAACCTTTCATGCCATAATCGATACTCTGCACTTTTTGAAATGCCTGATGTGAATATTTTCCCATTTAATTAAAATACCAATGTGTTTCGTGTTACAATGATTCCTTCCGGGTTAAATTCAATTGTGAGTCCAGCGTCTTGCATCTTCTTTACTGATATTAGGTTATGTGGATACATCTTTGAGTAATATATTGTTTCCAGAGCTGTTAAGGTCAAACACTCCTCTTGTCGCATTAACAAATTCACCACGCTTTGCAATTTCAATTGAAAATGAAAATCAAGTGCTCGTAATCAGAAAACAATGTAATGTATTTAATAAGATGGTCTAAAGCTCACGAGTCCAGAATAAAATCTACCTCACTTGAGTTAATATTTTAATACCCTGAACCCATAACCTGAACCCATTGAAAATGGAATCATCGCAGACCCCATAACGTTTATATATTATTGATCAGGACGACGAGCTGTGTCGATATAGCCCGGTCCACCTGTTTGTATGAACGCAATATATTTCGGCACTATTGAAGCTAGAAAATATACTCATGTATATTATTTACAAAGTGTTAAAATTTTCCGGATCCGCCCAATAGGGCCGTGGCAAATCAAATGCCTAGAATTACAGTTTTATCTGATTTGTCACGCCCCAAATGGGCGTAGATATATCTATCATAGTTTTTTGGACTTGGGGGGTCAACGTGGATTTACATACCAAATTTCATTTATCTAGCTCTTCAACTAACATGATTTCTGGTATATCGGAAAATGCATTTTCCGATTTGCCACGCTTCTAGTGGGTGGATCAGGAAAATTTTAGCACTTTATAAATCGGAGTTATACACGAGTATGTGTTTAAATTTCAAGTCTCTAGCTTCAATAGCGGCGAAATAAACTGCGTTCATACGGACAGACGGACGGACAGCAAGACGGACATTGCACAGAAGCAATATACTAATTCACTTCGTGAATGAGTATAAAGAGGGACAAGAGCCGGAACTGATGGCGGTCTTGTGCGCACGCCTCGTTCCAAGCGTGTGAACGCGATGCCGTTATTGTACCATGATGCTTTTGCAAAGAATTGGTGCCGTTGAGAATGTACTGAGCATGCCCGGAGTACTCAGAGAGGATCTTCCGGTGGCGAATGAGATGAAAGCGAGGCGAGGATCGTGGAGGTGGACCCAAGGAGCGGCCACCAGGGAATAAAACGTTCGAATCGGATATTGAAGGTGAGCCTGGAGATGGCCCGCCAAAGAGAGAAATGCTAGAGACAGTGCAAAGAGGATGCACGAAATCCACGCCCGGTAACAAAGGAGGGCCGGATGAGTTGGAAGACGAGTAAAAGGACTTTTAGGAGCGAGGTTTGCGCTCTTGGAAGACGTCAGAGGAGTGACGCACATAGCCGAGCATAGCATCCGAATGAAGGACGACAAGCCTCTGAAGGAGGGGCACTACACTGAGAATCCGGCTATGCGGAAAGTGATCGATGAATGGGAGGACGAGTAGCTTCGAGCTGGGGCCATTGAGCCGTCGATGAGCCCAAACAGAGCAGAGATCAGAAGTGTCATAGAAATTGGAGACCGTTTTGTAAACATAAATAAGCATCGCAGCCCAGCTGCATAAGATAAGCAAACCTTGACCCAGCACACTGAATATTGTAAACACAATTAATCATAGCCAGAAAATAGTATAAGAAGCCTCTTAGAATTGAGTAAGAAAAACCGTTTTATTTTTGATTTCAAATAAAGAACATGTATTGAACTGTATGAAGATAATACATAATTAGCGTAGCCGGTAAACGGAGTAACATAATTCGAAACTTTTTTGTGAAATCTTATAAAAGTGAACAAAAATAAAAAACGGAGTAACGAAATTCGAAAATTGTTTGTGAAATTTTATAAAAGTGAACAAAAATAATAATCGGGGTAGGTTTTGTGAAATCGTATAAAATGAACAAAACTAAATGAAGAAGCGAATAATACAACTCAATAAAATGGAAAATCAAAAATAATAATCGGGGTAGGTTTTTTGAAATCGTATAAAATGAACAAAACTAAATGAAGAAGCGAATAATACAACTCAATAAAATGGAAAACCAACAACAAATATTTGAAATGCAGTAATGTATTCAATTATTAACAAATGTAATCATCGCAAGAGAAGGTGAAGGCAGAAATCCAATTAAAAATCAAAGAAACTGCATAGAGAAGCAAACGAGATACCTACCAACATTTAATAGGCAGGATGGAACTTTACATGGATTCGTGTCTGCAGTGGACCAGATTATGAAGGAACTATACTTAATATTAACCCACCAGCAAATTGGACGGAATGTAAACATCGTTTGAGACATCATTATAGACCAAGAACGGATCAGATGGGATTAACTAGGAAAATCAATAATTTAAGAGTAACAAGCGTAAGAGACCTTGATAACAAAATAAATAAATAAAATAATAATAATAAAATAAATAAATAATAAATAAATTGAGGAAATTACTGATTTTTCGGTCTTTGAAAATAATATTAGATTAATTGATATTTTAAGTGGATTATTAATTCAAAGAGTTAAAGAATTAGCTTGTGGCCCGATGGCAATCGCCTTAATGAACAAAACAACTTTAACAGATTAAGAAATGAACTTTCTAATTTCGTTGGTCTAAATTTTTGAAATTTGAATCGAAAATTATTAATAAAAAATGACAATAATTATCCATCAAACTATAATAACATACAATTTAACCAGAACTCAATAAAAGATACAGACAACAGAAATTACAACGAAAATAATCAACAACAAAGCCATAACATAAGACAAAATCAGAATTTTAAGGAATCTAATTTTAGTAGATACTGGAACTAATATAAGTATATTGAATACTAAAAATATATGTAAATCAAAGTATAAAATAATCGGTTGAATCCCGCGGGCTACGGGGTGAGGCGCTCGCTCCAAGTTTCGACCACTTCGGCGCGGTGCTCCAGGCGACGCCCCACCACCTTCCCCATGTAGCTGGCACTCACCGGCGGGGGTGCAGTCATCTCCTCGTCCTCCGAGTCGGAGATTACTATCGTTTCGTCCCGCGCCTATTCCTCCCTAGTAGGAGTAGACATAAAATGTGTTTATCAGTCATTATAGAATTATAGCACTAGCTCAGGTGCAAAATTTCAACTTTCTAGCTTTAGAACTTTAGGAGATACAGTTTTATCTGATTTGCCACGCCCCCAATGGGCGTAGATATATCCACCATTGCTTTTTTGACTTGGGGGGTCAACGTGGATCTACATACCAAATTTCAACTATCTAGCTCTTCAACTAACATGATTTCTGGTATATCGGAAAATGCATTTTCCGATTTGCCACGCTTCTAGTGGGCGGATCAGGAAAATTTTAGCTCTTTATAAATCGGAGTTATACACGAGTATGTGTTCAAATTTCAAGTTTCTAGCTTCAATAGCGGCGAAATAAACTGAGTTCATACGGACAGACAGCAAGACGGATATTGCACAAAAGCAATATACTAATTCAATTCAATATTATAGCCACTACAACTTTTATAATTACTATTATAAGTCTAACACTATTTGTAATCATTAAATTTAGACAATATATAAGAAAATTATCATAAGATATGAAACAGCCATAACATCAAATAATTCAACACCAGAAGAGCAACTACTCCCCGAAACTCTTTCACCATTAGAAACCATACCACAATTGTATTCTACATTTTCCGCCTGCGGACAGGCTACTCTCTTTAGGATGGGCAAGTAATATATCCATCAGCACTCACACACACTTAAACACAACACCAAAGCCACGATCGCCCTAGCAACTACTCATAAACAAATCGGCCACTTATAAACAAATCGCCCATGCGTCCGCTTAGAAAAAATCATCCGATCATGCACTCATATAAACAAGTCGCACTCCAACGCATCGCACTCCAATCCACGCCCGGTAACAAAGGAGGGCCGGATGAGTTGGAAGACGAGTAAAAGGACTTTTAGGAGCGAGCTTTGCGCTCTTGGAAGACGTCAGAGGAGTGACGCACATAGCCGAGCATAGCATCCGAATGAAGGACGACAAGCCTCTGAAGGAGGGGCACTACACTGAGAATCCGGCTATGCGGAAAGTGATCGATGAATGGGAGGACGAGTAGCTTCGAGCTGGGGCCATTGAGCCGTCGATGAGCCCAAACAGAGCAGAGATCAGAAGTGTCATAGAAATTGGAGACCGTTTTGTAAACATAAATAAGCATCGCAGCCCAGCTGCATAAGATAAGCAAACCTTGACCCAGCACACTGAATATTGTAAACACAATTAATCATAGCCAGAAAATAGTATAAGAAGCCTCTTAGAATTGAGTAAGAAAAACCGTTTTATTTTTGATTTCAAATAAAGAACATGTATTGAACTGTATGAAGATAATACATAATTAGCGTAGCCGGTAAACGGAGTAACATAATTCGAAACTTTTTTGTGAAATCTTATAAAAGTGAACAAAAATAAAAAACGGAGTAACGAAATTCGAAAATTGTTTGTGAAATTTTATAAAAGTGAACAAAAATAATAATCGGGGTAGGTTTTGTGAAATCGTATAAAATGAACAAAACTAAATGAAGAAGCGAATAATACAACTCAATAAAATGGAAAATCAAAAATAATAATCGGGGTAGGTTTTTTGAAATCGTATAAAATGAACAAAACTAAATGAAGAAGCGAATAATACAACTCAATAAAATGGAAAACCAACAACAAATATTTGAAATGCAGTAATGTATTCAATTATTAACGAATGTAATCATCGCAAGAGAAGGTGAAGGCAGAAACCCAATTAAAAATCAAAGAAACTGCATAGAGAAGCAAACGAGATACCTACCAACATTTAATAGGCAGGATGGAACTTTACATGGATTCGTGTCTGCAGTGGACCAGATTATGAAGGAACTATACTTAATATTAACCCACCAGCAAATTGGACGGAATGTAAACATCGTTTGAGACATCATTATAGACCAAGAACGGATCAGATGGGATTAACTAGGAAAATCAATAATTTAAGAGTAACAAGCGTAAGAGACCTTGATAACAAAATAAATAAATAAAATAATAATAATAAAATAAATAAATAATAAATAAATTGAGGAAATTACTGATTTTTCGGTCTTTGAAAATAATATTAGATTAATTGATATTTTAAGTGGATTATTAATTCAAAGAGTTAAAGAATTAGCTTGTGGCCCGATGGCAATCGCCTTAATGAACAAAACAACTTTAACAGATTAAGAAATGAACTTTCTAATTTCGTTGGTCTAAATTTTTGAAATTTGAATCGAAAATTATTAATAAAAAATGACAATAATTATCCATCAAACTATAATAACATACAATTTAACCAGAACTCAATAAAAGATACAGACAACAGAAATTACAACGAAAATAATCAACAACAAAGCCATAACATAAGACAAAATCAGAATTTTAAGGAATCTAATTTTAGTAGATACTGGAACTAATATAAGTATATTGAATACTAAAAATATATGTAAATCAAAGTATAAAATAATCGGTTGAATCCCGCGGGCTACGGGGTGAGGCGCTCGCTCCAAGTTTCGACCACTTCGGCGCGGTGCTCCAGGCGACGCCCCACCACCTTCCCCATGTAGCTGGCACTCACCGGCGGGGGTGCAGTCATCTCCTCGTCCTCCGAGTCGGAGATTACTATCGTTTCGTCCCGCGCCTATTCCTCCCTAGTAGGCGTAGACATAAAATGTGTTTATCAGTCATTATAGAATTATAGCACTAGCTCAGGTGCAAAATTTCAACTTTCTAGCTTTAGAACTTTAGGAGATACAGTTTTATCTGATTTGCCACGCCCCCAATGGGCGTAGATATATCCACCATTGCTTTTTTGACTTGGGGGGTCAACGTGGATCTACATACCAAATTTCAACTATCTAGCTCTTCAACTAACATGATTTCTGGTATATCGGAAAATGCATTTTCCGATTTGCCACGCTTCTAGTGGGCGGATCAGGAAAATTTTAGCTCTTTATAAATCGGAGTTATACACGAGTATGTGTTCAAATTTCAAGTTTCTAGCTTCAATAGCGGCGAAATAAACTGAGTTCATACGGACAGACAGCAAGACGGATATTGCACAAAAGCAATATACTAATTCAATTCAATATTATAGCCACTACAACTTTTATAATTACTATTATAAGTCTAACACTATTTGTAATCATTAAATTTAAGACAATATATAAGAAAATTATCATAAGATATGAAACAGCCATAACATCAAATAATTCAACACCAGAAGAGCAACTACTCCCCGAAACTCTTTCACCATTAGAAACCATACCACAATTGTATTCTACATTTTCCGCCTGAGGACAGGCTACTCTCTTTAGGATGGGCAAGTAATATATCCATCAGCACTCACACACACTTAAACACAACACCAAAGCCACGATCGCCCTAGCAACTACTCATAAACAAATCGGCCACTTATAAACAAATCGCCCATGCGTCAGCTTAGAAAAAATCATCCGATCATGCACTCATATAAACAAGTCGCACTCCAACGCATCGAAACCTTTCTTGTGGGAACTGCATATTCAGAATTTTTGGCAGCGATCAGGACACTCACTTCACCAAAATCACGCCACCATCGATATACATTTCTAGCTATATAAGACAAACAAATTTTCAATCAGCAGTTTAGTTTCCATATAGCTCTAATACCACTCTTACATCGCGTAAGAATAATTGTACTCCGTTATAAGTTTTATTTAAGAAATAATTTTTTTGTATTTAAACTATAACAACGGTCTTATTATTATATATGTATATATAAATATATATATATATATATGTTTATATTCCCATTGTGATGGGAATCAGGTTATTATGGTTTTGTAAAAAGTATGTAACAGGCAGAAGGAGCCGTGGCATACTCCACAAAGTATATATTCTTGATCAGGGCGACGAGCTTCCGTAAAATGTAAATAAAGAATGAAATAAAAAATATAATTAAAAACTATATTTCAAAATTTTTACATTATGTATATTCCCCAAATGCCTAAAACATGATTTAAACATTTTTTATTATATTATTATATTGGTAACCCTTTTTATTTAATTATATCAAATTATTTTTTTTTTTTTAATATTATGTAGTTTTTTTTTCATCCTTTTTAATACATGCAAACTATATACCATACACATGCACATACATATATATAAATACCCGAAAACACGTAAAAGAGAAAAACTTGAAGCAACAGCTAATTAAGAACAAGCACTGAAAATGTAATGGACTAGTTAACGTTAATTTAAAGAATAAATGTATCTTTTGGAATTTTGTGAGTCCTAGGCTAGGACTATAGCTTTGGCATAGAAGAGAGTCGAGGCAATTTTTTCCAGTCCAAGATTTGCATAATGCGCTATTTTAGCAGAACTCCATGTCTGATCTTTCGGGTCGAGCGCAACTGAGTACACCCGATTCGCATTTAATTAAACGCAGTGCCTCTGCATCTCCCATTTTATCCGGGAAACTACAGACCACCAGCACTTTCAAGCGTCCGGTCGTCACCCGGTCCAGTCCGAAGCCAGAGAGGCTGCAGTAACTTTAGGAGTACTTATAGACCCATATTCAGAAACTGGCGAAATACGGCAGAGGGGGACACAAACATCCAGAATAGAGTTTAGGGTGGAATAAAAAAACGATGCTGTCAAATTAATATCATTCCACTCATATAAAATAGACCAGTCTGTTGAATTAATTAATTCACTAAGCAAAACAAAATCGCATTTACGTTAACAACGACTAGGTTTAGAAGGCAAAGGTGGATAACTGAGATGATCATCAACAGGAGTCGATCTCACGACATTAAAGAGCGAATCGTGATTAGTAAACACCAGATCAAGTGTGCGATTCAGGTGATTAGAAATAGAGTTAATCTGAAACAGAGACAGGTTAAACAATTCATCAAAAAGATAGTGATCAATTGTCGGAATAAAGTAATTTGTATTACAAGTTGCTGACCAAGAAGTGTTGGGAATGTTAAAATCCCCCAACACAAGAAGCAAGTCTTTATCATTCACATGCTCATAAACATCTTTAATAAAATTTATATGATGAGCATAAACTTGTAAATCAGAAGAAGGAGGGATATAAGAACTAGTGATAAACGCGATGGGAGAGTTAATTTAACCCCTAAAATCTCTGTATTATGAAGGTACGAAAAGGTAATCACATCAGAGAGGATACTGGATTTAACCGCAATTAGCACTCCACCTCCTCTGCGCATTGAAAAATCAAGTCTAAATATAGTGAAATTATTTGAAAGTATGTTAATATTAGGATTATTATTACCTAGCCACGTTTGCTTTCGAGGAGAGACGACTAATAAGGACATGTTGGGAGTGGCTGAAATTACCACTCATGGCTTCAAAACGATTGGAAAAGATTCCCATTTTTGAACAGAAACCTAAGTATCAATAGCAGCCACAACAGAAAAAGCAATAGCTTCAGGAACAGGTCATATAGGATCAAGCGAGTGAGAGCGGATGACAAAACTGAAGCGCAAGGTGAGGGAGGGGCAAGCGAATTAGGTGATGGTGATGGTACAGAGGGAGGTACAAACAACGACAAAGACACCAAATGAGGTGGGGGACTCTCGAAATTATACTGGGTTAGTGTTTCTTCAGCAGCAGCCATATCACTGGATAACTGCTTAAAAATCTTTTTCAGTTTTAAAAACTGAGCCTTTACAGCGCTGTACATTTTAGAAAAATTGATCTGTCTTTCTAAACAAATCGGACAAGACCAGCGTACACCCCAACTACCAATTTTTACCTATGACATAATCTTGTCGTAGTCACGACCAGTGAGACCTGCGCTTTTAATATGCATCATATTATTGCACAGCCAGCAATTGACAAATTGCGCTTGTGCAGAGTCCATTGCCTACCTGAACGTACAAGACTTTTTGCAGCAGCTCATATTGGCAATTGGGAACAAAGAGAGTAAAATATGTATACAGAGCGAGTCCAACAACAATCAGCCGTTGAAGAGCAGAACGAAAGATTATGTTGAGATAGATAGTCAGCAACAAAACATCCCTTACAGAGCGTAACGAATGAAACACAGCACGAGAACCGAAATCGAAAGAGCAAGTAAGCTCACACTCACACTAACTAACGTGTAACAAGTAAAGACAGGGAGAGTGCCAGAAAACTCTCACTGAGAACTCTCTCTCTCAATACAAAACTCACGCATTTGATTAGAAAGATATTCTCTGCCATTGTCAATATATGGATTTACAACTTTATAGTTAGGGCGAGCTTCACTTTTTGCAATGAAGTCTTAAAATACAAAAATTATAACTGATTTATTAAGTATGATAAACAGTAATGTGTGAATTGATCAATAAAAACAACATTGTAATTGTTATTATCAATAGTTGATTGTACCACACACATGATCTTTATACTTATATTTTTCAAATTTCAATCGACTCTGTTTTCCTTTTATACAAGCTACACAAAGTTCATTGTATGATTTAACATTATTTAATAGATTTATATCTTCAACTAAGCTATTGCGTTTGATTTCTAAAAATACTTTTATATGCCCTAACCTTTCATGCCATAATCGATACTCTGCACTTTTTGAAATGCCTGATGTGAATATTTTCCCATTTAATTAAAATCACATATTCACATATTGAATACCAATGTGTTTCGTGTTACAATGATTCCTTCCGGGTTAAATTCAATTGTGAGTCCAGCGTCTTGCATCTTCTTTACTGATATTAGGTTATGTGGATACATCTTTGAGTAATATATTGTTTCCAGAGCTGTTAAGGTCAAACACTCCTCTTGTCGCATTAACAAATTCACCACGCTTTGCAATTTCAATTGAAAATGAAAATCAAGTGCTCGTAATCAAAAAACAATGTAATGTATTTAATAAGATGGTCTAAAGCTCACGAGTCCAGAATAAAATCTACCTCACTTGAGTTAATATTTTAATACCCTGAACCCATACCCTGAACCCATTGAAAATGGAATCATCGCAGACCCCATAACGTATATATATTATTGATCAGGACGACGAGCTGTGTCGATATAGCCCGGTCCGTCTGTTTGTATGAACGCAATATATTTCGGCACTATTGAAGCTAGAAAATATACTCATGTATATTATTTACAAAGTGTTAAAATTTTCCGGATCCGCCCAATAGGGCCGTGGCAAATCAAAAAAAAATTTTTTCCGATATGCCAGAAATCATGTTAGTTGAAGAGCTTTGGCGGATATATCTTTACCCATTGGAGCTTGGCAATTTAGATAAAACTGTATCTCCCAAGTTGCCAATCAAGAATGCAGAAATTTTAGCAGGTGACCTAATATTTCGATTCTTTAAAGATGGGGCGTGGCAAATCGGACCTGAAGATATAGTGATTTTTCCATTTTCCGCTAGAAGCCTCAAATTTCGTATATATAAGCAAGTGTACCTCCCAATTTTGACGAGCTAAGATGGATTTATCTCCGCCCAAAGGGGGCGTTTATAGCTCCTAAGGTATAGAAGCTAGAAGCTTCAATTTGGATAGTTAAGTTAGCAGTAACCTCCTCTATCAATTCTTTAAATAATATTGTTACGCCTCTTTAGGGGTGTGGCATATCAAAAAATTCCCTGTTTTTTTTTTCATTTTTGGCGCGTAAGCATCCAAATTTTGGAGCTAGGTTACAGTTAACTTGTTCCATGAAGAACTATTAGACCTAAACTTAGCTACTAAATTGCCAATGGGGTGAGAATGAGTATTCCGCAGTCGGTAACGCCCAACTGCAACGGTCTTACTTGGTTTGAATTTGCTTTGTAGATAAGATTAAGGACTATGCATTGGTTGAATTTTATATGTAGCAATTACATCATCTACATATAATAGAATATAAATGCTTTTATTTAGTATATATTTGCATCGATCAACTACTAAATTTTCGAATTCAACTTCCTTTAAAACATCATCAAATACTTAAACCAACATCGTGCCGGCAGTTTAACTCCATAAATGTATTTATTAAGTTTGCATACTTTGCTATCATAAACTTCCTTGTATTCACTTTCCGCAATTTATAATCATTTGGCTCATAACCGACAAGTATAGTTTCAATTGATTTTTCATCAAATTTTCGTTTCTGCACTTGTTTAAGTGCAAGATATTTTAGAAGTGGCTTTTTTTAATCCCACAATTCAAAAGGTGTTTTCTTCAAATTTTGTAAGGCTAATTGGAGATCTGTTAATTAGGTAACTGTTAAAACAGGTCCACCCCAAAATTGTTTGCTAATATTAGCACTGTTACTCATAGAGCGAGCCTTCTCGGTGATTGTTCTGATCATCCGTTCTGACACACAGTTCAATTGTGATGTATGGGGAACTGTTAAATGATAAATAATGCTTTTTTCAATACAAAACTGACGCATTTGATTAGAAAGATATTCTCTTTGTTGGAAGACACACAAAACCTTCCCATTTTCAATGGATTCAGGGTATCAAACAAATTTGAAATAAATTTAACATGGATGATTGTAATCCTGTGAGTACTCCATTACCAAATAAATTGAATTATGACTTGCTTAACGCAGATGAGGAATGCAATGCGTTTTGTCAGAATCTAAGTGGATGTTTTATGAACGTAATAATTGACATAGATACCGAAAAATTTGTGAAGAATTGTTTTGATTGTATTTTGGTATCCCAAGCGACAAATCCACCACCAATGAAGGGGACTGAATTTCCGAATGGATCTTGGATCTCGGTAGCTACAGATCTCTTAGGACCGCTATCCTACAATGAATATATTCTAGTCCTAATAGACTTTAACTCAAGAATTTGAATACCTTCGCTCCATCACATTTGAATCACTTATTGGGACTTGAAAGGAAATTTTTAGTAGACTGGGTTACCCAAAAAGGTTACGAACCGATAATGGCGAACAATATGTAAGCCTTGAGTCAAGAATTATTGTAAATCGTGCTGCATAGAGAAAATAACAACACCTTCTTATTGGCCACAAGCCAACGATGAGGTCGAGAACATAAACAAGGCTTTAGTCAAGCAGTTGAAAATAGCTCATCAAAACAAAAGGAATCTTATGGAGGAAATTCAAGCACTGATGTACAATGTAACTCCTCATGAAACCACAGGTACGGAACTGATGTTCAATCGAGTAATTGGGGATAAAATTCCAAGAATACAATATTTAGTGTGAGATTTTGCAGACTCAGCGGGGAGGGATGAAGATTGTGTGTGGGGGAGGGAAAACGCTCTTAAGAAGTGCAAATCACCTTAAAAGGGTCCCCGAAATCGACCGATGCCACCAACGCGAAATCGGTTCCAATACCAGCCGCAAACCAAACTCCACAGCTAGCCGATCAACTCGAGAAGCAAGCACCAGACGAGGATCACGATAACTCTAGCGAAGGACTAAAGCTTAAACTCGTGAGGAAGAGGGATGTGTGAACCAGCGCCGAGAGGCTAAACAGCAATCGACGCCTACAAAGCAGAGCCTCTTTATGATCTCTTATTACTTCTCTCTTTATTCGGATTTAGTTTTTAGTACTTTTTTGACAAGCGAAGCGGCCGCATTGGAGCGGAAATATATATATCTTATTATTTTGGAAATCAAGTGTTTCATTGAAAGTTGAAAGACGCTGCGCTTGTCTTAGCTGGCATGCTCCGGAGCTATTTGAAGCGTTTTGGTCACGAGAAAACTAACGAGTGCCCCTAGTGCGGGTGGGGGCATGTGGAAGACGCCGACCACATCCTTTTCGTATGTGGACGGTTTCTGGAGGAGAGGGGTCGTCTAGAAGATGCACTGGGCCGCTCCATCAGAGCGAACAACATAATCAACGCCATGCTGGAATCGAAGGAAGCTTGGGAACTAACACAGTGATGATGGAGCTGCGCAGAGTCGAGCGAAGACGAGCTGTACCAGGCTAAGTATAGTGCTTGCGAAGGCATGCTTTACGGCCGTCCCGCAAGCATCGCGCGCTATCCGAGCCAAAACTCAACTTGCAACTTGTGGTATAAGATTGTAAATAAATATATATATAATATATATATATATATAATATATATATATTTTATATATATATATATATATATATATAATATATATAGTAGATTTATATATATATATATATATATATATATATATATATATATCTATATCTATATATATATATATATATATATATATATATATATATAAATCGACTCAGCTTGACGTCCTGATCAAGAATATATAGACTTTATGGGGTCTGTTACGCCTCCTTCTGCCGGTTACGTACATTTTAATAAACCATCCAGGGTATAACAAGTAAGAACGATACTGTCGAGCGTTACCGACTGCGGAATACTCATTCACACCCCATCAGCAATTTAGTAGCAAAGATTTGCTGTAGTAGTGTAGAAAGTTCAGTTTTTTTCTATTTGGCATGTCCCAGCTCATGGAATAAGATAACTAAGAGGCGAAACAATATTGTCTTGGGAATCGATGGAGAAGTTTACTATTAACTTAACTAAACAAATTTAAAGCTTCTAGTTTTTATACTTTATATATAAATTGTTGCGGTTTGTCACACCCCTGGCGGACATACATTCACCAAAACTATTTGGTCTCGTGGTTCAGCCGGAGTATATATACGAAATATAAGGTCTTTAGTATCAATAGTGTCCATCATTTGGCAGAATTTTAAAAATCACTATATTTTTTCCGATTTGACACGCCCCTAAAAGGCATAGACATGTAATGTTTTCATCAATCTTTATAGAATCAGAACACAGCAAAATCTTAAAATTCTACCTTTGAAACTATTTGAGATACATTTGTATCCTATTATCCGCCATAGCTCGTGATATTGGATGGTCGACGTGGATCTACATTTCAAATTTTAGCTTTCTAGCTCATCAATTAATATTATTTCTATCAGAAAATGCATTTTCCGACCCTAGTGCGCGGATCAGGAAAATTTGAACACTATAAATCGGAGATATACACGAGAATGTGTTCTAAAAATTCTAGTCTCGAACATTGCACAAACCAATATACTCATTCCTCTTTCGTGAATGAGTATAAAAATTTAAAAAAGTGTTTTTCGACAGACTTGAATTCATATGGATTCTTGTGAGTTACTGAGCTCTTAGACTCTATCGCCAAACTAGAGTCAAATTTCGATGCGGTTCGCACTAACCGACTTCGAGTCCATATTTAGTGATTTACCTGCGAAATTTTGGGTTAATTATACTGAAGTTAAAGGCCTTGCTTGAGCGTGAACTGCAAAGTCGGCCAAGTCAAAAGCTATTTTGACTATTGATACAAGCTTGACAAATACTCATTTAGTGCTAGCTACCTCAAATCGTTCGCGTTTGCCTTTATTTACAATCACCGAAATATAGTTGAATATATACTAAGTGGGACAATTTTTTCTCTCAAACTTTTCTTTATTTTCAAAACGATCATAGATGCTGACTCTGATCTCAGCCATATTGAGAAGTTCCAGCATATTTGATCCTATTAAAGTGGTGCTACGTTGGATACCATCAGCTCATTCGATATAAATAAGGCTAATTATTTCGTCGCTCTGGACACTCTTCAACGTCGATTTTACAATAAAGGTTTTATTTTACAGGCACACATCAGAACGATATTTGGACTTGGGAAGACTGATGCATCTGTGAGGAGGCGGAGGCGGAGTTGCTGATTTTAATAATTGAATAAGTACACTCAGGCCAAATGGGAGGAACGCTTATCGGCTGATGAGGTACCATCGTGGGCCAATTTGTTTACGTTCTTGCAAGAGCGGTGTCGAATGCTTGAAAATTTGGATCAAGTTTTGCAGGATGGTCAGATTGGCGAGTCAGGGCACATCGTGAGTATGCATTAAAAAAAATCATTTGTTGCAACCAAGATTCCCATTCCACATGATTCCACATGATATTTCAATGTAAGCGCTTTGAGCATTACCTAAATTGCATAAGAAGGGACATGAGTTAAAAAATAGCTTGCTGCAGTTTCTGGCAATGGAGATGCCAGCTTCTCAACTGAAGGATACTCAGTCGATCTAGTTATGAAATCGTAAATTTCGGCTATTCAAATGTCATCACTAGAATCATCGCTGAGACGATTTATGAAAATTGGCCTGGAATTTCAATGTATACCAATAGCTGGAACGTACTTTATTTATTTATTAAAAAGATATTGATAATAAAAAAATAATACTGCTGTCAACTAATTTTAAAATAGCACACACCAGATTCCCACAAACCAAAGTTAAAAGTAAACATTAGGATCATCTTGAAGGTGTAGTTTAGATTAAGCATTTGCACTGGCGAAGCTTTACATTATATGCATACATGCACGATGCAAACAATTTGCAGCAAGTTGAAAATAATTTGCAGAAAAGTTTGCATAATTATTCACACCAATGCAAATATTGCATGCAAATTATTTCCTTCAATCAATTTTTCTTTTGCACGCGTTTCAATTTTTTGTTTGCATTGCTTGCAAGTTACACTCATTTGCAAGTTCTGTTGTTTTGAAAAGGTCAAGATTTGACGTGTGTATATATGTACATATGTATTTATACATAGTCATATAAATCAATAAAAAATAAATATATTTTTATTTTATCTGCTAACTTCTTGATTGAAATTATATGTAATAATAATAATAATAGATGTAATAGATGATTATCAAATAATATCATATTTAATGTAGTAATACACTTATTATTTTACAACTCATGGTTGTTTAATTATTTGTAACACATTTAAATATTAGTTATCAGTAAAATGCCTAATTGCAATTTGATGTGGTGATTATTACTAAAATATACCAAATTTACAGGTCTAATATAATCAATATTGCAGAACTCAATGTTGTTTAAGTATATCTTTACATTGAAACATTCTTTATCGGTTTATTTGTTGATTGAATTCGATGTTATCGTTGTTTGAATAATATCAAATTTTCTGTATTAATAATATTATCCCATTGATTGATCTTTATCGGTTTATTTGTTGATTGAATTCGATGTTATCGTTGTTTGAATAATATCAAATTTTCTGTATTAATAATATTATCCCATTGATTGAATTCGATGTTATTGTTGATTATTGAATAATATCAAATTTTCTGTAAAAATGAAATTATTATTACACCACTCATTGTTGTTTAATATTTCTATCACATTTAAATACTATTTATCAATTAATTGCCTAATTGCAATTTGACGTGATGATGATTACTAAAATATATTAAATTTACAGGTTTAATGATATCAAATATTCTGTAGTAATAAACTTATTATTACACCACTCATGGTTGTTTAACAATTTCTATATCATTTAAATGCTATATATCAATGGATTGCCTGATTGCAATTTGATGTGATGTTGATTAAATATTAATTATAAATTAATTGCATTCTTGCAAGTTGATGTGCTGATAATTACTAAAATATACCAAATTTACAGGTTTAATCAAATTAATATTGCACAACTTATTGTTGTTTAAGTATTGCTATCACATATCAATACTTTGCAGCAGTTAATTTGTTGATTGAAATTGGGTGTTATAGATTATTATCTAATAATATCAAATTTTCGGTACTAATGAAATTATTACTACACAACTCATTGTTGTGTAAGTATTTAATAATTTAAATAATATTTATCAATTAATTGCCTAATTGCAATTTGACGTGATGATGATTACTAAACTATATTAAATTTATAGATTTAAATAGTTTAAACTTTCTGTATAAATAAACTTTATCACACCAACAATTCTATCACATTTAAATATTATTTATCAATTAATTGTTTAATTGCAATATGATGTGATAATGATTAGTAAAATATACAAAATTTCAATATTCGTCATTGCTTAATTTCCTGATTTCAATGAGGTATACTAGATGATTATAAAATGATGTCAAATTTTCTGTAGTAATAAACTGAATATTACACCACTTATGGTTGTTTAACAATTTCTATTACATATAAATATTGTTTATTAATGAATTGCCTAATTGGTATATGATGTGATGATGATTACCAAAATATTTTAAATTTACAGGTTTCATATAATTAATATTGCAGAACTCATTGTTGTTTAAGTATCTATATACCATTTTAATATAATTTTCATGGGTTAATTTGTTTATTTAAATTGGATGTTATAGATTGTTGTTGAATAATATCAAATTTTCTGTATTAATAATATTATTACAAACCAACTCATTGTTGTTTAACTATTTCTATTACATATAAATATTATTTATAAATTAATTGCATACTTGCAACTTGATGCGATGATAATTACTAAAATATACCAAATTTACAGGTTTAATCAAATTAATATTGCAAAACTCATTGTTGTTTACGTATTGCTATCACATATCAATACTTTGCTGCAGTTAATTTGTTGATTGCAATTGGGTGTTATAGATTATTATGGAATAATATCAAAATTTTCTGTCTTAATGAAATTTTTATTACACAACTCATTGTTGTTTAAGTATTTCTATCACATTTAAATATTATTTATCAATTAATTACCTAATTGCAATTTGATGTGATGATGATTGCACAACTCATTGTTGTTTAAGTATTTCTATCGCATTTAAATATTATTTATCAATGAATTGCCTGATTGCAATTTGACGTAAAGATGATTACTAAAATATAATCAATATTGCACAACTCATATGTGTTTAAGTATTGCTATCACATTTCAATATTCTTCATCGGTTAATTTGTTAATTTCAATTGGATGTTATAGATTATTGTTGAATAATATCAAATTCTGTATTAATAATATTTTTACTACACAACTAATTGTTGTGTAAGTATTGCTATCACATATCAATATTTTGCTGCAGTTAATTTGTTGATTGCATTGGGTGTTATAGATTCTTATAGAATAATATCAAAATTTTCTGCCTTAATGAAAATTTATCTACGCAACTCATTTGTGTTTTAGTATTTCTATCACATTTCAATATTCTTCATTGGTTAATATGTTAATTGCAATTGGATGTTATAGAATATTGTTAAATAATATTAATTTTCTGTATTAATATTATTATTACAAACCAACTCATTGTCTATTACATATAAATATTAATTATAAATTAATTGCATTCTTGCAAGTTGATTTTCTGTAGTAATAAACTTATTATTACACCACTCATGGTTGTTTAACAATTTCTATCACATTTAAAAATAATTTATTATTTAATTGACTAATTGCAATTTGATGTGATGATGATTTACAGGTTTAATATAATCAATGTTGCACAAGTCCTTGTTGTTAAAGTATTGCTATCACATTTCAATACTCTTCATCGGTTAATTTGTTGATTGCAATTGTATGTTATGGATTATTATTGAATAATATCAAATATTCTGTATTCATGAAATTATTACTACACAACTCTGTGAGGAGCAATATAGGTATGCACGTATTAATGTATATGAACGTACGTATTTGTTGTGCGTTTATATGCATATACGTGCACTTATATGTTGCTCCACACAGCGACGCGAATACTCTAGGAGCGACCCTCGCACCGGAAAGGAGGTCAAAGTCCTGTTAGAGGCGGACTCTTTCGCTCCTACAGATTCAGCAATGGGTTCGCGTCGCACACACGACGATCATCGGTGACCGTTAGCCGAGGTGCCGTTCGGCCAACGGTACTTCGGCCAATGGGAGGCGGCCACGCAATTTGGCGGGAAGGTGGCGTCACCCGCATCACGCCACTTTACCGTTTCTATGGGCACGAGCGGCTGAAAGGCCCCGCTCCAGAGCCGAACGGGCCCCGTTATCACCCAAAGCAGGGCCTGTGGCTGGGCTATAAAAGGACACCGGCGGCTCCATACGGGGATTCAGATGATTGGGAAAATTCAGATGGTCAGACGATTTAGTGGTGATTAAAGGATTGAGTGACGATTAAGCAAGTGAAAAGTGATTAGTGAACATCCAGTGGGAATCCTCGCGACAACGAAAGAGGCCATCAGCAGCATCAGCGGCACCGATCAGGACATCGGTGCATATCAGCGGCTTAAGCGAGGCCTGCACATCTGAGTAAGTTCACGAAGCCGTGCGCAAGAGAAGTGTTTGTGAGTGAAAACGAAACTAGTGTTGTGCTGTGAGCGAGTGGGATAGTAGGAGACGCCTGCATATCTGAGCGAACCGCCAGAGTTTTGTTCAGACCGAAGTCCTGGCGTTTCCCGAATCGTCCCGGTAAACTAGCGTGGTTTTTTAGCACAACACTCTCCCAGCCGGAGTGCGTTGAACGAGCGCTCGGTAGGTGTGCTTCGCTAAAGCCAACCAGCGAGCCAGCATAACTTTAAGTGGCATGTACATTTCAAACTTATTCAAGAGATTATATATTTACGCTAAAAAAACCTAAATTCACAAGTGACTAATTAATATCGCAGGGGCTTCAACAAATAAATTTGTTGGCACGAATCCACAGTCAGCTGAAACTTGCCCAGCTTAGACTCGGGATAAACCGAAGGTTCGTTACAACTGGCGCCTAACGTGGGGCCCTGCGATAAGAGTTTAATTAGAAATTGTGACTATGGTGCGAGCGTGGGTATATAACTTGAAAAAGGATGAAGTGTTGAGTTATGGTGACGAGTTCGGAGTGAGCTTGTCAGGCACACTGGACGCTATGCGGAGACAGTTCGGTGAGTGGGTTGAGAGGAATGAAGGTAGCAGTCCTTACTCACTGAGGATCGCCCAGCTGAGGCGCCTGCATGGACGCCGTGCCTCGCTGAGAGATGACACCACGACCGCCGTAGTTGAAGACGACATGGAGACAGAGCTGGCGCATGTGGCGTGGCTCTGTGTGCCTTCCACGAGTGCAGCGGCACGGCTGCAGGACACCCGACAGGGTGAGATGAGAACCACGAGGACTCGGCAGAACAGCACAAGAATATCCAAAGGTGGCCAAACAAGTGCGACAGTGGAGTTCTTGGAGCAGGTGGAGTGGTCGGCGGACACATATGGCCTGGATCTGGATATGATCCCGAGGGCGAAGCCAGAGCTGCTGAAAGGCATGACCTTGAAGTGGTACGTGGCCAACAACAGGCACTGGACGGCAGAACGTTTGCCTGTTGCCAGTCGGGAAACGAGCAGCGGCACCCACCATCCAGGGGCGAGCGGGAGCAGCGGACAGGAGCCCCCAGGCGCTAGTGGGCCGTCTTCAGGATTAAGGCAGCCAGATGACAGCGATTGTGGCCATTAGAACCATCCAACAAAAAGCCACAATCGACACTGGAGCCACAAGCAGCTTTATAAGCGAAAAGCTTGCTGACAGGCTCAGAGGAGTGGGCGTGGTGCGTACAACACAGCGGCGCATACGCTTAGCGGACGACAGTTGCAGTCATGTGGACTCGCAGCTGGAGACGACGATCAGCCTGTGGAATCAGCAAAGCCAAATCCCGTTGCTGATTCTGCCAGGAGTGATCGACGATCTGGTGCTGGGCTGGGATTTCTTGGCCAGCATAGGCACCACACTGGAGTGCGGTGGCTTGACGATGAGGATCGAGCCAAGAATTCCACAGTCGAGCGGACAGTCAGAGGAGAAGCTGTCCGTGGCTCTGGCCAGCGTGGAGGCGAGCCCAGAGACGCCAGTGGAGGCGAACATGGAGGAGCCAACGCCTATGCACAAAGACCCAGAGGTGGATGCTTTTCTGAGGCATGAGCTGGAGAAGTTCCAGCATGTGAAAGGCACCACCAGGATCACGGAGCACCAAAATCCAAAAATGCAGGCGGAGATCAACCTGCAGGTGGATGAGCTGCTGGCCAAAGGCTTCATTGAGCCCTCGAAAAGCCCACATAGCGCGCCGATTGTCATGGTTCGCAAGAAAAATTGGAAGTGGCGGCTATGTGTGGATTTTCGACAGATGAACAGCAGATCCATTAAAGATGAATACCCGTTGCCGCGACTGCGGGCAGCCAACTTGAAGATAACATCGACAAGTGCGATTTCTTCAAGAAGGAGCTGAAGTATCTTGTTCACAAAGTCACGGAGGATGGCATTTGCATGGATCCAGAGAAAGTGACCGCTATTGCCGAACTGAAGCCACCCACAAACGTAAAAGAGTTACGACAATACGTGGGCGTGGCTTCATGGTACCGCCGCTTCGTGTCAGAGATTGCAGCCACAGTGCATCCGCTAAATGCACTGCTCAAAAAGGGCACGAAGTGGGAGTGGACGGATGAGCGGCAAATAGCGTTCGAGACGGTAAAGGCCAAATTGACGGAGTCACCGGTGCTGGCGTGCCCTGATTTCTCGAAGCCGTTTTGCTTGCGAACGAACGCAAGCAATTATGTACTTGGGGCAATCCTGGCGCAGACCTCGGAGGACGGAGATATGACCTAATGGCTCTGAAGTGGCTCAATTGGATCGAGAGCCCAACGGGAAGGATTGCCAGATGGGCACTGGAGCTGCAGCAGTACGACTTCGAGATTCGCTACAGGAAGGGCAAGCAGAATGTGGTAGCAGATGCGCTCTCACGGCAACTTCTGGGAGAGGAGACGTGCCGTATGGTCAAGAGCAAGGAGATGCCAGCAAGGATAGGATGTCGCTGGCTCACCAAGCTTCTGCAGGACATCAAGAAGGCGCCAAATAAGTTTCCGGCACATCCCGCATCAAGCCGGCCACGAGGATGTGGCTGGATGGAAGTTGTGTGTGCCGGCGGACCGGCGCAAACAAGTTCTGGAGGGGAACCACGACGCAGCTACCGCTGGCCACCTTGGGAGCTGAAAAACAATCGCTCGGGTGGCAGCGCGGTATTACTGGCCAGGTATGTACCGGGATGTGAGAGCATACGTACAGCGCTGCGAAGTGTGTCAGCGATATAAATGCAAATGCTGACGCAGGTGCCCGAAGAGTCATGGGCAAAAGTTTGTGACGATTTTGTTGGTCCTCTGCCGAGATCAAAGCATGGGAACACTATGCTTTTGGTTTTCATAGATCGCTTTTCGAAATGGACGGAGATGATGCCGCTGCGGAGCTCGAATAGCGCAGCTCTCTAAAAGGCATTTCGAGAGCGGATCTTGGCGCGGTTCGGCACGCCAAAGGTGCTCATTACTGACAATGGCACCCAATTCACCCGTCGGGCATTCAAGGTGCTTCTGGAGGAGCTTGGGGAGCGTCACCAGTTGACAGCACCATACACACCTCAAGAGAATCCCACTGAGAGGGCCAACAGAACAGTGAAGACGATGATTGCGCAGTTCGCTGGAGGTGACCAGAGACGCTGGGACGACGCATTACCGGAGTTGACGTTGGCGGTCAACAGCAGCGTGTCAGCATCCACAGGGTATTCGGCCGCCTTCACAGAGGCACAGAGCCCAGTCGAGAGAGCCAACAAGATGCGCGAAGTGTTTGAGATAGTGCGTCAAAACCTGGAGAGAGCTGGACAAGATCAGGCGCGGCATTATAACCTACAGAGGCGGCAGTGGAAGCCGGCCGTAGGTGACAAGGTGTGTGCAAAGGAACGCCACTTGTCGAATGCCGCAGAGGGTTTTGCCGCAAAACTGGCACCACGCTATGGAGGCCCTTATATAGTGGCCAGTTTTGTATTACCGGTAATCTGCCGGATCAGGTCGGAGGCCGATGTGGCGGATCTCAAGCCGTGGAGAGAAGACACGGGTGAGCATTAAAGCTGTTTATTTTTTTTTTTTTTCCAGAAAGAAGAAGAGAAAAAAAAAACAGCAAAAAATTTTTGCTCAAAAGTGCATAATTTCGGCTGCGAATTGCATCTGCGGCTGGATTACAGTTACAAGATTACAGTTGCCACCAACAATTTGAACTGCGCGCGCACGGCAGCAAGCAGTGTACAGTACTGCACCGAAAAACTTAGCTGCCAGTGCATGTGCAATGCACTATGCACAGATACAACAACAAAGCAGTGCAAGTGCAAGCAGTACCTACCTGCAGTGTATGCGCCCTTAGCAACAGCGCGCGCGCAGCCGAAATTATATTTCTAACGAAAGCGAGAGCAGAAAACAAAAACAAACCGCACGCATTCCAGTCGAAAATTGCTGCACACCCATACAGTGAAGCGAGAGCAAGCTTAGCGATCGCTAGCGCACGAAGTCACCAACAACAAAAACAGACAACTAAAGCCGCCAACAACAAAACGCACAGCGACAACTAAAACCGCCAACAACAAAACACACGGCGGCATATAACGATCGCTAGCGAAGAGATGCCAACAACAATGCAACGCGGCAGAAGAGCTTGCATTGGATGTTCGGCTAGAAGGGCTATGTATGCGTGTGCCGATGGGAGAGTGGGAAAAACGGTACCTGGGCAGTACCGTAGCCTACCTGGAATTCAGCCATAGGGCAGCGAAGGCTAGAGTGGGCTGAGCGTAGGACACAGGACCCGTTATGTGCTGTCGCCTAAGCAGCGGCGCGCGGCAGCATAGGGTGTTTTTGTTTTGGATGAGTTACCAGAGTGGATCCTCGTGCACTGGCTAGCGACTTTGCTGCGAGCTGTGCGCGAATGAGGAGTGGCCGCAAAATGCCAGCCGGCGTCAAAGTTCGACACCGGTGACAGTTGCGAACGACATTGATGTGGCCAACTCCCAACAACAATCCAGAATTTGGTCTGCAGCGCCGCAAGGAAGACACTGCACGAACTAGGGAGAGCACCTGCTATTGTGGACGCCTTCAGCAACGGAGAGGACGGCGAGGGATGGCGGCAGGCAGGTGTTCGCCGCACGAGTGCCAAAGCCACCGGGGACTACAGCTCAACAGGTGAGTTTTGCGCCCGGCGTGGGCAGAGGCAGCGGCGGCAAACCATATACGTGGGGCATGCGGTCGAGCAGGTTGCTGCTTGTTGGGAGAGTATGGCTGCAAACGCATGCCACGCAACTGGCTCCACCGGCTGCGGAACTTTGGGGGTCGACAAAGCTTGGCAACCGATCCTCGCGCACTGGCCAGCGACTTCGCTGTGAGCTGTGCGCGAAAGGGGATCGACCAACAAGCGTACCGGATGACTGCAGTACCCCACCGGAGCATCCCCAAAGGTCCAAGGAGCAGCAGCAACCAGCAGAAAGGCGTCTCCAGCGGCAAGGGGCAACATGCGCTAAATGGGTGAAATGGCCATTGCAGCGCGCACATGCGCCAATGCCACCGGGGGCTGCAAAACCGACAGGCGAGTTTTGCAGCAGCGCCCGGCGTGGGCGAAGCAGCGTAAAATGGAGCAGCGCAAAACGGAGCAGCGCAGCAGAGACGGGCGCCAAATTCAAACACGATGGTCTCGTGTTTTCCCGAAGGAAGAGGGGAGTGTGAGGAGCAATATAGTTATGCACGTATTAATGTATATGAACGTACGTATTTGCTGTGCGTTTATATGCATATACGTGCATATACATGTTGCTCCACACAGCGACGCGAATACTGTAGGAGCGACCCTCGCACTGGAAAGGGGGTCAAAGTCCTGTTAGAGGCGGACTCTTTCGCTCCTACAGATTCAGCAATGGGTCGCACATACGACGATCATCGGTGACTGTTAGCCGAGGTGCCGTTCGTGCCGAGTGATAGTAGTGATCACTTTCACTCGCAGGGCACCAACGGTACTTCGGCCGATGGGAGGGTGCCACACAATTTGGCGGGAAAGTAGCGTCACCCGGATCACGCCACTTTACCGTTTCTATGGGCACGAGCGGCTGAAAGGCCCCGCTCCAGAGCCGAACGGGTCCCGTTATCACCCGAAGCAGGGCCTGTGGCTGGGCTATAAAAGGCCACCGGCGGCTCCATACGGGGATTCAGATGATTGAGAAAATTCAGATGGTCAGACGATTTAGTGGTGATTAAAGGATTGAGTGACGATTAAGCAAGTGAAAAGTGATTAGTGAACATCCAATGGGAATCCTCGCGACAACGAAAGAGGCCATCAGCAGCATCAGCGGCACCGATCAGGACATCGGTGCATATCAGCGGCTTAAGCGAGGCCTGCACATCTGAGTAAGTTCACGAAGCCGTGCGCAAGAGAAGTGTTTGTGAGTGAAAACGAAGCTAGTGTTGTGCTGTGAGCGAGTGGAATAGTAGGAGACGCCTGCATATCTGAGCGAACCGCCAGAGTTTTGCTCAGACCGAAGTCCTGGCGTTTCCCGAATCGTCCCGTAAAACTAGCGTGGTTTTTTAGCACAACACTCTCCCAGCCGGAGTGCGTTGAACTAGCACTCGGTAGGTGTGCTTCGCTAAAGCCAACCAGCGAGCCAGCATAACTTTAAGTGGCGTGTACATTTCAAACTTATTCAAGAGAATATATATTTACGCTATAAAACGAATCCACAGTCAGCTGAAACTAGCCCAGCTTAGACTTGGGATAAACCGAAGTTTCGTTACAACTCATTGTTGTTTAAATATTTATAACACAGTTAAATATTATTTATCAATTGCCTGATTGCAATTTTAATCATTTAATTTCCTGATTGCAATTAGATGTTATAGATGATTATTATTTTAATATTCTTCATCGGTTAATTTGTTGATTGCAGTTAGATGTTTTAGATGATTATTGAATAATATTAAATTTTCTGTAGTGATAAAATTATTATTTCACAACTCATGGTTGTTTAAGTATTTTAACACATTGACATATTATTTATCAGTTAATTGCCTGATTGCAATTTTCATCGGTTAATTTCCTGATTGCTATTAGTGTGATAGATAATTATTAAATAATATAAAATTCTCTGTTATAGTAAAATGAATATTGCATAATACATTTTTGTTTAAGTATATTTATCACATTTTAATATTCTTTATCACATAAGAGAGTTCTCAGTGAGAGTGTACGGTAGCTTTTGTTTTCTGCTCCGCAAATTTGCCTGATTTTTTAATTAATTCATTTTTATTAATTGTTCACACAACTGCGGTCGGTTTTGTAATATTCCTGTGCAAGGTTTGATCCGTGGTTTGCTGTGTTTTCTTTTAAAATTGTTGTTTAATCTTGTTGAAGTTTGGTGCAGCGTCTTATATACATTTAGTTTGCACTTTGCTCCCTGTCTTTACTCTCTACACGTTTGTTAGTGTGCGTGTGAGCTTACTTGCTCTCTCGATTTCGGTCGTCGTGCTGTGCAAATAACTCTCTGTGTTTCTTTAGTTACGCTCTGTAACGGCTGTTTTTGTTGTTGATTATCTCTCTCAACATAATCATTCGTTCTGCTCTTCAACGGCTGGTTGTTGTTGGACTCGCTCTGTCAGCATATTTTACTCTCTTTGTTTTTATTTCTGTTGCTTTTCTTTAATTTCTACTGTAATCCCAATTGCCAATATGAGCTGTTGCAAAAAATCTTGTACGTTCAGGCAGGCAGTGGACTCTGCACAAGCGCAATTTGTCAATTGCTGGTTGTGCGATAATATGATGCATATTAAATGTGCAGGTCTCACTGGTCGTGATTACGACAAGATTATGTCCACGGTAAAAATTGGTAGTGGGGGTGTACGCTGGTCTTGTCCGATTTGCTTAGAAAGACAGATCAACTTTTCTAAAATGTACAGCGCTGTAAGGGCTCAGTTTTTAAAACTGAAAAAGATTTCTAAGCAGTTATCCAGTGATATGGCTGCTGCTGAAGAAATACTAACCCAGTTTAATTTCGAGAGTCCCCTATCTCATTTGGAGTCTTTATCGTTGTTGGTACCTCCCTCTGTACCAACACCGTCACCTAATTCGCTTGCCCCTCCCTCACCTTGCGCGTCAGTTTTGTCATCCGCTCCTAATTCGCTCGATCCTATATCACCTGTTCCTGAAGCTATTGGTTCTTCTGTTGAGGCTGCTATTGATACTCAGGTTTCTGCTCAAAAATTGGAATCTTCTCCAATTGCTGTTCAAGCCACGGGTGTTAATAATTCAGCCACTCCCGGCATATCCTTATCAGTCGTCTCCCCTCGAAAGCAAGTTTTCTTATCTAGGCTTTCATCATATACGACCTGTGAGGCGGTATCTGCTTTTATAGCAAGCAAGACTTCGGCTAAGGTTTTTATATCGAAGTTTAGCTTCGCAGCTCCGCGCGAAATTGCCTCTTTTAAAATAAATGTGCCGATAGAACATTTTAAAACTTTATGTGATCCAAATTTCTGGCCACCTCATGTGGTAGTTCATGAATTTAGACCTAAAAATCGTAATAGATCTACTCCTACTGCTGTAAATCTACCTTCGGTGCAATCGTCATCTAACACTGTACCAAAAAACTAAATTCTTTCCTATCTTCTTCTCAGCTGTCTCTGCTTTATCAAAATGTACGCGGCTTGAATTCTAAACTTAATAGTTTATTCTTACACAGTTTTAGTGTACAATATGATATTATTGCATTTACTGAAACGTGGCTAAGTAATAATATTCATAATAGTGAAATACTTTCAAATAATTTCACTATTTTTAGACTTGATCGTTCAATGCGCAGAGGGGGTGGAGTGCTAATTGCGGTTAAATCCAGTATACTCTCTGATGTGTTTATGAACATGTGAATGATACACTTCTTGGTTAGCAACTTGTAATACGAATTACTTAATTCCGACAATTGATCACTGTCTTTTTGATGAATTGTTTAACCTGTCTCTGTTTCAAATTAACTCTATTTCTAATCACCTAAATCGCACACTTGATTTGGTGTTTACTAATCACGATTCGCTCTTAAATGTCGTGAGAACGACTCCATTCTGTATACCTGAGGATATACATCACCCCACTTTAGAAGTATTATTAGCTGTCGATAATCATCCCAATTATACTCCTTTGCCTTCTTATCCATGTCGCTGTTATCGTAAATGCGATTTTATTTTGCTTAATGAAATTATTAATTCAACAGACTGGTCTACTTTATATGAGTCGAATGATATTAATTTGGCAGCATCGTTTTTTTACTCTACCTTAAACTCTATTCTGGATGTTTGTGTCCCTCTCTGCCGTATTTCGCCAGTTTCAAATAAGCCACCTTGGTTTACCAAGACTCTTTTGAACTTGAGAAACATTAAAACTAAATGTTTTAAAAATTATAAAAAGTCTGGTTCAAGTGTTGATTGGTCAAAATATTCCATTGCCAAGTCAAACTTCAATCTTTTAAATTCTAGCTGTTATGAGAATTATCTTATACGTTGCAAACGTCAGTTTGCTCGTGATCCCAAGCAATTTTATTCATTTGTAAATTTGAAGCGTAAATCTTCTGGTTTGCCGTCCTCATTTGCCCTTGGTGGTGAAAAAACTTGCAATGACCAGGATTCCTCTGATCTATTTGCTGATTTTTTTCAATCAACTTATTCTTCTGCTAATCTCTACAACAACTCATATCCATATCCTCTTTCTGAATATGGGTCTATAAATATTCCCAAAGTTACTGCAGCCTCTCTGGCTACGGCCATTAGGACGTTGAAATCATCTTTCTCTCCCGGTGCCGATAATATTCCTAGTTGTGTGATTAAAGAGTGCAGTGTTTCTCTTCAGTCACAATTACTAAAATTGTTTAACTTGTCCTTGGATACTGCTGTGTTCCCTTCAATATGGAAAGAATCTTTCATCATTCCCTTATACAAAAAAGGTGGAAGATCTGATATTTCCAACTATAGAGGCATTGCGAAATTATCTGTCATTCCGAAGTTATTTGAGAAAATTATAACATCGGCCTTGCAGCATTTTTGCAAATCGATTATTCAACCATCTCAACATGGTTTTGTTCAAAATCGATCAACGTCCACTAATTTACTTGAATTCACTTCGCTTGTCAATGATGGTTTTTCTAAAAAAATGCAAACGGATGTTATTTATACTGACTTCAGTAAAGCATTTGACTCAGTACATCATCAGATACTACTTCTTAAGCTTGAACGCTTACGATTTTCGCCTAGACTTGTAACTTGGATTTCATCCTATTTAATTGGTAGAACCCAAAGAGTCCTGCTCAGAACAGCTATGTCTAAAGTTATCTTTGTTTCGTCTGGTGTACCTCAGGGTAGCCATTTGGGTTCATTTCTCTTTTCCCTTTTTATAAATGACCTTCCTAGTTGTATCTCGTATTCTACTATATTTATGTATGCTGACGATGTAATATTTTGCCTTCCATACTCCAGTGCAACTGGACATCATCACCTTCAAGATGACCTAAATGCATTTCAACTTTGGTGTGTGGCAAACCAGCTTGACTTAAATTGCTCAAAGTGTATGACAATGACCTTCAGTCGTACCGTTCCTCTAATTGTTGATTATAAAATTAGCAATATTTCCTTGCGACGCATCCACACAATCAAAGATCTTGGTGTTTCTTTCGATTGTAAACTAAATTTTAATCTTCATATTTCTACCATCATTAATGAAGCCAAAAGTGTGCTTGGCTTTATTAAACGTTGGTCCAAGGAATTTAAAGGTCCTTTTATCACCAAGCGCTTATTTACGTCGCTTGTGCGTCCCATCTTAGAGTATTGCTCTGTTGTTTGGTCTCCGCAGCATAAACTGCATCAGGATCGCATTGAATCGGTCCAAAAACAGTTTCTTCTCTTTGCCTTAAGGGATCTTCGATGGGACAGTAATTTACGATTACCGTCTTATCATAGTAGGCTCCAGCTTATTGATCTTCCATCGCTAACCAATCGCAGAACAATTTTAGGAATTGTTTTTCTGCATAAATTGATTATTGGTGATATTGATTCGTCCTCTTTGTTGGGTCGTCTAAACTTTTCGGTTCCGTCCCGAACAACTAGACACTATCGTCCGCTTCATTTACCGGTGTGCACTAGGGATTATTCTTTGCACAGTGCGTTTCATGTTCTTAGTGTTAATTTTAATAAATATTATCACGTTTTTTCCTTAGAGCTCTCTCTTCCTAAATTAAAAAGTTTGCTATTAGCTCATTAGGGAAATCACTCACAATGCCCAGGCATAAGCATTGGTATACATTTTCGTTGTCAATGTTGTGTAATGATTTCTCAATTCTATCCTACATTCTATTCTGTGCTTTTCCTTTACTCTTTTCTTTTTACTATTTCTTATCTATTTATTTATTTTTTTATTATTAACTTTTCTTGCAATTTCTTTTAAAACCTTACTTTTTCTTTTTCTGTACTAATTCTTATTTATCACATTTTTTTCATTCTTTTTTTTTTTTTAATATATTTGTTTTTATTTTTTATTTTTAAGAAATATTTATTATTTTACATATATTCTAAGTTTTCCTACTAACACTTCTTTTTATAGCATCATTAGTTTCACTGACCATATTTGGCTGTGAGACGTGGGCATAGCTGGCCGGACTGGCAAATAAAATACCCCCATCGGGTCGGTGTTACTATTGATATTATATCCTGTAATTTGTTTAGGCTTTTTCTTTTTTAAATTTAATTTGACTCTCGTTTTTGTCAATAGCTTTAAGAAATAAATAAATAAATAAATAAATTTGTGGATTTTCAAATTTTCTGTATTAATAAAATTATTACTACACAACTCATGGTTGTTTGGGTATTTCTAACACATTTTATATTATTTATCAGTTAATTATTTATTTATTATTTATTATTATTATTCATCAGTTAATTGCCTGATTGCAATTTTCATCGGACACTTTCTTGATTGCAATTAGATGTGATAGATGGTTATTCATTCACGAAGTGAATGAGTATATTGGTTTTGTGCAATGTCCGTCTTGCTGTCCGTCTGTGTGTCCGTATGAACGCAGTTCATTTCTGTCTCTATTGAAGCTATAGACTTGAAATTCGGAACACATACTCAAGTATAACTCCGATTTATAGTGTTAAAATTTTCCTGATCCGCCCACTAGGGGCGTGGCATCGGAAAATGCGTTTTCCGATAGAAAGCTAGAAAGCTTGAAATTTGGTATGTAGATCCGCGTTGACCCCGCAAGTACAAAAAGCGAAGGTGGATATATCTACGTCCATTAGGGGTGTGGCTAGAATGTTGAAATTTCGACGTGAGCTAATGCTATAATTCTATAATGACGGATGATTACGCCTTCTAGGGGCGTAGCGAATCGGACCTGAAGATATAGTGATTTTTCAAATTTGGTTATATTTTAGGCACTATTGATGCTAGAGAAATTTTGTATATATACTCGAGTTGACCACCCAAGTCCAACAAGCTATGGTGGATTTATGTCCACCCAAAGAGGGCGTGGCGAACCGTAAAACTCCTTATATATATCCTACAGTTTAAGAGCTAGAAGCACCCAAGCCATGATTGTCAAAAAAAAAATTTAACAAGAGCCTTTGCCGACAGCGCCAAAAATTCTTGTTATGACACTTTATAAAAAAGAAAAGCCAGAGTAGGGGATGATAAATTCAAGAACAAAGAAAAAACAAATCAGTCTCATTTCAACGCTAGAGTATGCATTTATGTGTACAAATTTTTTTTTTTCTATGAGCCTGTCCATCGATGAGTTGCTGAGATGATAGTCAGTCCCACGATGCTTGATGCTGCTGGGTGACTGATATGAGGCGTTATCGGTACTTATAACTCGATTGAGGCTTTAGGTGCTTTAGCTCAGCTGGTACAACGTCTCCAACACAATTAAAACACAAATTGTTTACTCGAATTAATATTTGTTGAAAGCTGGCGTTAGCTTTGGACTCTAAAACAGAACTGATTTTCCGCTCCAATGCGAGTCGGAATGAGGCTATTCTAAACATACAATCGCCACGATTAAGCTACCCACTATATCAGACACAGCATAAGCTACAACGTCATAGTCGGCAAGCCGACTTCAGCATAAGCGATACGCTGCTTTTACGACATGCGCAAGGGATCAGGTTACTGTCGCTGGCCGCTGCGATCAGCGCACTGAACTGAGGCATTCGCCGCGTCAGCACCATGCGCGCAGCTGTTTAGCCAATGATATATAAAGTCTTAAGTTGCTACGTATGAGGGGCACTCGTTAACTTACATACATACACACATACAAATGAGTGCGTGCATAAGAAAGGCTGGATGCTTGATGATACATATGCGTGCAGACTTATGTACATATATATACATGCATATATGCGTACATACATATATGAGGGCTATTTAAGAAGAAACAAATATAAACTAATAAAATTGTTCAATTAGAAAAAAGAATAAAATGAATATCTATTTAATAAAAAACGAAATACGTATGACAAAAAAAACACATTGAAGGAGTTTTAAACCTCCGCCGTTGTAAAAAGCTAGAAAATCTATAAATCAATCGCAATTCTTAGAATGATAAAAAGCATGCTTTTGTAATGTAAACAAACGCTTAAGAATCTATAATAGGTCTGACATTTATACATTTGTACTCAAAAAGTGCACGATCAATATAATAATTATCGATTACTCGATAAAAATTACCAAAAGCTAAGCTAGTTGATTATTAAATAATATCAATTTTTCTGTAGTAATAAACTTATTACACAACTCATGGTTGCTTAACTATTTCTATCAATTTATCATTTTGAATTTTTCTCTCATATGACTTGCCTTGCGCAACACCACTCCCTAGGTAGGTTTTTGAACGCTAATACTTTAGGTTGGTCACTTTTCATATGGAGAACCGTCCATTTTTGCATTTTCATGTATTATCTTAATAATACAATCATTTAAGCTCGATATTCTTTATTATATTATATTAATAAATTATGCCGGAAATATATAACTCAAGATTTATATGATTTCTACATTTTTAATTATATATATTTTTATTAGCTGGAACCGAAGTTCTCTCTATATATAATTTGTGCCTCAGTACGATATTTTATTTATATTGGCTGGAACCGAAGGTCTCTATATATATAATTTGTGCCTCAGTACGATATTTTATTTATATTGGCTGGAACCGAAGTTCTCTATATATTTAATTTGTGCCTCAGTACGATATTACATTTATATTAGCTGGAACCGAAGTTCTCTTTTATATATAAATGGAACCGAAGTTCTCTCTATATATAATTTGTGCCTCAGTACAAAATTTTATTTATATTAGCTGGAACCGAAGTTCTCTCTATATATAATTTGTGCCTCAGTACGATATTTTATTTATATTGGCTGGAACCGAAGTTCTCTATATATATAATTTGTGCCTCAGTACGAAATTACATTTATATTAGCTGGAACCGAAGTTCTCTCTATATATAATTTGTGCCTTAGTACGAAATTACATTTATATTAGCTGGAACCGAAGTTCTCTCTATATATAATTTGTGCCTCAGTACGAAATTACATTTATATTAGCTGGAACCGAAGTTCTCTCTATATATAATTTGTGCCTCAGTACGAAATTACATTTATATTAGCTGGAACCGAAGTTCTCTCTATATATAATTTGTGCCTCAGTACGAAATTACATTTATATTAGCTGGAACCGAAGTTCTCTCTATATATAATTTGTGCCTCAGTACGAAATTACATTTATATTAACTGGAACCGAAGTTCTCTTTTATATATAAATGGAACCGAAGTTCTCTCTATATTTAATTTGTGCTTCAGTGCGATATTTTATTTATATTAGCTGGAACCGAAGTTCTTTCTATATATAAATATAGTATTAATAACCCATGCCGGCAATATAGAATTTAATATTCATATGAATTTAATAGTTTTAATTTTCACTCATATGATTTGCCTTGCGCTACATCACTACCCATACAAAGGTTTTTGGACACACCAACTGCAAGCTGCACATTTTTCTCAAAGGGTACCACTCACCCATATATTTTCATGTATTACCAAAATACAATCACTTAAGTTCATTATTTTATATTATATTGTATAAATAACCTATGCTGGCAAGGCAACACTCCACAATCATATGAATTTATCATTTTGAATTTTTCTCTCATATGACTTGCCTTGCGCAACACCACTCCCTAGGTAGGTTTTTGAACGCTAATACTTTAGACTGGCCACTTTTCATATGGGGAACCGCCCATTTTTGCATTTTCATGTATTATCTTAATAATACAACCATTTAAGTTCAATATTCTTTATTATATTGTATTTTTAATCTATGCCGGCAATAAAGAACTTAAAATTCATATGAATTTAATAGTTTTAATTTTCACTCATATGATTTGCCTTGCGCGACATCACTACCCATAGTAAGGTTTTTGGTCACAACAACTGCAAGTTGCACATTTTTTACATGGAGAACCATTTTTTTCTGTATTTTCATGTATTATATTTATTATACAATCATTTAAGTTCAATAATAATTATTATATTACATTAATAATAAATACCGGCAAAATTTAACTCAAAATTTATATGATTTCTACATTTTTAATTATATATATTTTTATTAGCTGGAACCGAAGTTCTCTCTATATATAATTTGTGCCTCAGTACAAAATTTTATTTATATTAGCTGGAACCGAAGTTTTCTCTATATATAATTTGTGCCTCAGTACGATATTACATTTATATTAGTTGAAACCAAAGTTCTCTTTTATATATAAATGGAACCGAAGTTCTCTCTATATATAAATTTGTGCCTCAGTACAAAATTTTATTTATATAAGCTGGAACCGAAGTTCTCTCTATATATAATTTGTGCCTCAGTACGATATTACATTTATATTAGCTGGAACTGAAGTTCTCTCTATATTTAATTTGTGCTTCAGTACGATATTTTATTTATATTAGCTGGAACCGAAGTTCTCTTTTATATATAAATGGAACCGAAGTTCTCCTATATATAATTTGTGCCTCAGTACAAAGTTTTATTTATATTAGCTGGAACCGAAGTTCTCTCTATATATAATTTGTGTGGAACCGAAGTTCTTTCTATATATAATTTTGCCTCAGTACAATATTATATTAGCTGGAAGCGTAGTGTTCTCTATATACAATATATATGTATATAAAATGGAACCTTGTTCCATATTGTTATTTTCATATTGTATATGAAAATATACATATTTTTTCACTTATCATTTCGGACTTGTAATTTTTTCCATCAATTCCTCTCTCTCTTTATATATATATATGTATATAAAATGGAACCTTGATTCCATATTGTTATTTTCATATTGTATATGAAAATATACATATTTTTACTTATCATTTCGGACTTGTAATTTTTTCCATCAATTCCTCTCTCTCTTTATATATATATATATGTATATAAAATGGAACCTTGATTCCATATTGTTATTTTCATATTGTATATGAAAATATACATATCCATTTATCAATACGGACTTGTAATTTTTTCCATCAATTAATCTCTCTATCTTTATATATAAAATATGTATATAAAATGGAACCTTGATTCCATATTGTTATTTTCATATTGTATATGAAAATATACATATCCATTTATCATTACGGACTTGTAATTTTTTCCATCAATTCCTCTCTCTCTTTATATAAATATGTATATAAAATGTAACCTTGATTCCATATTGTTATTTTCATATTGTATATGAAAATATACATATTTTTACTTATCATTTCGGACTTGTAATTTTTTCCATCAATTCCTCTCTCTCTCTTTATATAAATATGTATATAAAATGGAACCTTGATTCCATATTGTTATTTTCATATTGTATATGAAAATATACATATTTTTACTTATCATTTCGGACTTGTAATTTTTTCCATCAATTCCTCTCTCTCTCTTTATATAAATATGTATATAAAATGGAACCTTGATTCCATATTGTTATTTCCATATTGTATATGAAAATATACATATCCATTTATCATTACGGACTTGTAATTTTTTCCATCAATTCCTCTCTCTCTTTATATATAAATATGTATATAAAATGGAACCTTGATTCCATATTGTTATTTTCATATTGTATATGAAAATATACATATTTTTACTTATCATTTCGGACTTGTAATTTTTTCCATCAATTCCTCTCTCTCTTTATATAAATATGTATATAAAATGGAACCTTGATTCCATATTGTTATTTTCATATTGTATATGAAAATATACATATTTTTACTTATCATTTCGGACTTGTAATTTTTTCCATCAATTCCTCTCTCTCTCTTTATATAAATATGTATATAAAATGGAACCTTGATTCCATATTGTTATTTTCATATTGTATATGAAAATATACATATTTTTACTTATCATTTCGGACTTGTAATTTTTTCCATCAATTCCTCTCTCTCTCTTTATATAAATATGTATATAAAATGGAACCTTGATTCCATATTGTTATTTTCATATTGTATATGAAAATATACATATTTTTACTTATCATTTCGGACTTGTAATTTTTTCCATCAATTCCTCTCTCTCTCTTTATATAAATATGTATATAAAATGGAACCTTGATTCCATATTGTTATTTTCATATTGTATATGAAAAAATATACATATTTTTACTTATCATTTCGGACTTGTAATTTTTTCCATCAATTCCTCTCTCTCTCTTTATATAAATATGTATATAAAATGGAACCTTGATTCCATATTGTTATTTTCATATTGTATATGAAAATATACATATCCATTTATCAATACGGACTTGTAATTTTTTCCATCAATTCCTCTCTCTCTTTATATATAAATATGTATATAAAATGGAACCTTGATTCCATATTGTTATTTTCATATTGTATATGAAAATATACATATCCATTTATCATTACGGACTTGTAATTTTTTCCATCAATTCCTCTCTCTCTTTATATATAAATATGTATATAAAATGGAACCTTGATTCCATATTGTTATTTTCATATTTTATATGAATATATACATATCATTTTATCATTATCATTATATCATTATATATGTATATGAGTTGTCTCCATAGATTTCAAGTACTTGTAAATTCTCTCTTCTTCAATATTGGAGTTCTCATATATCAAATAGAAAACACAATATACACAAATATTTTTGTTTATATTTTAATTTGTATATAAATGAAGCCTTCCATTTCATTTATCATATTGGACTTGTAATTCTTTCCATCAATTTCTTTCTCTCTTTATATAAATGTATATGAGTTTTCTTCATCGATTTCAAGTACTTATAAATTCTCTTCATCAACAGTTTATTCTCTTATATGTGTATATACATATATTTCTATTTTTAATATTTCTATTTATATTAAATATTTCTTGTTTAACTCTCTTCTCTCTTGTTTTCATACATCATCATCATATATATATATATGATATAGTATAATTGGATATTTTTCGAATCATATCAAGCAAAGGATAAGCTTCAGTGGATCGCAGTATGGCAGCTGCTCAACCACTTACAACACCTTGCCTGTTACAAAAGTCGTTTACAATTGATTCCAGGCTTTGTCATTGTATTAAATAATGTTTTCAAATATAACTAGCGCGGCATCAGGTGATCGAAGATCCTCCCAATTTACTATGTTATATATAACATTGGCATCACATCCATTGTCGTCTATAAAATGAATTATAGACTTTTAATGGTTTAGAAGCCATACAATGCAAATTGCCCCTTATTTATCATTGCAGTCCAGCACGGATACGACCTTAGAGGCGTTCAGGCATAATCCAACGGACGTAGCGTCATACCACTGTTCGCTCGAACAAGTATTGTGCCATTGGTCCGTACCTGCGGTTCCTCTCGTACTACGCAGGAATGCTGTCGCAACAACGTTTTGTCATTAGTAGGGTAAAACTAACCTGTCTCACGACGGTCTAAACCCAGCTCACGTTCCCTTGCATGGGTGAACAATCCAACGCTTGGTGAATTTTGCTTCACAATGATAGGAAGAGCCGACATCGAAGGATCAAAAAGCGACGTCGCTATGAACGCTTGGCCGCCACAAGCCAGTTATCCCTATGGTAACTTTTCTGACACCTCTTGTTAAAAACTCTTTAAACCAAAAGGATCGATAGGCCGAGCTTTTGCTGTCCCTGTGTGTACTGAACACCGAGATCAAGTCAGCATTTGCCCTTTTGCTCTATGTGTGGTTTCTGTCCGCACTGAGCTGGCCTTGGGACACCTCCGTTATTATTTGAGAGATGTACCGCCCCAGTCAAACTCCCTACCTGGCAATGTCCTTGAATTGGATCATACCTGAGTAATTGGAGTTATACCAAATTATTAAATCAAAAACACATAAATGCATTTTCTCATTAAAGAATTTGTTTGCGATTATATAACAAACTCGTGATACTTTGATCAAGAAGCTTGCATCAAAACCCAATACCATAAGACATAATTAATATATCCGTATAATGGCTAGGAAATGATACACGTTCCACTTAATCAAGTAAGTAAGGAAACAATAAGAGTAGTGGTATTTCATTGGCGATATCAAACCGAAGCCTAATATCTCCCACTTATTCTACACCTCTTATGTCTCCTTACACTGCCAGATTAGAGTCAAGCTCAAAAGGGTCTTCTTTCCCCGCTAATTATTCCAAGCCCGTTCCCTTGGCTGTGGTTTCGCTAGATAGTAGATAGGGACATTTTCATTTGTATTTTTGTTTTACGTGGCGTGTACTTTTGCAAAAAAGTTTACTACCACGTGTATCGAATATCCTGCACGTAGGAAATATACAAATGAGTTTGGATGACGCCAAGCTAACGCCTCCCAAGGTTCCATCCGAAGATTTCCCCCTGAGATTCCAAACGATTGCACACAGTTTGGTTGTGTACATTCCACCTTGGTAAGATGCGAAGCATCTAGCCAACTTCATCTGTTCAGGCGGGAACAGCACCGTGTTGGGATCCGTATTTAAAATACATTTGACAATTGGATCCCAACCGTCGTTACTCAGCCTCCACACTGAGTAATGACCCACCACCAGCCAGCACGAACTCCCACAAGGGGGCCAACCTCAATTGGACTGGTCTTGGAAACCCAAGTCCACCCGTGCTGCCAAACTTCACCCATACATAGGTGGACCACTAGTGCAGTTCACAAAGTGTTCTGCAAAAGTAGAAATCCACTTCTGTATGGTGAGGGGATTGGTATCCCCCATCCTTTGCATAACCAAACATGCGGGCTCTGGACCTAACCAGATGGGATTTTATGTCGACTTTTACGATACAAGCTATCCCTTAGCTATAGTAGTATTCTTAGCCCGCTATCTATACAGGCACCATGCACCACCACTTTTTCTTCTTCTTTGCAGCAGTACAATTTCTTCTGACTGCTCCTTACTTCTCCTCGCATAACACAAGGTGAAGGGGAACAGCCAATCTCTTCTGACACCTCTTGTTTCTCCACCGGTTAATATCTTTCTTGGCCGTTAACCCCGGCCCCGCTGTTAACCATCTTTCGGCTGCTGCTTTTTCTTCTCCTCGAGATCAGCTACATAAGCAACTTTCACTCAGTTTGGTTAATATCTTTCCTGGCCGTTAACCCCGGCCCCGCTGTTCACCATCTTTCGGCTGCTGCTTTTCTTCTCCTCGAGATCAGCTGCATAAGCAACTTTCACTCCATTTTTTTTTTTTGGTTAATATCTTTCCTGGCCGTTAACCCCGGCCCCACTGTTCACCATCTTTCGGCTGCTGCTGCGTTTCTTCTCCTCGAGATCAGCTACATAAGCAACTTTCACTCAGTTTGGTTAATATCTTTCCTGGCCGTTAACCCCGGCCCCGCTGTTCACCATCTTTCGGCTGCTGCTTTTCTTCTCCTCGAGATCAGCTGCATAAGCAACTTTCACTCCATTTTTTTTTTTGGTTAATATCTTTCCTGGCCGTTAACCCCGGCCCCACTGTTCACCATCTTTCGGCTGCTGCTGCGTTTCTTCTCCTCGAGATCAGCTACATAAGCAACTTTCACTCAGTTTGGTTAATATCTTTCTTGGCCGTTAACCCCGGCCCAACTGCTCACCATCTTTCGACAACTTTTCTCCTCGAGATCGGCTACATAAGTAACTTTCAACTCATTTGGTTAGAATCTGACCAGCCGCTAACCCCGGCTTTCAATTGGCAACTGACCCTATTATTACACCGGGGCCACAGTAGTATGGTAAGTCGCCTTTTACGACAAGCTACCATATGGCTGGGGGATTATTCTGACCCGATCACCCCACGGGGGAGTAGATAGGGACAGAATCCTTGATTTATTTAACGTGACGTGTACCCCAATGGGGGTTTACAACCACGGTACTCACATGTGCCACATATGTGACACATAGTACAACGGGTGAAAACAATGCGTCCACCAACGCCCCTAAAAGATTTCTTTTAGCTACCAACTCGAATTATGCTGTCGGGCACAATTCCCTCTTGGGTCGAGGCGAGGCCTATCATAACCTCTGCTGACTACAGGTACAGCTTCCGGCTGTGATCCAAATACACATTGGACCCAGCAGCTGTGCTCCTACTTTTGTGAAGACACAGCGGGTAACACCACAGCCACCACGATACTCCCACTAAAGGGGGCCAACCTCAATTGGACTGGCCTCGGCCACCAGCCCATCCCGTGGTTCAAATTTCAAATCTGTTACGATTTGCAGCTTTGATCGGCTGTTCGCAGTCTACGACTACTGCCCAATTTGGTTTCCGACAACCTGGGGCTGGGTGAGCACCGACGGCACCTCTATTGAGATAACCTACCAGATTAAGGCTCTGGTCAGCCCTTCGACTCCTCCCAAATTGGATTCGTCTTCCAGATTAAGGCTCTGGTCAGCCTTTCGACTCCTCCAAGATAGGATTCGTCTTCCAGATTAAGGCTCTGGTCAGCCTTTCGACTCCTCCAAAATTGGATTCGTCTTCCAGATTAAGGCTCTGGTCAGCCTTTCGACTCCTCCAAAATTGGATTCGTCTTCCAGATTAAGGCTCTGGTCAGCCTTTCGACTCCTCCAAGATAGGATTCGTCTTCCAGATTAAGGCTCTGGTCAGCCTTTCGACTCCTCCAAAATTGGATTTGTCTTCCAGATTAAGGCTCTGGTCAGCCTTTCGACTCCTCCAAGATTGGATTTGTCTTCCAGATTAAGGCTCTGGTCAGCCCTTCGACTCCTCCAAACTGGATTTGTCTCCCAAATTTTATGGACTTTGGTCTGACCATTCGTAGATAAATCTACTGCCAGTTTCGACTAATGTGTGTCCGGCATTGGTTGGCCATGTCGCAGCGTGCGTCGTCTACTGAAAATCGTGCGAGCATAGTTTTCCAGTAGTTCCATGCTGTCCTGGTTCATCAAGGTTTCCGCCACAATCCAGTCACCGGATGTAGACTGCTGAATCCTAAGTCCTTCAAGATCCCGCACATCCGCATAGAGAGGGCAAACACACAGAACGTGTTGCCAATCCTCTGAGGGATTGCCACAAAGGCATCCAGCAGTCTCGCTCAGACCACGCGCATGCAGAAAGGCGTTCAACGACCCATGGCCAGTTATGAGGAAACTGGTTAGCATCGTGAACCTGAAATCTGGGCGGCTGTAAACGAAGCTGACATCCGGTATGAACCTATGCGTACCTCGATACCCCATCCTCCAACTATCTCCATTAGCTGGGCGCCTGTGAGCTCCAGTTGGGATCTGGAATTCCCTTCGACGAGCAGCAGTAAGTCATCAGCATATGCACTAAATGTGCAGTGCGCTTCGAGGCGGCGCAGGAGGACATCCATCAATATGTTCCATATAAATGGACCACTGATGGACCCCTGCGGGCAGCCACGTGAGACGTTCACGTTGGCTTCACCAAAGCTGCTGACGATGCTGGCTTTTCGGTCCGAAAAGAAGCTGCGCCAGATCCCAATTTCCCTGCATCCTAGATCCGATAGTCGGCGTAGCGCTGCGTCCCATTCGACATGGTCGAATGCGCCTTTGAAATCAATAAAGATTCCGAGCACGTATCGGGCCGAGCTCACCATCTTTCGACAACTTTTCTCCTCGAGATCGGCTACATAAGTAACTTTCAACTCATTTGGTTAGAATCTGACCAGCCGCTAACCCCGGCTTTCAATTGGCAACTGACCCTATTATTACACCGGGGCCACAGTAGTATGGTAAGTCGCCTTTTACGACAAGCTACCATATGGCTGGGGGATTATTCTGACCCGATCACCCCACGGGGGAGTAGATAGGGACAGAATCCTTGATTTATTTAACGTGACGTGTACCCCAATGGGGGTTTACAACCACGGTACTCACATGTGCCACATATGTGACACATAGTACAACGGGTGAAAACAATGCGTCCACCAACGCCCCTAAAAGATTTCTTTTAGCTACCAACTCGAATTATGCTGTCGGGCACAATTCCCTCTTGGGTCGAGGCGAGGCCTATCATAACCTCTGCTGACTACAGGTACAGCTTCCGGCTGTGATCCAAATACACATTGGACCCAGCAGCTGTGCTCCTACTTTTGTGAAGACACAGCGGGTAACACCACAGCCACCACGATACTCCCACTAAAGGGGGCCAACCTCAATTGGACTGGCCTCGGCCACCAGCCCATCCCGTGGTTCAAATTTCAAATCTGTTACGATTTGCAGCTTTGATCGGCTGTTCGCAGTCTGCGACTACTGCCCAATTTGGTTTCCGACAACCTGGGGCTGGGTGAGCACCGACGGCACCTCTATTGAGATAACCTACCAGATTAAGGCTCTGGTCAGCCCTTCGACTCCTCCAAAATTGGATTCGTCTTCCAGATTAAGGCTCTGGTCAGCCTTTCGACTCCTCCAAGATAGGATTCGTCTTCCAGATTAAGGCTCTGGTCAGCCTTTCGACTCCTCCAAAATTGGATTCGTCTTCCAGATTAAGGCTCTGGTCAGCCTTTCGACTCCTCCAAAATTGGATTCGTCTTCCAGATTAAGGCTCTGGTCAGCCTTTCGACTCCTCCAAGATAGGATTCGTCTTCCAGATTAAGGCTCTGGTCAGCCTTTCGACTCCTCCAAAATTGGATTTGTCTTCCAGATTAAGGCTCTGGTCAGCCTTTCGACTCCTCCAAGATTGGATTTGTCTTCCAGATTAAGGCTCTGGTCAGCCCTTCGACTCCTCCAAACTGGATTTGTCTCCCAAATTTTATGGACTTTGGTCTGACCATTCGTAGATAAATCTACTGCCAGTTTCGACTAATGTGTGTCCGGCATTGGTTGGCCATGTCGCAGCGTGCGTCGTCTACTGAAAATCGTGCGAGCATAGTTTTCCAGTAGTTCCATGCTGTCCTGGTTCATCAAGGTTTCCGCCACAATCCAGTCACCGGATGTAGACTGCTGAATCCTAAGTCCTTCAAGATCCCGCACATCCGCATAGAGAGGGCAAACACACAGAACGTGTTGCCAATCCTCTGAGGGATTGCCACAAAGGCATCCAGCAGTCTCGCTCAGACCACGCGCATGCAGAAAGGCGTTCAACGACCCATGGCCAGTTATGAGGAAACTGGTTAGCATCGTGAACCTGAAATCTGGGCGGCTGTAAACGAAGCTGACATCCGGTATGAACCTATGCGTAACACGGCCGTGTTCGCTGTCATCCCATCGGATCTGCCATTCACGCAATAAGCGTTCGTCCAGCAAGGCTCTCCTCATAGTACGATCAAGGGTCGAAACATCTTGACCGTAGAGCCAATCGCCCTCTACCATCGGGTAGCTCCTTTTCAGCTTGAACTGCATAGCGTTGCGCGTCGCAACAAGGTCCAGCGGTGGAGCTCCAGCTAAAACTTCAAGGGCATCTGTAGATACCGTTCGGCACGTAGGCAAACATCCTAACAGGATGATGCGATGGCAGGACTTGAGCGACCTCCTGGCGCCGACTAGTCTCATCACCACCGTGTACCACACCGAAGCACCAAATAGTGCACAAGGCACCATGAGTCCGGCATATATCCTTCGCCGTGCGCGCGGACTGAGTCCCCAGTCAACGCGTAGCACACGGGTCAGGGCTCCGACGACTCCAGCCAGCCGATCGCGTAACGACGCGATATGCGGGAGAAAACTCAATCCGCTCGCCAGCCGTGATGCCAAGGTAACGATATTGCGTCACATACCGTAGATTTGCTCCTGCAAATCTGACGGCGGGATTCCTGCCAGCTGACAGCTTTCCCTTAAGGAGCATCGTCACAGTCTTCGTTGCCGAGACTGAGACGCCTACCTCGATACCCCATCCTCCAACTATCTCCATTAGCTGGGCGCCTGTGAGCTCCAGTTGGGATCTGGAATTCCCTTCGACGAGCAGCAGTAAGTCATCAGCATATGCACTAAATGTGCAGTGCGCTTCGAGGCGGCGCAGGAGGACATCCATCAATATGTTCCATATAAATGGACCACTGATGGACCCCTGCGGGCAGCCACGTGAGACGTTCACGTTGGCTTCACCAAAGCTGCTGACGATGCTGGCTTTTCGGTCCGAAAAGAAGCTGCGCCAGATCCCAATTTCCCTGCATCCTAGATCCGATAGTCGGCGTAGCGCTGCGTCCCATTCGACATGGTCGAATGCGCCTTTGAAATCAATAAAGATTCCGAGCACGTATCGGGCCGAGCTGGCCTCGACATTGCTCATGACATGCCTCCAGGCATCCTCAACGCAGCGTCCGGGGCGAAATCCGAACTGCCATCGGTTTTCATCCGTGAGCACCTCTTTCACGCGGTTCACCATGATCCCTTCCAGCACCTTGCCAAAGACAGGCAGCAGGCAGATGCCTCGATAGGACGCTGGATCGCTCCTGTCCTTGTCGAGGCCTTTGAGGAGCGCAACCACACGTGGGCGCTTCCACTCAAATGGAAAATATCCATCTGCCAGGCAGCGGGAGTACAGCGCTGTCATGTGCTCCGGGATGGCGCGCCAGGCCGCTTTGACCATACCCCCAGTAATGCCATCTAAGCCAGGTGAGCGCCTGCTCCGAACTCTGGTGATGCACATCTCAACCTCGAAAGTTTCGAGGGTTGGGGGTACTTCGCGAGGAACAGTAATGTCCACTGGCCTCTCCGCAGCTGGAAAGAAGCAGCGGAGCAGGACATTCGCGCAGTCGTGCCAGGTTACGAACTGCTGGTCGTTCCAGCGAAGGCAACCGAAATCGGTGCGCGTCTTGCGACCGTGGCAGATCTTATAGACAGATCCCCATGGGTCGTCCTGGTGCTCGCCGACATATCGTCTCCAATCCTCCTCTTTCGCCTTAAGCATCATCCTCTCGTATTCCTTTCGGGTGATCCTGAAATACGAGACGAGGGCACTGGCATTATCACTGTGCGTGCGGCGCGCATGTTGGAGCCTTCGCCGGGCTCTCCTGAGCGCACGGCGTGCGTCTGTGAGGGCGGCATTCCACCAACCCACACGACGTCTAGCTCCAGGTTGTCGACGCCCAAACAAAGTGTCGCTCACCTGATGCACCAGGGAGCGCAGTGCAGCCACTTGTGCATCCAGCGGTAGCAGGCGAAAGTCCTCAAGGGGGATTTCCATCGATGCAGTCCTCAACTCATCACTAAAACGCCGCCAGTCAGCATTCTGGAGTTGCCACGAGGGCACAGGAGCAAAGCTCTCAACTGTGCTCGCCGGATCAAGCGTCACCACAACAGTGATGATGTTGTGGTCGCTTAAATCCCACTCGCTTACACTCCAGTCATACGTAGCCCACGTAGACGCTGAATCACTGACGATAGTCACATCGATATCGCTCCTTGCCCTGCGATTGTCGAACGTGTATACTCTGCTGCGGACATTCAGCACGCCGGCTCGACTTCCCTGAACCCAATCAGCCAGCAGTTCACCCCGCTGCCTGTTCAAGTAGCCCCGAGAGCGCTCGGGTAACTTACTGAACCACAGGGGGGATACTGCGTTCGCATCAAGGCCATAGATGACAGGTGTGCGTCTGGCAAGACGCAGCACCGCATCCATGTACAGCAGGTATGGTTCCAGTTCTGCGTTGAATTGGCAGTATACGGAGGTGAGGAAAATCGAGCCAAAGTTTCCCGACACACTCACGCATACGCCAAATTCAGTGATGAGCGAGGAGACAGGCATGCAGATGACCTCCGGGTCATCTACGACAATTGTAGCTTTGTTGCGGCTGTCGGAGAAAACTCGCATGCCTGCCGGCAATCCGGTGATCCTTCCTCCACGGTCAACGTATGGCTCCTGCAGCAATGCGAACGTCGTTCTTGAATCTCTCATCCGTACTCCCAAGTCGACAACGGCAGCTCTACTGCGAGCACAGTTAGCCTGGATGACTCTAAACATTATTAATGTCTAGAGGCAACCCTGGCGAGCACACGTCCGTAAATCGGGCAGGCCTCCGAGAGCATATGATGCCCCGCGGGTAAACCCTTGAAGCTGCAGTTCCTGCAATGCACAGGATTTCTGCAGCCCGAGGCTCGGTGCCCCGATTGTCCACATCGCTTGCATACTTGCTCCTTCATCCTGCAGGTTGCCACTTTGTGGTCAAAGCTGACACACCTGTGGCAAGCATAGGTCGGCGTAATCGGGTTCCAGCGGAAGGAGAACCACTCCACGTAAATACGCTCGCTTTCCTCCAGGATGTCGAGCGCCTTCCTCTCCATCTCTAACTGCACGTTGACCGTGGGTCCAACGTCGCTGTTCCATGGCTTCGAAGAGATTCTGACCGACTTCTCAAAAGCTGCGTTGGAGCAGTGTCCGAGGAAGTGGTTCTTGTAGAGCCCTTCCATAAACTGCTTTGGCGTAATGCTGCTGTCAACGTTCAGCACGTTGACCCTCGGCCTTACAGCAGCATTCTCCTTAACATCCAGGCCCACCTCTTTAAACTTTGGGTTCGCAAGAACCCTCCGTATTTCGCCAGAAGATGGCGTGCGAATAATCGCACCGCCACGCTTCAGCTCACGCACCTCGTGTACACGAACACCTAGTGCGGGCGCAACATCCTTTCGAACACGCTCAGCAACTTGCCGAGGCGTCTCTTCCGGGTTGTTGGACGTCACGATCGCCGACCAAGTTTCCGCAATTTTGCGGGCGCGAGGAGCAGCGATCGGAGCGGCGGCTGCCGTGGCAGTGACGGCAGCATAAGAGGCGACAGGGGCAGCAACAGGGACAGCGATAGGGGGAACAACGACCTTGGGGCGGGTCTGTGCCACAGTTTCCAGCTCCTTGATTCGCCCGTACATCTCCAGTACCAACTCCTGGTATTTGGCAGCCAAATCCAGGACATTTAAGGCAACGGTGCTTGGAACCGCTTCCACGACCACGGCTTTCCTGAGCTTCTTCTCGATGGCCAGCATGCGCTGGACCATCAAGTTGGAGCTCATCTCCTCAGAAGGCGCAACAGGCGCAGCAGGCGCAACAGGCGCAGCAGGCGCAACAGGCACAGCAGGTGCAGCAGGTGCAGCAGGTGCAGCAGGCGCAACAGGCGCAGCAGGCACAGCAGGTGCAGCAGGTGCAGCAGGTGCAGCAGGTACAGCAGGTGCAGCAGGTACAGCAGGTGCAGCAGGTACAGCAGGTGCAGCAGGTGCAGCATCTGAGTCATCCGTAAAGCAGCAATTCTTCTCCTTCTTGTTGGCTCGCTTCTTCGGTGGCGGCGACTCTGGGATCACCACGATCGGTCCGTCCTGGCTCAGCGAGCATTTGCGCGACATTTTGCGCCTTCTTCCAGAAGTTACTGGCATCATGAAGGCATCGCTCTCGCCACTGGCTTCACTGAAGCCGTTGTGGCCAGCTGCGGCCATTTTGCTCGATTTAAACTGCCGCCAAATGTCAATGTGACCAGCTCCTTATTTTATATTTTGAGGTGGCCACACGATTTTTGCGCCTCGATATTTATGGGTGACCCCGTAGTTTTTGAGGTGGCCACACGATTTTTGCGCCTTGTTATCGACTTACGATAGTTATGGGTGACCCCGTAAGTTTTGAGGTGGCCACACGATTTTCGCGCCTTGTTATCGACTTACGATAGTTATGGGTGACCCCGTAAGTTTTGAGGTGGCCACACGATATTGCACCTCGATATATTTTAATAACAACTCCACTTTCGATGTTGCTTTATTTGCAACGCTACCCGCAAAAGGCCACGTAATGTTTTGCACAGTTTTTAATTTAATAATACTTTAATATATCAACAATATATCAATGTTTTGACGCACTCCGCACTCCTCGGCAGCACACAAGTAAGTTTATTGTGTTTTAAACTCACTCCACTCACTTAAACGTTTCAATTTCAACTTTTTAGCAGCACTCGCAAAAAACACGTCCGCACGCGTCGGCTGTCAAAAGCAGACTGAGTAGATAGGGACAGTAGGAATCTCGTTAATCCATTCATGCGCGTCACTAATTAGATGACGAGGCATTTGGCTATTTTTTTTGTCGCAATCTGGCTAGTCCAGAATCGCCCCAACTACCAGGATAATTTCTGATAGATGAAAGCGATCTTTCTGCGTCCGAACTAGTCGGTATTGCTTTATACCTTTTTAAGATGTTGTGCCAAGGTAGCAGGCTTGAGTTTAGGAATCGTAAAATAGAGCTAAGTTATACCACTGTGAAACCCTGCGTAAAACATGAACGTTCTAAAACAACGTACTCCGCCTGACACCACCCTGGAGCTAATGACATTGCTGTCACCAGCATTCAGGACACCGAGAGCCCTCAACCGTTTTACTGATTGAGAACTCCAGATACCCCGCCAGTTTAATGTAGCGGATACAACTTGTATGTCACCTCTCGCCTGATAGACTGACCGCAAAGTAGTCCGTAAGTCCTGTCTGTCGTAGATCTCGACTTTACTCTTATGAGCTCTATCAAGATCAAGTCCGTCGGTCACAACCTGAGCGTCGAGCACAATTGTGCTATCGTGTCGGAAAGCTAACAGATCGGGTTTGTACACCCTGTCTTGGCCGTGCAGGCTCTGTTCTGAGTAAACGAAGTAACCTCTTTTCTCAAGCCCCTTCTTGAGATAGGAAGCCACTCCATTGTGCCTATGCACACGGGCACCGTGCGTTCTATAACATTTCTGCAGGACGTGATTTAATGACTCGGGAGAATCACATCCTGCTCGGCACTGTCTACTCATTTCATTCCTTCCCCGCGTGGTTCGAGACCTCGTAGGGAGGGCATTTATCCGCAATCTGATCCCAGACCGATAAGCTTTACCGCTCATCAGCCTTGTGGGTTGACATACCCATCCGTGTTGCGGAGCATAACGTTTCGCTTCACGGAGACCATTACCATCAACAGACATGTACAATCTAGTCGCCCAGTACGTATCAATCTTTGAACGTGATGACAGCTCTTCAATTCCTGCCTTTGATCTATCTCGGGCCCTGCGGAGCTCGTCACTGAGAAAGCTAGAGGCCGCCTCTGATTGTTCGAGGTTTGGCCATTTGACATTGAGCAATCTCTTCGTGCGTAGCATAGGAGCTAACCAGCGTACCGAGGGAATCCCGTCACTAATTAGATGACGAGGCATTTGGCTATTGTTGTCGCAATCTGGCTAGTCCAGAATCGCCCCAACTACTAGGATAATTTCTGATAGATGAAAGCGATCTTTCTGCGTCCGAACTAGTCGGTATTGCTTTATACCTTTTTAAGATGTTGTGCCAAGGTAGCAGGCTTGAGTTTAGGAATCGTAAAATAGAGCTAAGTTATACCACTGTGAAACCCTGCGTAAAACATGAACGTTCTAAAACAACGTACTCCGCCTGACACCACCCTGGAGCTAATGACATTGCTGTCACCAGCATTCAGGACACCGAGAGCCCTCAACCGTTTTACTGATTGAGAACTCCAGATACCCCGCCAGTTTAATGTAGCGGATACAACTTGTATGTCACCTCTCGCCTGATAGACTGACCGCAAAGTAGTCCGTAAGTCCTGTCTGTCGTAGATCTCGACTTTACTCTTATGAGCTCTATCAAGATCAAGTCCGTCGGTCACAACCTGAGCGTCGAGCACAATTGTGCTATCGTGTCGGAAAGCTAACAGATCGGGTTTGTACACCCTGTCTTGGCCGTGCAGGCTCTGTTCTGAGTAAACGAAGTAACCTCTTTTCTCAAGCCCCTTCTTGAGATAGGAAGCCACTCCATTGTGCCTATGCACACGGGCACCGTGTGTTCTATAACATTTCTGCAGGACGTGATTTAATGACTCAGGAGAATCACATCCTGCTCGGCACTGTCTACTCATTTCATTCCTTCCCCGCGTGGTTCGAGACCTCGTAGGGAGGGCATTTATCCGCAATTTGATCCCAGACCGATAAGCTTTACCGCTCATCAGCCTTGTGGGCTGACATACCCATCCGTGTTGCGGAGCATAACGTTTCGCTTCACGGAGACCATTACCATCAACAGACATGTACAATCTAGTCGCCCAGTACGTATCAATCTTTGAACGTGATGACAGCTCTTCAATTCCTGCCTTTGATCTATCTCGGGCCCTGCGGAGCTCGTCACTGAGAAAGCTAGAGGCCGCCTCTGATTGTTCGAGGTTTGGCCATTTGACATTGAGCAATCTCTTCGTGCGTAGCATAGGAGCTAACCAGCGTACCGAGGGAATCCCGAGACCCCCACAACTGTGAGGGGCATGGAAGAACGCAACTGACACGTCCAACGGAAGATCTACTACCTTCCTGACGAAAGATCGTACCAGCTTGTCACACTTTCTCAGAACGCCCAATGCAACACTACCAAGTGTAAGCTTATGATAAAGCTGAGGAATAAGGACCGTTCTGAGGGCGAACAACTTCTGTTGTGGTTTGAGGGGGGCTCGTATCAATCTCTCCATCTTTGGAATTAAGTCCTCCGAAGGATTGTATCGAGCCCTCCCATCGGCAGAGAATTTGATGCCAAGATACTTCCACTCTTCAGTGCGCTTCAGGCTTGGGCAAGAGCTATCACCTACACGGAAGCTCCGTGGTTCGACCACAGTACACTTCTGCTTCGGTTGCCCCTTAATACTGATAGTGAAACACTTATCAGCATTAAGAGTTAGCCCTACGGTTGATAGAAACACAACCGTGGTGTCCAATAACTCCTGAAGGCCCTTTGGGGTGGAAGCAAATAACATCAAATCGTCTGCGAAGGCTGCAGCATTTATTTTTGCGTTTCCGACACTGACACCGATGTCTCCGGATAGAGACCTGAGCAACCGGTCCATGACCAGATTGAACAGTACGGGGGACAGAGGGTCACCCTGCTTAACACCTCGAGCAGGGACGAATTCCTCCGACCTCCAATCTCCACCATTGAAGTAGGTGCCACCTCCCTTGTAATATCTTCGTAAATAGTCAACAAAGCCTTTCGGTGCACCATAAGCAGAAACGGTGTTGAATACCGCATCGTGAGCTACAGAGTCAAACGCCTTACTCACATCGAGTGTGGCGATGTAGCACGATGCATACCGCTTATGATGGTCCCTCAAAACTAAGTCAACTATGGTCGCGTTATCGGCACATCCGTCCGTGGGTTGAAAACCTCGCTGTCTTGGGTCCCAGTCAACGCTATGCGTTATCCGTGACGCCAATATACAGTTTAGCTGTCTCACCACGATCGAAGGCACCGATATCGGACGAAAGTCTTGCGGTCTTGTCGCTCTCACTGTTTTCGGGATGAAAACTGTTCGAGCCATTCGGAAGGGTACGGGCAAATCTCCGCACCAGAGAATCAAGTTCATAATTCTAAGCATTATGCCGATGGGAACACTCCTGGCAGTTTTTGGAGTGATACCATCGGGCCCTGGAGACGAAGTCAATGACATTTTGTGCCTTTGGAGATCCCGTGACGTAATCGGGTCCCACACCCCCTCCCGCATGCACCCTATATTGGGTACGGTGTTACTGCAAGAGGATGGGCTCGGCTGTGTCATGACTCGCTTCCAGTATGGCTCCATGATTCTCTGACTTGGCATTGCCGACTCGTCGGTTCCTGCTAGCAAGGATTTTATGCATCGACCTTTGTGTTTGTCCCAGTTACGCTGAACCCTGGCGTACTGCTGCCTTCTACTAACCCTCCTATTACGAGGCTGAGGGCGGTTCAGCCTCGTCGGAACGGGGCGGTCGTTCCGTTGCGGAAAAATTTCCAGGAGGTAGTTGGACAAACACTGGAGAGTTCCCTCTTTTCCGAGAATATGCGCTCCATCTACGATGGATTGCAGCCTCTCGGCTCTCCATGATCTTCTGCATGCGAACAGGCGACATGCCCTGAAGCTCCTGCAAGAGGATATCGTCCGAATGTATCAGTGGTGAAGTGACTGGAACTGAAGATGATGTTGAGGGAGTCGCGTCAAGCTCACGTAAACTAGGGCGGCGCTGTATGGTCGGAGGTTCATTCGCTTCTGAGATACGAGCTGCTTGCCCTCTTAGCTGCTCTATTTTCGCCTTGTAAGTATCTCTCTGTCGACACTTTTTAATAGCATCGACGCTGCGGTTTGAAAAGATCTCCGCTAGCTTTTTATTTATGAACCTCTCACCATTTGCTGTGAGCTCAAGTTCCTTCCTCGCCATCATCGACAATTCTTCATCACCCCACCTTGCTTTGACATCGACACGGATGCGTAAACCATCAAGCGCATCTCTGTGACAATGTCTCATGTGAACACCCAAGCCGATCTTTGTTCTAAACGATCGTTCACATTCCGTGCATCGAAACCAAGTTTCTAACACAGCATCTACGTTCCGACCCTGATGGTCCCCTAGGCGTTGAGCCGTAGAGGTAATATTCACTGAGTTTATATCAGCTATCCGAGGCTCATTGTTAATATTCGTACCATCAGTTGTCGATTCTCTGGGCCGGTAACCCTATGAGAATCCTTTCGCCGCTCAAATTAGCTTACTGCCCAGCTGACACACTGGTGATCCAGTAACCCGGAGGATACCACGAGGAGGCCACATTCCAACTGGTGGGGCAACTTGTGCCTATGAGTCGACTTGGCTGAAAATCTACAAGTAAATTAACAGCCCATTTATCCTTAAGAGAGTCATAGTTACTCCCGCCGTTGACCCGCGCTTACTTGAATTTCTTCACTTTGACATTCAGAGCACTGGGCAGAAATCACATTGTGTCAACACCCGCTAGGGCCATCACAATGCTTTGTTTTAATTAGACAGTCGGATTCCCCAAGTCCGTGCCAGTTCTGAATTGATTGTTAATTGATAATCGTTATAATTTAAAAGAACTAATCGGTTGCCCGATTAGTATTCTTAAAAATTTTAGCAAGAAAGTTCCACAATTGGCTACGTAACTAAACTATCCGGGGAACAAGAAACTACCATAAAATGATAGATCTCTATTTACCCAGAACGAGCACATAAACCATGTTATTGTTTCCCAATCAAGCCCGACTATCTCAATCTTCAGAGCCAATCCTTATCCCGAAGTTACGGATCTAATTTGCCGACTTCCCTTACCTACATTATTCTATCGACTAGAGACTCTTCACCTTGGAGACCAGCTGCGGATATTGGTACGGCCTGTTGAGAAGTTTGCGTATCCCCACCATAAATTTTCAAGGTCCGAGGAGAAAATATCGACACAACAGTATATGTCATGCTCTTCTAGCCCATCTACCATATCTCTCTGCGAAAGACTTCCATGGTAGTACGGCTATAAAACAGAAAAGAAAACTCTTCCGATATCTCTCGACGGCTTCTTTATGGTCGTTCCTGTTGCCAGGATGAGCACGAGGCCCATATTTAATAACAAACGGATACTCAACAGGTTACGGAATTGGAACCGTATTCCCTTTCGTTCAAAATTATTCAAGTGTATAAAAATCCGTAATTAGGCACATTTATTTTGATTTTTCTTTACTTGAAAATTTTCGGCTTTCGCCTTGAACTTAGGACCGACTAACTCGTGATCAACCACTGTTCACACGAAACCCTTCTCCACTTCAGTCCTCCAAGGTCTCATTCGATTATTTGCTACTACCACCAAGATCTGTACCAATAGCGGCTCCATGCAGGCTTACGCCAAACACTTCTATGCACACTATTGTACCTTCCTACTCACTAAAGTTTCAAAATTTATATTACAAGTAATATAAATCATCTACTTTAGCGGTAATGTATAGGTATACAACTTAAGCGCCATCCATTTTAAGGGCTAGTTGCTTCGGCAGGTGAGTTGTTACACACTCCTTAGCGGATTTCGACTTCCATGATCACCGTCCTGCTGTTTTAAGCAACCAACGCCTTTCATGGTTTCTGTATGAGTTGTTAATTTGGGCACCGTAACATTACGTTTGGTTCATCCCACAGCGCCAGTTCTGCTTACCAAAAGTGGCCCACTGGGCACATTATATCATAACCTTAAACTTCATATCAAGAAAGTTAAGGTTCTTACCCATTTAAAGTTTGAGAATAGGTTAAGATCGTTTCGACCCTAAGGCCTCTAATCATTCGCTTTACCAGATAAGATTATTTTATATAATATTTAAATGCACCAGCTATCCTGAGGGAAACTTCGGAAGGAACCAGCTACTAGATGGTTCGATTGGTCTTTCGCCCCTATACTCAATTCTGACAATCGATTTGCACGTCAGAACTGTTTCGGTCTTCCATCAGGGTTTCCCCTGACTTCAACCTGATCAAGTATAGTTCACCATCTTTCGGGTCACAGCATATATGCTCAAGGTACGTTCTAGTTAGAGGTATAAATAATATAAATACCATTATACATAACTATATAGAACGCCCCGGGATTGTGTTAATCAACTATAAATAGTTAAAAAACTAATCCCATTAATAGTCAAGTTAATTACGCTATTAGGTTTATATCCCAATAACTTGCACATATGTTAGACTCCTTGGTCCGTGTTTCAAGACGGGTCCCGAAGGTATCCTGAATCTTTCGCATTGTTAATCATACAAGTGCATATAATAAACACAAAAATCAATGATAATCATGCCATTATATAATTCCGAAAAATTAACGCACTGTATTCTTATAAATCTATCAGCACTTTATCAAATTTACAACTTTTATTTCATGTTAAAACGCAAGCATTTTAATTGAAATAAACTATATGCCATAATTTTATGATAAATTAATATGCTAATAGATTACAATGTCCTTATATGGAAAAAATGCACACTATTATTATAATATTGTTTAAATATTACAATTCTAATGATGAATTTTCCATAACGGATATTCAGGTTCATCGGGCTTAACCTCTAAGCAGTTTCACGTACTATTTAACTCTCTATTCAGAGTTCTTTTCAACTTTCCCTCACGGTACTTGTTTACTATCGGTCTCATGGTTATATTTAGTTTTAGATGGAGTTTACCACCCACTTAGTGCTGCACTATCAAGCAACACGACTCTTTGGAAGCACCATCTAGTAATCATTAACGTTATACGGGCCTGGCACCCTCTATGGGTAAATGGCCTCATTTAAGAAGGACTTAAATCGTTAATTTCTCATACTAGAATATTGATGTTCCATACACTGCATCTCACATTTGCCATATAGACAAAGTGACTTAGTGCTGAACTGATTTCTTTTCGCTCGCCGCTACTAAGAAAATCCTTGTTAGTTTCTTTTCCTCCCCTAATTAATATGCTTAAATTCAGGGGGTAGTCCCATATGAGTTGAGGTTGTATAAAACAATGTTAATTTAGAACTTTATTTATGTTCAAATTTTATGGATTGTACTTTTTTATATATTATATTATATATATTAATATATATATATATATATATTTTTCGTTTTTGCTTTTTGGCTTTTGCTTTTTGCCTTCTTTTGCCTTTGGCTTTGGCTTTTTGTTCTTTGAAGATTTCTATAATATTTACAACAATTCTTTTTATCGCACCAATAATAAGAGGCAATTCTAGATGAAAAAAAAAAATTAAAATTTTTTCTTTTATGCTAGACATTCCTCAGTATTTTTTGATTCGAAAAAAGAGATAAATATATCTTCTTATTTTCTCATGCAAAATATACAATGAGTTTATAGTACCTTCCATATATATGTTTTAATATTATGAATATTATTTATAGAATATATAAATAAATATCCAATAATATACCATATGCTTAAAAATTTCGAAAAATTTTTAAACAACTTAATTAGCATAGTCTTACAACCCTCAACCATATGTAGTCCAAGCAGCACTCTAAAATTAATTAAAGTACATAACAGCATGGACTGCGATATGCGTTCAAAATGTCGATGTTCATGTGTCCTGCAGTTCACACGATGACGCACAGTTTGCTGCGTTCTTCATCGACCCATGAGCCGAGTGATCCACCGCTTAGAGTGATATATTTATTTGGTTTTATTTCATTACGTCACATATATGTTTATTGAAAGAAATTAAAAATACACCATTTTACTGGCATATATCAATTCCTTCAATAAAAAAATTTTATACCTAAACAATGTTGCGAAATGTCTTAGTTTTACACAATCTTTAAAAATACGGTACTTGACACAAATTTTTTATATATATTTTCACAATTATATATTTCTAAAGATATATGTAAAGCTTTAACCTGAAATCAGGTACAACATTATATATTTAGGTTGTTGCGTTTATATAACGTATGCGCATCTCAAAATCGATGTACAATACGTCTGTGCAACGCATGTATATTATATATATTATGGTATATATATATACACGCAATTTATTTTTGTTTGTTTGTTTATTTATGACAATTAAAAAAAATTTCGAAAAATACGAAATTTTTTTTTTTTTTATTAACGGATAAGAACATTATACAATAATGATCCTTCCGCAGGTTCACCTACGGAAACCTTGTTACGACTTTTACTTCCTCTAAATAATCAAGTTCGGTCAACTTTTGCGAAACAACCGCAACACACGAAGCGTCACAGTGATCACGTCCGGAGACCTCACTAAATAATTCAATCGGTAGTAGCGACGGGCGGTGTGTACAAAGGGCAGGGACGTAATCAATGCGAGTTAATGACTCACACTTACTGGGAATTCCAAGTTCATGTGAACAGTTTCAGTTCACAATCCCAAGCATGAAAGTGGTTCAGCGGTTTACCCGGACCTCTCGGTCTAGGAAATACACGTTGATACTT